>NC_141534.1:254232500-254532500 GCF_021556685.1 Rattus norvegicus
ATCCGATGCCCTCTTCTGGTGTGTCTGAAGGAAGTGACAGTGTACTCATATAAATAAAATATATAAATTAAAAGAAGAAGAAGAAGAAGAAGAAGAAGAAGAAGAAGAAGAAGAAGAAGAAGAAGAAGAAGAAGAAGAAGAAGAAGAAGAAGAAAACTGCTGTGCCTCTATGAGAACCCTCTGTTTTCGGCTGGACAGGGATGGGAAGGGTGTGGTAGGAAAGTAACCCTGGGCACTGTGCAATGTATCAGCATCCTGATGTTTTTGAAACAGTCGGAATGGGAGCGATGAACTGATGGGGTTGTGTTGCAGGCTTCGTGGTCCAGGGCTCTACTGGAGAGTTTCCATTCCTGACCAGCCTTGAGCGCCTAGAGGTGGTGAGCCGAGTGCGCCAGGCCATACCCAAGGACAAGCTCCTGATAGCCGGCTCTGGCTGCGAGTGTGAGGACACAGTGCCATGGGATCTGGGGTTCCCTGGGCGGGGGGTGGGGGTGGGATGGGGGCGGAGTCCGGGCTCCTTGGCCCTGAGGTTGGGCCTCTGCTGGGATGTACTGAGGCCAGCTTTGCTTGCCTTCTCCCGTCTCCTTCACTGCAGCCACGCAAGCCACAGTAGAGATGACTGTCAGCATGGCTCAGGTGGGTGCTGATGCCGCCATGGTGGTGACCCCTTGTTACTATCGCGGCCGCATGAACAGCGCTGCCCTCATTCACCACTACACCAAGGTAGGTGGGAGGGGTGGGTGTGGACCAAAAGATTGACAGGGATGGAGGCGGTGCCTAAGGAGAAGCTAGGAGTGGAGAGCATATGCCATGTTAATAGGCACTCTAGGACATAGGTATGATGTCATCGTGTACCAACTGTGTGGCAGTAGACCATTTACCTAACCTCTTGCTATCAGATTCCTTTCCTTTAAAACAGGGAGAATAGGCGCTGGAGAGATGGCTCTATGGTTAAGACGGCATAATGCTCCTACAGAGCACTTAACTTCAATTCCCAGCACCCAGGTTGCATAGCTTGCAACCACATACAACTCCAGCTCCAGAGGATCGACCTCTGACCTTTGAGGGCACCAGCACTTGAGTGCATATACCTGTGATTAAAAATAATAAAGTAAATCGAGACAGGGAGAATAATGGCATCTGGCTTGTGCGCTTCTCCAGAGCTCCACAAGGTCTGCAGCATACATAGCTTCAAGCTGTGCCTTGTGTGCAGACGGCACTCAGAAACTTGCTACCCATCATTGCTACCCATACTTCAGGAGGCAGACCTGCCACATAGTCCTGCACAGCGAGCCAGTCCTGGGCCTGTAAGGGTGAGCCTGAAGCCCTCCAGACCCAAGCGATTGCCTTCCCCTTCCTTTCTCTCTGTGCCTACAGGTTGCTGATCTTTCTCCAATCCCGGTGGTGCTGTACAGTGTCCCAGGCAACACGGGTCTAGAGCTGCCTGTGGATGCCGTGGTCACATTGTCTCAGCACCCAAATATCATTGGCTTGAAGGACAGTGGTGGAGATGTGAGTGACTGCAACTCCCAGACTGGGACCTCCTTCCCTTTCCAGCATGGCAGCTTCTCACCCAGAGCAGCTCTGAGGACTCTGTCAGTCCCTCTGAGACCTATGTCAGGCCTTGCTGGGTGGGCTCCCCGAGGCACTGCCGGAACTTGGGGCTGTGTACTGGGCTGTATTTTGACATCCCGGCTGGCGGTTCTGGACCCAGCTCTCAGACCGCATTTACTGCTACAGGTGACCAGGACTGGGCTGATTGTTCACAAGACCAGCAAGCAGGATTTCCAGGTGTTGGCTGGGTCAGTTGGCTTCCTCCTGGCCAGCTATGCTGTGGGTAAGCCTCCTGCTGTTCTGGAACCACCCTGACCAACCAAGACGCTCCCAGGCATCTGGGTCTGCAGGAAACAGTTGTCTCAATGATGGGTGCTTAGGCTTGACCCTTTTGGGTGGGCGTATGAGGACAGTGCTGGCCTGTACGGATGCCTGCAGTTGGTGAAGTTGCAATTCCATGCTTAGACGACCAAATTAACTCCTCTAATCTCACCCTGTAAATCATTCTCAGAGCAGAGGTTTCGGGCCTCTGTTCCAGGCCAGCAGTCCACTTTCCTCTGCCTCTCTGCGTTGGACAGAGAAAACTGTCAGACCTGGGGGGGTTGGGATGGGATCTCCAGCTGTCTGATCAGACTCTTCAGTCCTGAGACCAGCCGCTCCTGTTTGTTTTCAGCGTCACCCTTTGACTTCAAGTGGGATTAACCCTGGGTGGGTAGAGCAAAGGGGCAGCCGCATCCACGACCTGAGATCTGAGTAGCAGTTTTAGCACTGTGGGGGAGCAATAGTGGATTGTTTCCCTTAGCTCAAGGCCAGGCAGACTTGCCTTTGGTCAAGGTCCTTGCTTCTCTCCCTTTACCACTCAGCTGTCTCTAAAGTGAAGGGGTGGGGGTGGGGCATTTGGGTGGGGGTAGGGCATTTGTCACTCTTTCCTGAGAATCCAGATGGGGAAGGCACTGGCTCTGGAGGTGTGAGCAACCATGTCATTTATTCCCCCAGACACCAGCCCTCACTGGGCCTGCCCTTTTACCCTAAAAGTAGAAGTGGTCTGTGAGGATTAGAAGACCAACTCCATCTGCTAGTGTCCAGCACCTTAGTACTTTTTCTTTTCTTTTCTTTTCTTTCCTTTTCTTTTCTTTTCTTTTTTCTTTCTTTCTTTCCTTCCTTTCCTTTCTTTCTTTCTCTTTCTTCCTTCCTTCCTTCCTTTCTTTCTTTCTTTCTTTTTTTTTTTTTTTGAGACAGGTAGCCCTGGTTATACTAGAACTTGCTATGTTGCCCAGGCCGGCTTTTGAACTCACAGAGATCCACCTGCCTCTGCTTCCCGAGTGCTGGGATTAAAAGCAAACACCACCATGCCTGTCTATGAGTATCTTTTGGGTTTTTGTTTTGTTTTGTTTTGTTTTTGTTTTTTGTTTTTTGTTTTTTGGGAGTATGGGATGAGGATGAGTTGAGAAGGGAGTAGAGGCAGAGAAAGACTGGGAGGAGGGGAGAAGGGAGAAGGGGAAGGAGAGAGAGGAGAGGGGAGAGGAGAGAGGGGAGAGAAGAGAGGGGAGAGAAGAAGAGGCCAGCCAGGAGAACATGGAGAGAGGAGGGGGAAGATGAAAGAGGGAGAAAGGGGTCAGAGAGAGAAGAGATTCAGAGTCAGAGAGAGCAAAATGAGGCCAAACAGTCCCTTTCAAGGCAAGCCCAGCCTACACAGCTGTTGCCAGGTAACTGTTGGGCAGAGTCTAGAAGGAATGCCAACAATTGTGTGTTGGACTGTCTCTTTTCAGATATTCCCATGCTAGGTGACCTCTTTAAGTGTTAGATTTCTTTGGCCCTGTCTGGAGCCCGCTTCCATTTTTGCCACATCTCTCTACGTATCTTTTGTTTTTAAATAAATTTGTTCTCATTAATTTTTTTAAAAAATTGTATTTTGTTTTGTTTTGTTTTTCAACACAGGCAGAGTTTCTCTGTGTAGCCCTGGCTGTCTTGGAATTCTCTCTATAGACCAGGCTGGCCTTGAACTCAGAGATTCACTTGCCTCTGCCTCCCGAACGCTGGGATTAAAGGCATGCACTATCACTGCCGTGTTTAAAATTGTCTTAGCTATTTTGCATGCATGTGTATGTATGAAGGTACGAATGCTTCATGGCACATGTGTGGGGGTCAAAGGACAGCTTTGAGAAGATGTTTCTTTCCTATCGCTCAAGTCCCAAGGATTGATCTTGGGTCACCAAGCTTAACTTGTAAGCCTCTCTTACCCACAAAACCCTCTCCTGGCCCCATAGTGGGTATCTTACAACCAGCAAACATACCATTCCAATCTGTCTTCCTTCTGGTCTTCCTCCCTTCTAGCTCTGCTTAGGATCACCCTTAGATCATCTTAAAATCACAATCGAAGGCTGATTTTCACATCACAAAGCAATCGGGGGAAATGCCCAAGCTCCTGACCCCATGACCGGAGCGCTCTCCTCCTCCCTACTAGTTAACTGGAGGAAAGAGATTTCAGAACTCCAGTTCCTAGTTCCTCAACCTCTAAGGTGTCAAGATCCTGGTAGGGGGAACATGGTGGGTGGGAGGTAGGGAAGGGCTGCCCTGCAGGCTGTGTTCCCTGCCCTGTGGCTGGCTCTGAATAGCAACTGGCACGCAGACTTCTCATTTTGAACATACAGGAGTTTTTGCCTCTGGACGTGCATATTCTGGACACACAGAACACACCCAAGGGTTATAGAAATCTACGTCCCATGTTCCCCAAATGAAAAGGTGTGGGTCCCGAGGTTTGGGGTTCTGTATAGCAAGTGGTCCTTCCTCCCTGATGGTTATTCTGTGTCTCCTTTGGGCAGGAGCTGTTGGGGGCATATGTGGCCTGGCCAATGTCTTGGGGGCCCAGGTGTGCCAGCTGGAGAGACTCTGCCTCACAGGGCAGGGGGAAGCTGCCCAGAGACTGCAGCACCGCCTCATCGAGCCCAACACTGCGGTGAGCTCCCAGGGTGTACTGGCACGGGGTCCCTGTTCAATCCTCCCCTCTCAAAATGTTCACTTAGAGAATGTCCCAGTGTGGCAACCCCTCCAGCCTCCCCCAGGAAACCCTGATTGCAGAGAGAGTGAACTCTGTGAATTCAAGCTTTGGAGTTCACTGGAATTCCCGTGTAGGCCAGTTAATGGTCCATCCCTTCTCATTTTGGATATATAGGCAGTCTTTGCCTCCGAACATGCATCGAAACAAGTGTCCTGAGAGATGGCAACATCAGTAAGTCTGCGATTATACCTAGAGATTCAAAGCCTAGAGACAGTGCAGCGTGACCTTTACAAGGTACAGATACCAGAAGTCAGAGTGACTGGCAGGGGAGAACTGGAGATATTTTGATTTTCCAGGAAAGCTGTCCAGTAAGGTACTCTGCAGTTCAGACCTTGTGTTCTAGCTCCTTGGGGGGCGGATCAAGGAGGACTTAGCAGGGAAGGCTGATCTGGATCAAAGCTATTTTGAAATCCGAAGCAAACTGAAAAAAAATTGCATACTCTTATTTTATTTGAAATGGAATCTCACTACATTGCCCAGGTTGGATTTGAACTCGTTGGCTCTTGAGATCCTCCTGCCTCAGCCTAACATGAATGTGTGTGTGTCCACCAGCATGCAGGTTGTACTGTCTTAGTTCATCCAGCTCGTTTGATAGCAGTGACACGTGGCTGAGGACATGGAGTGTCTTTTTCTGCATTTGCTTGGCACAGTCCTTTCACTCAGATATCCATATCAGACACCATGTGGGTGCTGGGGTTTGAACTCGGAACCTCTGGAAGAGCAGTCAGTGCTCTTAACCACTGAGCCTTCTCTCCAGCTCGTGAATGTCTTTCTTAACTGTTACATTTTGAAGAGATACACACTAGTCCTTTGTTGGGTATGTGTTTAAAATATTTCCCCCTAGTCTTTAGCTTGTCCTTTTTCTTTACATGGTTTTGACCCATCAAGTTTCAAATTTAAAAAAAAAATGAGATTTTGATGAAGTCAATTTTCTTCCTTGAATCACACTCTCAATGTCAAGTCTAAGAAGACTTTGTTCAGTTCTTGTTGCTAAATATATTCTCCTACTTTTTTTTCCTAAAAGTTTTATAGTAACATTGTAAAAGTTTGTTGAGTTAATTTTTGTGTAAAGCCTGAGACTTTGGCCAAGGCTCCTTTTTTTTTCTTTAATGGATATCCAGTGCCTCCAAAACCATTTGTTGAGCAGATTTAAGAGTCTGTTTCTGGGTTCTCTGTTCTCTCCATTGATCTATGTGTCCATGTCTCCCCTGTGTTACAGCCCGGGTTGTTATAGCTGCAGAGGAAGGGGTCCAATGTCCTTTGCAGGCTGCTTCCTTCTGGTTGTTTTTCTTCCTCAATATTGCTTTAGGTAATTGCTTCCTTCGTCTTTCCATATTAATTTTAGAACAATCGTTTCTATATCTACAAAAACACTCTTGCTAGGAATGGCTGACCAGTCTGGGAGGGCAATGCCCCCCGTGTCCTCGTTTGATCCTTAAACACAGCGCCTTCTCTACTCACTGGAATCTTCTTTGTTTTCAGTGTTTTGCAGGTTTTTTTTTTTTCTCCAAAGAAGTTCTAGACATAGTTTGAAAACATACCGATGTTTCAGTACATAGACTTGGCTGGCTTGATACTCACAGAGATCTGCCTATTTCTGCTTTCCAAGTTCTGGGATTAAAGGCATATGTTACCATATCCAACTACTTCATCTTTTTTTCGGGCAAGTGAAATTGTATTTTAATTTCACTATCTGAATGTTCATTGCTGCTATTCTAGTGCTTAGAAACATGACTCTCTCTCTCTCTCTGTGTGTGTGTACCTGAACACGTGGCGTGCAAACATGCATGGCATGTGTGATGACAATGAAACCCAGGACCTCAAGCATGCTAGGAAATTTGCCATATCACTGAGCTACTTTTCCAGACCTATAGCTGATTTTTAAATATCTTACCTCCTGTAACTTTGCTGGACAAATTCGTAGTTCTAGGAAGGGTTTCTTGTGCTCTACATAGACTTCATATCATCTACACATAGATGTCATATTATCTACACGTAGATATCATCTACACATAGACTTCATATTGTCTACACAGACGTCATATCACCTACACATAGACATCATCATCGACACATAGACGTCATATAACTACACATAAGCATCATATCATCTACAAAGAGATGTCATGTGGCCTACCCATAGGCGTTATATCATGTACACGTATGAAGAGTTAATTGTATTTGTTTTGACTTTTCTCATTTATTTGCTTTTCTTACCTTTCTGCACTGACTAGGACTTCTGTGCTAGGCTGAATAAAATTCCTGGTTCCTGATCTTGAAGAGAAAGCACTCAGGCTTTCACAAGTATAACGCTTGCTCTGAGTTTTGTCGTTTGTTTTTTTTTTTAAGATTTATTTATTTAATGTATGTGAGTACACTGTAGCTGTCTTCAAACACACCAGAAGAGGGCATCAGATCCTATTACAGATGGTTGTGAGCCACCATGTAGTTGCTAGGAATTGAACTATTGAACTCAGGACCTTTGGAAGAACAGCCAGTTAGGGTTCTTTACCGCTGAGCCATCTCTTCGGCCCTGCTCTGAGTTCTTGTAGAGGCTTTTTATAACTTGAGATCACTGCTGTCTGTTCCCAGTTTTCTTTGAATTTTTACAAATCATTAAGTGCTGAATTTTGTCAGAATTTTTTCATATTGACTTCTCTGATTTTGTGACTGTTCTTCAGCCTGCTAACGTGGTGGACTATATATTCTTATTCTATGTGTGTAGGTGTTCTGCCTGTATGTCTGTGTGTGCACCATGTGCATGCCTGGTGGCCATGAAGTCCAACTGAAGTTACACATGGTTGTAATCTACTCATGCCGGTGCTGGGAACTGAGCCTGGGTCCTCTGCAAGGGCAGCACGTGCTCTTGGCTGCTGAGCCATCTCTTCAGCCCCCAAATCACTGCTTTGTTTTATGTTTTGAGACAGAGTGTCTTTATATAGTCCTGGCTATCCTGGAACTTGCTATGTAGACCAGGCTGGCCTCAAACTCACAGAGTGCCTCTCGAATGCTGGGATTAAAGGTGGGCTCTTGGCTAGCCACTTTTCAAATACTAACACAGATGTGCATTCCTGGGACAAACCTCATTTAGTCACAGTATGTGTCTATTTTGATATATTGCTGAAATTTAATTTACTGATATTTTGCTAAGATTTTTATGCCCCATTCATGAGGAATATGATCTAGCTTTTCTCTTACCTTTTTCTCTCTCCTCCCCTCCCTCCTCCGCTCTCTCCTTCCCACCCTCCTCCCCTCCCTCCTCCGCTCTCTCCTTCCCTCCCTCCTCCCCACCCTCCTCCCCTCGCTCCTTCCTCTCATTCTTCCTTCTTCCTCCACTGAGTCTGGTTTAACTTCATCAAATGAACTAGGAAATGTTCTTTGTTCTTCTGTTTCCTAGCAGAAATGATGTAGAATTGATACTAAATCTTCAAATATTGTGTAGAGTTCTGTAGTTGAAACTATCCATGGTGATTAATGGATCATTGGACTACAGATATAGATGGTTGTGAGCCGTCATGTGAGTCCTGGAAACTAAATTCAGGACCTCTTGAAGCAGCAGCCAGTGTTCTCAACTGCAGAACTTTTATTTTAAATCTTTTTCTTATTGGGTTGTGCCTGCTGCGCATGTAAAAGTCAGAAGACACCTTCATAGCATTGATTCTTTTTCTCTACCTTTATGTGGATTCCAGGGATCAAACTCAGGTCATTAGGCCTGGCTGGCTGGTGCTTTACCTACTAAGCCATCTCCCCAACTTATGTTGGAGTTTTTATTGGTTGTGCCCACTGGCAACTTATGATTTATCTTCAGTCCCACCTCTGAACCAGGGGACTCAACATTGTGGTGTGCCCAGGGGCTTGAGGTCTCTGGTTGGTCTTCCTTCTTCAATCTATCTTTCAGAGTTCTCTCTCTCTCTCTTTCTCTCCTTCTCTCTCTTTCTCTCCTTCTCTCTCTCTCTCTCTCTCTCTCTCTCTCTCTCTCTCTCTCTCTCTCACACACACACACACACACACACACACACACACACACACACACACAACTTGGTCTCTGTGTAACTGTGGCTGGCCTGCAACTCACAGAGGTCTACTTGCCTCTGCCTCCCAAGTGCTGGGATTGAAGACAAGTGTCCTACACCTAGAACAGATTCACCTGCCTGTTTTCTGTGATGTCCAGAGTGTTCATCTGTACTCATTGGAAAGAATGAATCCTCTTAAATGTGAAAGTTTAATTTCCCAGGTTGTGACCTCTCTCACTCTGAACATTCATAGTTGAAAACAATACGTAGCAAATTGGATATATAAAACTTAGGGCATTACTTACTTTAGGTTTAAATATCTGATATAGACTTAAGAATATATTAAGATATATTTATTATCATTTACTTTCCTGACTTTTTTTCCTCATTAAGACATTTTTTCCCTAAAAAATCTGTTTCTAGAAACAAAATCAAATCAACAAACAAAACATTGCCCAGGATACCCTTGAACTTTCTCTATAACCCATGCAGGCCAGGACGTGAGCCTCCTGCCTCAGTTGCCTGAATTGCTAGTATGGTAGGCCTGTGCTGCTGGGCCCACCTTACCTTGATTTATTTTTGCTTTGTAAGTTTTGCATCAGAGGCAAGTATTCAAGCTGTCTGTACACTACTCAGCAGCTGACTCTTTGTAGCAAGGTGTGGGTGAACCTTCTGTCTTCTTCCTAGCTTGGATCCTCTCCTCAGTTTTAGAGGAAAGACAGTTGAGAAGAAAAGCAGGCCTCTTCCTGGATGTTGAGCTTCTCCTGGAAGTGACTGTGTCGACAGGTTCTAAGAACTTGTAGAAATAAAGCCTTCTAACCAAGCTAGGCCCAGGCTGCCCTGGACACTCTGGCCATTCCACTGGGGAGAAGGCATGGTTCTCTCACTCCATCTACCACATGAGAGCAGGGCCCTACATCTGCATCCTGCCAGGACAGGAGGAGGGAGGGCCTCCAGGGGTCTTGGGGACCACTCCAAATGTTGCCAGCAGCATTTTCTCCTCTGATGTTGGAGTCCTGTCTATGATGAGTGTAGATACCATCTCACTTTACAGAGGAAGCAAAGTTGGCTGTCCCCCCAGAAAGACGGGAAGCCCAGTTGCCATTAAAGCTCTCTGAGGTCATCTCACCCTATCCTGTCCCAACCTTCAGGCTATGCCCTCATGTGCCAGCTCTGGGCACACACTCAGGAATGCCTGGAACATCTTGCTGCTGCTGCTGCTGCTGCTGCCTAAGATATAGGCTCACATACTCCAACAGCAGCCTGATGTCACTTTATTGCCCTGTCCTTGTCCAAGGGGATGTCCTGCCTTCCCACCCAGCCAGCCTCCTGTCCTAGGCTATATTTAGGACTTTGCTACCCAAACCACTGGCCCCTTCTCCAGGGCTGAGGAGAAAGCACATGAACTACCTTCGGAAACTGATGGTAGAAACAAAGTGTTCTCCAGGTCCTGTGTGGTTCTGTCCTCTTCGGGAGGTTTTTACCATCTGAAGCTTCGGGATTTTAAAAGCCAGGCAATTAAGGCATCCTGGGTGGGAAAACTGTTTGCTGACGATGGCTGGCCTCTAGTGGTGGATAGCTGTAAGCCAGTTATCTGGCATCTGTCCCAACCTTTCTCCACTGAATGTAATGTCCCAGTGCTTCTACTCTTTATGAAACCCGTACCTCTAAACCTTCCCTCCTCCCCCCCCCCAATGGGACTTTATTAAGTAATGGGTTCTTTCCTAATTTGGGGGTCATCAAAGAGTCATCCCAATATTTCCGACCAGTTGCTATGACAAAAGGAAAGAAGCTGGAAGCCTCATTTAATATATAAAAGTCCCCATGTAGTTTTAGACGCAGACAGTAGATGCCGGTGCCCCACTGTAATACGCAAGCCTTTACTTACCGTGTTGTTCAGGCCGTTCATGTTTCTAGGGAAGAGAAGTTGTTTACGTAATAAATCATATGTTTTACAATAAACCTCTTTTGTCCAGTGATAAATCATTTTCCATGAAAACATTTAAATAGGGCCAGGGAAAACCTGTGGGTGTTAGGCGGGCCAGGATGCTGGGGGCTAAGGGTCTGGGGTGTGCTCAAGGCGTCAGAGCCGTCCCCTTCTTTGCTAACCAGAGCTGCTGTGCTGCAGGGACCTGACATAGATCACGCTCTGGTCCCCAGCCTTGCTGCCTTCCTCTAGGCTGGCTATCTATCCCAGCGTGAGGGCTGAATGCCCATATGCTTGTTGGGGAAGACTTTCTCCATAACCCCCACAGGGAATTTCTTTATTCAGTCTGAGTCTCTCCATACCTGACCAGCTTCTGGGGTCCAATCTGGATTCTCAATGTCCCCCAGACACCACTGATTAGAGTTTTTTTTTTTTTAAGAATTATTTATCTATTTTATGTATATGAGCACACTGTAGCTACCTTCAGATACACCAGAAGAGGACATCAGATCCCATTACAGATGGTTGTGAGCCACCATGTGGTTGCTGGGAATTGAACTCAGGACCTCTGGAAGAGCAGCCAGTGCTCTTAATCTCTGAGCCATCTCCCCAGTCCTGATTAGAGTTTCTTACATGGGAGACTTATGAAGGAACTGATCCAAGGTCTCGGTAGATATGTGTCAGAGGTGAGGGTGGGTGAGGGGGGCTCTGCAGTCTTTTCTAACACGTGCTTCTTCTCAGGTGACCCGGCGCTTCGGAATACCAGGGCTGAAGAAAACCATGGACTGGTTTGGCTACTATGGAGGTCCCTGCCGTGCCCCCTTGCAGGAGTTGAGCCCCTCAGAGGAAGAGGCGCTTCGCTTGGATTTCAGCAACAATGGCTGGCTTTAATGACAAGCGGGGGACACCTGGTCTGAGCTGTCTCAGACTCTCGTTCCCACAGTCTGAGGAGGAGCAGGGCATTGGAATTAGGGCTTATTTTTGTCTGTGTTCTATTGCTGTGAAGAGACACCATGACCATGACATAAAAGAGAGTGTTTAATGGTGGCTGGCTCACAGTTTCAGACGTTCAGTCCATTGTCATCATGGCAGGGAGCATGGCAGCCTGCAGGCAGACAGTGCTGGAGAAGTAACAGAGAGGTCTACATCTAGATCCACAGGAAGCAGGAACAGAAAGCTACTGGGCCTTGCTTGGACTTTTGAAAAACCAGGAAGCCCACCTCCAGCAACATTGACTCCAGTAAGCTACACTTCCTAATACTTTCAAATAGTATCACTCCCTAAGCATTTATATATGTTGGGGGGGCATTCCTATTCAAACCACCACATTCTGCCCCCTGGCCTCATAGGCTGGTAGCCATATCATAATGCAAAATGCATTTAGTCCAACTTCAAAATTTTCCATAGTCTCTCACAGGCTCAAGACTGCTTAAAAGTCCAAAATTCAAAGTCTCTTCTGAGGCTCACTGTAAAATCAAAATAAAAAACCATGTCGGATACTTACAACATACAATGTCACAGAATATACAGTGCTATGCCAAAAGGGAGAACATAGAAAATACTGGACCAAAAGAAGCCTTAAAACCAGCTGTGCAGGGCTGGAGATTAAGTGGCTCAGTGGTTAAGAGCACTGGCTGCTCTTCCAGAGGTCCTGAGTTCAATTCCCAGCAACCACATGGTGGCTCACAACCATCTATAATGGATCTGATGCCTTCTTCTAGTGTGTCTGAAGACAGCTATAGTGTACTCATATAAATAAAAATTAATAAAAAAATTTTAAAAATAAAACAAAACAGAACCAAAAAAAAACTCAGCTGGGCAAACTCCAAACTCTGCTTCTCTCTGATACCAAAGTGCTCTTCGGATCTCCAACTCCTTTCAGCTTTGTGGAGTGCAGCACACTTCTTTCTCTCGGCTGGTTCCACACCCTGTTCATAGGTTTCCTCAGCCGGTATCCCATGGTATCCCATGGCTCTGGCATCTCCAACATCGCATCGTTTCCAGAATTCGATTTCGCAGCTTCATGCAATGTCCTCTCTGGGCCCCCACGCAGGGATGTCCTTGATGCACGTCTGGCCTCAGAAGCTTTCCTTAGTCATGGAGGGAGAGTCCATAACCTTTTTCTTGTATCCTTAACTCTAAAGTCAGAACCGTGTGGCTAAAGCTGCCAAATTCTGCTGCTTGGTGGGGCTGGAACTTCCCCCCTCGTTCAAATACATTTCCATCAGCTTTCTGGTTTTGATGGTTTCCCTCACTGCTTCTCCTTAAAACTGTTTCACAAGTTGGAAGCTTAGCTGGGTGGGGTCTTGCCCTGAGGTCACTGCTCCCTTTATTCCATTTAACATCAGAGTTTTCGTTAAACTTTTTTTTAAATATCCTTGAGCACTGGATTTAACTCCATTATACTGGAGCTCTTTTTCTCCTCAAATTTTAATATTTTGTTTACATTTTACATTTTCCCTTGCCCCACTTAACCTTTTCCTTATAGATCTGCCTAAGGCCGAACACTAATAACCATGTGACAAAGTCAAAACTAGGTGGTCTTGACATCTCTGCCAATTGTATTAATCCAAAACTTTTCAATTTAGACTCTAGATTTTTAGGACGAGGCAAAAAGCAGCCACATTTTGACAGAATGATGACAAGAACAGTTATCTCTAGGCCACGTAATACTGCTCTGTTCCTCGGAAACCTCTTGATTGTGGCCATAATGGCATACATTGCGCTCAGCACCTCTCTTCCGTGCTCTTACTAGGATGGCCCATTGAACCGCACTGAAAGTGTTCAGATGCTTTCCTCGTCCTAAGTCCCAAAGTCCACACTCTGTAAACACGAAGCACAGTCAGGCCTGTTACAGCAATGCCCCGTTCCCCGATACGTCTGTCTGTCTTAGAGTTCTGTTGCTGTGAACAGCTCTTGTAAGGGAAACTCCGCAGCTTTCCTTAGTCACAGAGGGGAGTCCACACCCGTTTCCTGTATCCTTGACTCTGAAGTCAGAACCTTGTGGCCACGGCAACTCGTAAGGGAAAGCATTGAGATGGAGTGTACAGTTTGGGAGGGTGAGTCCACTGTCATCACAGTGGGAAGCATGGCGGCACACAGGCAGGCATGGTGCTAGAGGAGCTGAGAGCTCCCGATCTGAAGGAAGCAGGACGAGAAAGCCATTCGCTCTGGCTTGGGCTTTTGAAAACCTCAAAGCCCACTTCCAGTGACATACTTCCTCCAGTAAGGCCACACGTCTAACCCTTTCAAACAGTACTACCTCGTAAGCCCTCAAATCTGAGTCTATGGGGGCCATTCTTATCCACCCCCCCCCCCCCACACACACAAGGCTCCTTTTCCAACTGTGGCTTCTCGCCTCCGCACCCTGCACAGAATCCCTGGAGACCCCCTACCAGGAAGGAACAATCTCTTGTCTCTACTGTAGGTACTTTATTCTGTACTAAGATGAGTAAACCAGGGACCCTAATAAAGGGTAAGGGGTGCAGCTGAAAACCAAGGAAACTGACTTCTTCACTTCTAACTTGAAGCTAGAAATCTTAATTGTGCACAATGTGGCCAGATAGCCAGGGATGGCCTCATCGGAATGTGTCCCTTTTTTTTTTTTTTGAAAGGCATCCAAGCTGCACTCTGGCCACGATGTCCTTTCCTAACTCACATCCTAGTCTTGTCTCTAACTTTGATCCCCACTGTTGGGTGACTGGGACGGTCCAAGCACCTTGTCACCTTTATAAATAATGACACCTGGTGGATAGACACCTGATGTACAGTCTAGAAGACAAGCCCAGGTATGGATCTTGAAGACTGGGACGGAGAGAGGATCACCCTCTTCTCTGAAGGCACTTGTCTATTATCAAAACCGATTACGTTGTTACTATAATAAAATATAACAAGTGAGACTTGAATGCCTGCCTATAGTAGTAGACTTCCTGGCCAGATACCAAGGATCTTCCTAAGGCTGTGCGACCTTCATGGTCAGTCTTTTCTCACCACTGAGAGAAGCCTTAGTAATTTTAAGGGAAGGCCAGCTATTAGAGGGTTAGTCTAGGAAAACTTGATTTTTTTAAATGTGTATAGACATACGCAATTATTCATGCAGACAATGTGAGGACTAGTGACTGATGTTGGTGGTCTCCATCACTCACCACTTTATTTTTTTAGGGCAGGGTCTGTCATTACATCTGGAGTTTGTCATTTTGGTCATACTGGCTGGCAGTAAACATCTGAGATCTGCCTGTTTCTGTTTTCCAGTGTTGGGGTTACAGGCGTACCACTATGCCTGGCTTTTTATGTGGGTCCTGGGGACTCAAACCCAGGTCCTCATGTTTGTGTAGCAAACACTTTGGTTACTAAGTAAGCCATTTCCCCAACTCCCCATGGGCTTTGAATGACAGAGTAAGAGACAAAAGAGCTCAGCTGAGATATTTAGAAACACTTGACACGTCGATCAAAAAGAGAACCTTCTCCAAAATGCTCAGCTCATTTTGGTGGTGATGTAGGACCAGCAGCAGAGAAGCCAAGACAAAAAGTTTAAATTACTCATTAAATAGAGAACAGGGCCCTGTTTGGGGCAGAGGCGAGAAAAGACTATTAATCACCAGAAGTAGGTGTCTAATGGCATCAAAGCCTGGGGCATGGCTCTTGTGTTTCTTTCATGGTCACCTTCCAGACCAGTGGGGCTTTAGAATAGGAGGTTTAGGGCTGATGGGAAAATCTAGGGCCAGGAGAGGCAGCCCACAAAGCTGGCTAAGAGCTCAGCCTTCGGGCTTCAACAGCCCTGGCTTTAAGTTCTGGGACCCCTGGCGTTTATGAGGTCTTAGAGTAGTCCTCTAATTTCCCCGGGTCTCGGCTAGAATAAACCTTTCTCCCAGAGCTGTAGGGAAGACTGATGTAAGAACTGTAAGTAAATGAGCTGGGATGGTGGGGATGTTCTGCTGCTGGGTGTGGGAAAAGGGAAACATGGGCAGGAGATGACTTGTTTGAGGTCACAGTAAGTCTGGCAGTGACTGGTACCGGGGCTTGTATACATTGATGCTCAGGGTGAAAAGAATCCAGTGGAAGGGAGCTATAGTCAGAACATGTCGGACAGGAACCCCATCCACCCTGCCATTTCTAGCCTGGACAAACTGAGCCTGCTGGTTTTAAAGATCTCATGCCTTCTACTTCCCAGCAGATGTGTATGTAGTTATAGGTAAACGTTCTGTGTCTCCCAGGAGACATCCATTTTGGTGCCTGGGACCCACTACTTAGGCTAGGCTAAGCCGGCTACACAATCAGCCCCACAGATTCTTTGTCTTTGAGTCCCAGGCCTGGGAGTCTAAGCGTGCACAGCCACATCCAGTTATTTACATGAGTGCAGAGAATTGAACTCGGGTCCTCACACTTACAGAGTAAGCATTCCACCGGCTGGCTTCTCTCTGCAGCTCCCCACAGGGGCTCTGAGAAACAGATGGCATCATGTCGCGAAGTGTTCAGTGTTAGCTCCAAGCACCTCTCTGTTTAGTTTCCACAAATATCAAACGGTCGATATTCATGAGGCCTGAAGTCCAGAAAATCCATAACACTAATTCTAGGCAGTTCTGTGATTGGTTTATTCCTATAAACACTTGTTTCTACAGTACGGATCAGATGATAAATAGAGGCACACAGCTATAATCTCCACCACAGTCTGCTGCTGAGAGAGATTTGAGGATGGGGCCTGGGGCTAGGGCTCAGGCTGGGCTAGGACCTAGGCTAACTGGAGACCCTGTCATGATGATTTTGGCAGGAAGATCTGTCCCAGGCCTGAGAGCCAAGACTCTTGCTTCTAGAGTCATGAGTCAAATGGAGCTCACACTAGGATGGATCCAAATCTTTGAACACGCAAGGGACAATGAGTGTGATCATGGTACACTGGGAAGGAATGCTCTCTCAGTGCGATTCCAGATCATTTCACAGATGCCCGGATAGGGTTGCCCTCTGCCCCGGAGTGAGTAACAAATGTGGGCCATACGTTTCCTTCACACTAGTTTCTTACATGGCTTTCTATAAAGGGATCCTGTCTGACATCTAAGGGAGGAGAGAGGCACAGAGGGGGATTGGGCTGTCTGCTGTAACTCAGGTAAGGAGGAGTCAGGTAAAGCCGAGGGAGAAGAAAACCACACTCTTACACTGAGGAGGGATAAGAAGACACAGAGACCAGCCCAGAGCCAGGCCTCCAAATGCAGTGAATGAGTGGGTAACACCCAGAAGAGCTCTGGCCTGGGCTTCACAGAGCTGCTGTGATTTATGTCACTCCTGTCTTTCTCTGACTTCTTCAATGGCAGCACACAGGACTGGGATTATCTGGGTGGAATGAAGATGCTCCCTGTGGCTTGACAGCAGATGGAGAGAAGGCCACAGCACTGGGAAACCCAAGGTCCTGGGAATGACATGGCAGAGGGGCAGGCCCTGTGCTTGAGCGCATCAGGGCCAGGGAGGACATAACCGCCGTAGGGTCCTGGGGCCAAAACCCTCCACTCTTGCCTGCCACTGAACTCCTGCCTGGCAGGGGACAGAGCACCTCTCAGGCTGTGACATCAGGGTCATTCTCATCTCACTTCCGGTTCATTTGTTCACCTCGCACGCACACAAGGGACACCACTGCTTTACAGATACTTTCCGGCTGCACCCAGAGCTCCGTCAGGCAGTGAGGTTCCTGGCTGACTTGGAGGCGCTCTGAGCCCGCTGAACCACGGCGGAGCACTTCTCACGGCGCAGAAGTTTGTTGTTCTCAAACAGGCCTTCATTGCGGGGTAGTCCATGAGAACCGTCTGGGAAAGTCAGCAAGCCTGTGAGGAGGACAGAGGGGAGGACGGGTCAGCCTGACACGCAGAGACTGGAGAGGAGGAGAGAGTTTCAGGCATGGGCACTGCAGATTGCTGGAGAGAGCCACCGGAGAGTTAAGACACAGGAGCATTCCACCTATGTTCCATTCTGCTGAGCCGAAACTTACCAAAGCCATCCACTCTCCCATTTTTAAATTCCCCCTCAAAGGTCATGTTGTCATATCGAATGAAGACTCCGACACCATTGAACTTGCCCTGGGAAAACTCCCCCTCATACCTGCAGAGAGACCAAGAGGTTAGTTAGCCTTCAGTGGGTACGTTGGCTGTGTGGGGTAACTGAGGCGAGCAGTCGTCCGTGTGTCTGTCAGTCAAGGTGAGCTCTGTGGTGGAGCTCATCTCATAACTCTACCAGTGCCACCTAGACCAGCATGACCTGAAATTCAGGATACTCTCTACTCTGCCTCTCCAGTGCTAGGACTACAAACATTCACCACAGTGCCTGGCTCTGACATTTATTTTAAAATAACAAAGGCAGGCAAGATGGCTTAGTAGACAAAAGAAACCTGTCCCCACACTTGATGACTGAGTTAAATCCTGGGGACCCTCATGGCGGAAGGGGAGAACTCACTCCTCACAAGCACTGTGGCACATCCTTCACAAATAAAGAACACAGAGAAATAAATAAAGCTTAGTTTCAAAAGAAAAGGAATCAAGAAAAGAACTGCTCATCCCTTTTCTGTTTCCTTTAGTGCCTGGGCAAGCTCGGGGTTGGACAGACAACCACCAGGGCTCATACTTGTATCAGAGTCTTGCTAGTTCAACGACGGAGGAGTGACTTAATACTTACCTTGACCCATCTGAGAAGGTCAGTACCCCAAAGCCATTAAAAAGCCCATTCTCAAAGTGACCCAGGTAGGTGCCACCATCAGCAAACATCAGTTGACCAAAACCATGTCTCCGGCCTGAGCAAAGAGAAGGACAGGCACCAGGTTGGAATGGGGGAGCTTCCGGGTCCTGTTCTCACTGGCTTAGCAGCCCACACTTTTCCACAGCCTTACCCACGAAAAGCTGCCCTTCGCCCCTCTTTAGTGTGGAAAGGCCTTCGTCCTTGGGTCAGTTTCGTGGCTTGCTGGGACTGAACACTGAGAGACCTTAAGGTGGCCAGCTTTTCTTTCCAAACTGAGCCATTAAAGTGCTTGTGCTGCCGTTTCAGCAAAGTCACGGCTCCAAAGCGTTTTGTTCTTCCTAAGAATTTAGGATCACTTCCGCTGTCAAAAGCTGTCACAGGAGTCAGGGAAGGAGTGTCACTTGTTTTTGAGGGTTTTCACTAATTCTCGAATCCTGAACTCTCTAAACTGCACCCAAAAGAATTTAATTGGCTCTTCTGGGCACCTCATATTTAAGACAACAGACTGTGTCCAAGCACTATACATGAAGGAGTGGGAAGACTGGATTCATTTCTAGTTCCTTCATTGAGCCCTGACATAAAGGAAAGGTTCTACGTGGAGCTGAGTCCCGCAGTGGGGACTGAATGGCGCCCTGGAGTTGGCTGCCCCAGGGCAGCTTCTCACCCTCTTTCCACTCGCCGCGGTATTCCTCTCCACTGGAGTAGGTGAAGGAGCCTTTCGTCAGGGTCATGGCGGCAGCTTATAGAAGAGGATGCCAACTATGATAAACAGAGAAAGCAGAGTCATGGGATGGCGAGAGGACTAGAGGCTGAGCTCCGGCAAGTGCACATTTACCTCAAGTACAATCCTACCTCAGGTCACTTAAAATGTCATCCTCGCCCCCCACCTCCACCTCGGCTAAAGCGCCCTCACCCCTTCCGTTTTCAGCCAGTTCCTGTTTCCTGTGATGGAAATGGAAGCTAAATCTACAGATATTTACTTGACACGTGCTGTGTTCTGTGGATGCATCAACAGAGTCCCCTCAGGGAAGTTATAATAAGGTCGGTAGGCTCAGCAGGTGAAACACCAGGCTATACCAGGGACAAGGTAATTCTGTGTCAAGTACAGGGGTGAGCAGCCCTCAGCACAACTGTGGTGCACATCTGTAATCTCAGCAGACGCTGCGGACCATGCATTCAACGTCATCCTCAGCTATGCGGACCTGCCTCCACATAAATCAATGGGGGAAAGGATTAAATGCAAAAGCAAGCAGCAAAGACAGTAAGAGAGCAACGGAAACACAAGTTATCTGGTCCGCTTAGATAAGACGGCTTATTTAGGGTGATAGAGACTATACACAGAGATCTTGAGCTGTTAAAGAACCACACAGATGTAATGCAAACTCCTTTGTGTTACAGAGGAAGAAACACAAGCTCAGAGTGGTTAAGAAGTTTTTTGGTGGTGCTGACAAGATGGCTCAGTGGTTAAGCGCACGTGTTGCTCTTGCAGAAGATCCAGGTTTCATTCCCAACCTCACATCATGTCTCACAACCATCTAATCTCCAGTTCCAGGGGATCCAAAAACCTCCTTCTGACTTCCACAGGTACCAAGTAAGCACACAGTCCACACATAGACCCACAGGCAAATCGTCACAGACATAAAGTTAAAAAAAACAAAGCCAAACCCTAAACATTACTCATAACAAAGGTTTTGTTGGTGCCTAAGCAAGGGATGAGCACACAACCCTCCCTGACTATGCTGGCCCTCCTTCCTTCAGGCTGAGCCTTGGCTTAGGTCAGACTCATTCACGGTGCTCTCTGAAAATTGGACAGCTAAGCTAGGGAAAGAGTCTGTGGTGTCTGGGGGTGGGGGTGGGGCATGTGAACAAGGATTGGAATAGGAGGAAAGCAGTGATTAAGAAAAATGACAGGAGGGGTTGGGGCAGCCGAGTCCCTTCAGAGACGCTGGTGAGGAAGAGATATCCTCCTACCAAAAGACAGAGTTGCCTTGGTCTGGGTTGGCTGTGTGCATTACTTAGTTAATGGAGTGTTACCAAAGGTGATGATACAGATATTTAAATGCAGGAGTCTAGACTAATATTCTAGATGAGGAGCGATCATGTGGAGTAATTGTCCCAGCTGATCACAGACACCTGAACTCAGCAAGACATAGAAGGTGCTGGCTCTGAGCCGGGGGCCTACACTAATGACTCACTGTTTCATCGGGCAAAGAAATAATAGTTGTTTCAGGACACTACGTCTTAGAGGTGTCATCACCATCTCAATAGCACTGCGGACTATTGGGTGGTAAAAAAACTGTGTGTTCAAGGATATCCCATAAGAAGGGATATGGAGGGGCTGGGGATTTAGCTCAGTGGTAGAGCGCTTACCTAGGAAGCGCAAGGCCCTGGGTTCGGTCCCCAGCTCCAAAAAAAAAAAAAAAAAAAAAGAAGGGATATGGACGTTTAAGTCACCATAAAGTATAAACAGAATCAATAAACAACAGAAGTATTTTTCCATTTTCTAGATCTTTTTATTCACCCCTTTGTCTTTTCTATAGTTAAGTATTACAATGTTTTCTCAAATGATAAAATGCAGATTCGTAGGCTTGACCTCAAACCTGTCCAATTCTGTGTAAGCTTTGGGAACCTATAGTTTGAACAAGCACATCTTTAGATTCCCATCGGAAAGCCTGCGGACTATGACTGAACCAGAGGGAGACACAAAGTTACAACTAAAGATGCCATGGTGAAGAGTTAACTGAAAGTCTCCCTCGCAGGCACCTGCCTGATGCTAACAGGACAAGTGCAGCTTTCCTTGAGAGTATAGGGACTGTACTGTCTGGTGCACCAAACTAGAGAGGATCTTTAAATACTTGTGGGCCTGGTGCCAGTCAACAGCTTCCTTTCCTTCAAGCCACACAGAAACTGAAACTCTTATCATCAGCCCAGATCAGAGCAGGCTTGGGCTGAGGTCAGTGAGACTTCACAGCAAATACAACATTAATGAGAGGAAGATAAGTTTTCCGTAAGAATTTCGAGAGAAAACTCTTCACAGTGGAGTTAAGGTGTTCTGCTAGCTACAGGCCATCTTTAGCTTTTCAAAGTCAAATGATGATATAAATTGCAAACACGCTGGCCATGGCGTTACACATCTTTCATCCCAGCACTCTGGAGATGCAGGCCGGCAGATGCCTTTCAGTTCCAGGTCAGTCAGGGTTACATATGAGGTCTTATCTCAAGCAACAAAATAAAACATTCCAAATTGCTCCATAACTCTTCAAAGTATGCCCACCTGAATCTGAAGAGCTGTGTGTATGTATATGAGTGTGTGTATGCAGGAGTGTAATATGAACACATATGTGTAGGCTATGTGTGTATGCGTATCAATGTGTATGTATATGAGTGTAATATAAATGCATGTGTATGATTGTGCATGTATGCATATCAGTGTGTGTATGCATATCAGTGTGTGTGTATGCATATCAGAATATGTATGCATGTTAATGTGTGAGTATGAGTGTGTGTATGCATACCAGTATGTGTATGCATGAGTATAATATGAATGCATATGGGTATAACTGTGTATATGCATATCAGTGTGTGTATAGGTGAGCTTATGTATGTATATGAATGTGTGTATGTACATGAGTGTGTATGCATATAAGTGTATATGAGTGTGTATATATGAGTGTGTGTATATATATGAGAGTGTATATGTATGTGTATAAATGAGTGTATAAAAATGAGTATGCTTATATGTGTATGTTTATATATGAATGTGTGTATGTTTGTGTATATGAGCATGTGTGTATATATGATTGTGTATATGTCTGAGTGTGTATGTCTGTGAGTGTGTATGCATTAGTATGTGTGTATGTAATGAGTATGCGTGTGTGTGTGTGTGTGTGTGTGTGTATGTGTGTGTATTAGCATGTATGTAGGTATATTTGACGTTCCGAGACAGGTTCTCTCTATGAAGTCTTGGCTAGCCTTGAGCTTGCTGTGTAGACCAGGCTGCCCTTGCATTCACAAAGCCTCTGCTTCCTGAGTACTGGGCTTATGGCAAGCCCTGCCCTTCTTGGCTGAAGAACTGTTTATCTTTGACTACATTTAATAACTGTACTGTCATGAAGAAGTCAGTCAGGAGACTTAGAAGACAGTACAATAAGGGAACTTTCTTTAAATGTTTGCCAGGGGTTAACCAATTTCTCTTTCCTCAAATGTTGGTGGGTCACTGCAGTGACTGAGAGGTGGGCACGCAGGGCTTCTGGGGACAATGCTTTTATATCTGTTTACTCTTCACGGAAGCTACAGGGAACCTCCAGAATTGGATCTCACATGGTGGACAGGGACCAGGGAGAAAACAAGGAAGTATTTGAGGATTCTCTATGGACAAAGTACTAGCTATGCTCCTAAGTGTAAAGCTGTCTTTTGGTTGATATTGTTATGCTGTCAGTTCTTGGGCTAATATCTTAAATATTTTAAGGAAGGTGATAAAATTAGAAATTTTATTTAAATTTTTAAAAAGGATTTATCTGTCTATCTGTTTGTCTGTCTATCTATTTAATATATCAGTGCTTTACCTGCAGTCCAGAAGAGGATCCCATTACAGATGGTTGTGAGCCACCATGTAGTTGATGGGAATTGAACTCAGGACCTCTAGAAGAGCAGCCAGTGCTCTTAACCGCTGAGCCAACTTTCCAGCCACTGAAACTTCTTTCTTTTTTTTATTGCTTAATGTGCTTAGTCTTATTTCTAAAGATGTTTGCAGTGTCTCCCTAGATTGGATCAGACTTGGACTGCTTCAAATACAGCACCATGGAAGAAATGCTTAATCACCTATGTACACCAAATACAGCATCATGAACGTTCATTCTGCTCGTTACTAGACCCATAGCTTGAGGCCTGAGTCACAGCCTAAGAACACCTGACTGGAGCCGGTGAGATGGTTCAGCAGGCAAAGGAACCTACCCTCAGGATCCCGGGACCCACACGGGGGAGGAGAGAACCAATTCCAGCAAGTTACTCTCTGACTTCCACAAAGCGTACCATAGCATGTGAACATATATAAACATATATATTTACACAGGTAAATAAGTAAATATGGGCCGGAGAGATGGTTCAGCAGTTTAGAGCACTGACTGCTCTTCCAGAGGTCCTGAGTTCAATTCCCAGTAATCACATGGTGGCTCACTACCATCTGTAATGGGATATGATGTGTTCTTCTGGTGTGTCTGAAGGGAGTGACAGTGTACTTAGTGTATTATAAAATAAATAAATAAGTCTTTAAAATATATGGAAATAAAAATGTTATTCTAAGATAAAATATATTATCGGAAGGCTCCCAAGTACTGAGGTAGCCAGTTATAGGACGTACTGTTACTCCAGTTGATATTCCAATTTTGGGGGGCATTGGGGAGAAGGTTTGAGACAGGGTTTCTCCGTGTAGTCTTGGCTGTCCTGGAACTCGCTCTATAGATCAAGCTGGCCTCAAACTCACAGATATCTGCCTGCCTCTGCCTCCCGAGTGCTAGGATCAAAGGCGTGCACTAGCACCGTATGCCACCACCGCCCTGCATCCTCACTTGTCAGTCATCTTAGCTCTGACAGGAGCAGTCGTTAGTGAAGGAGCTGTCAGTCAAATGGTTCCAGTTCCCAGTCAGACACTGACCCACTCACCGGAGAATCTATGGAATAAACAGAAGCCATCTCCATGATGTCAGGTCTAGAGTCCTGACTTAGGATCTGGGAGTATCGTGGGGTGGTTTTAAGCTGCTAAGGGCTGGGTTAATTCATTGTTTAGTGGTAATAAGCAGAGTACCACCTGCCAACCTACCCCGACACCATTCCGTGCTGGTTTTCAAGAGTATATATTACAAATTTCCATTCCTTTTCAATCTAGAAAGATACAGTAAATTCAGCAGTGGTTTCTTAAAACCATGAACAGTTTCAAGACTCAAATCAGAAGTGCTAATTAAAAGGAACATATGTAGAACTCAGGGGTCTTGGGCTATGGCTGAATACATTTGTCTAGGAACTGCAACATGTGTCCAAACAGGTGATACTGTCACATCCTGGGAATTTCACCAGTAACCAAGATTATCCATAGTTACTGAGGCAAATATAGATTAATAAAGTGTATCCAGTACTAATGCAAATGGGAAACCCAATACTTTAATAAGGAACACAGATCGACGTCTATAATACTTGCTTAAATAATCCTGTTGGAGAAAATTGATGCCCTAGGCTTCAGATCTATACCTGGAATCCAGTCACAAACCAACACGATCCACATTCCCACAGAGGCCCTTTCTGTGCTTGTGACAGACAAGCTGCAAATGATCAGATGGAAACGTAACCTAAAATTACCATTTTTTTTTTGTCCCTGTAATCCACTGTTCTGGGACTGTTGGAAAGAGACTATATCTTTTGCTCTCTTACTTTTTTTCTTCAGTGGATGGCTCCAAACAGAACTCGAAGACAGTGATAAGAAATTGTTTTCATTTTTTAGAAGTGCTTTGAGTTTATGTGTCTCTGTGTGAACTTGCATGAATGTTTGTATGCTATGTGTGTACAAGAGCCTGTGGAGGCCTGAGAGGCCTTTAGATTCCCTGGAACTGGAGTTACAGGTGGGTGCTAAGAACTGAATCCTGGCCCTCTGCAGGAGCAGTAAACACTATTGCCATGCCTCCCCCACTTTTCTCCTTCTCCCTGTCTCTCTCTCATAAAACCAAGCTAACTAAAGAACATTTATGCATTTGCAGCAACTTTTGTCTAAATCAAGACGTTTTTGTTTGTTATTTGAAGGAGGATTATGTAGTCCTTGGTTGTCCTGGAACTCACTATGTAGACCAGGCTGGCCTTGAACTCAAGAAGATCCACCTGCCTCTGTCTCCTGAGGCTCCACCATGTATGTCCAGCTTAAATTAAGAAGTTTTAAAACAAAATAACAACAATTCTTCCCTCCCCAACCTGAGAATAATCATATCCCAGTTAGAGACCTTTTGTTTGGAAGCAGATACCCTAACTATCCACACTATCTCCGAACTGTTCCCAAAGCCACTTCCTTGGGTAGGCAAGCTAACAAAAAATTCTTTTAGTTACAAAGGAAGCAACCATAAGTTTTTAGAGTCCTAAGAGGGGAAAATGAAAGCTCTGATGAACAAAGATTAGGAAACTGGAAATACTGTTTAATAAAACGTGTTTTTAAATGAATATGAAATAATTAGGGTTTTAACTTTAAAATTATAATCTCCTTCCTATCTGGAAAGTAAGCACTGGCACTGTTATGATAAGCAGGTTTTATTTTTAGGGAGAATGTGGGATGGTTAGATTGAAGAAGATGAAAAGAGAACACTGGTACCAAGAAGAAGGTTTTTAAAAAGACAATGACACAAGAGTGATAGGCTCGGGGTTGGGGATTTAGCTCAGCGGTAGAGCACTTGCCTAGCGAGCGCAAGGCCCTGGGTTCGGTCCCCAGCTCCGAAAAAAAGAAAAAAAAAAAAAAGAGTGATAGGCTCTCCGGAGTAATATTGTCACAACACTATTCTATCTATGCTAAGGGAAGGGACAGTGTCTGGGCCGGGCTCTAATATAGTGAAGTTACTCTGGTTGGGTCCTAAGTAGTTCGTGGATGCTGAATTACAGAAATGACAACCCATTCCCCAAGCCTCAGTAAGTGGGACATCTCCCTACCTGTGGCACAGACGCGCCCTAGATTAAACAAAACCCCAGACTTCGCCACGCAACCCAGTCTTCCACTGCATTTTTCATTTCAGCCCGGTTCTGTCCTTTTTGGGGGGGGGGGTGTCGGCTCCCACTCCACAGGCTCTTCAAGCTCCCACAGATCTGGCATTCCCTGCAGACACAGCCCGGCACACCCCTCTTGATAACCAGTGTCCTGTGTTCTCCAGGGCTACGACCTCTGGATCGAAACTCCAAACCCAATTTTGGGATCCCACTGGTAGCCACCTTCTTGTCAGTACAGCCAGGACAGAGGCTCCTTCCCCAGCCCAGTCACCTGCTTGCCGCCTCAGTCCTTACCTGGTGGACCGCACTCCCAAGTCCTCTTCCCACCCGCGCCGCAGGCCAACCTGAGCTCGGCTTCTCGAAGACGACTGTTACGCCCCGACTTGACGCGGGGCTCCAGCAGCTAGGATCTTTGCTGCTCCGGGCTCCCCACTGCCACTTTCCCCTCTGCCACCTCCACCCGCCTCAGCCCCACTGGACGCCGCCATCCCTTACGGCCGCACTGGGCACAATTCCCGCTGTTCATTGGCTGTTACCTAGGCAACCGCGAGCAACGCCACTCCCCATTGGTCCAGCCCTCTTTCGTGCCATCTTTGTGAGGGGCCCAGTGTTTTGGGAGTCTGGGCCAAAGATCTGAAAAAGGGGTGGGGCTGAGCCTGCTGTCCAATCTCATTAACCCCAACCGAAAAGAAGGACTCAGGTTTCACGTCTTCAGACACCTCCAGGCAGAGACTTTAATCCTAGATAAGGTCGAACGTGTGTTCAAAGTGGCTACATTTCAAAAGGTTGTGATTTTTAGATTCATAAACAACTCCACCGCTAAGTATGAAGAGAAAACCTAAACCCAGATTTAGAAGCTCAGCTTTATAATTAATGATGCGCTGCACATTTCCATTCATAGGGACTCTCTGTGTTCCACATCTTTTGTATTTAAAACCTAGTGCCACTATTGGAGCAAATCTTCCCAAATACTGTTCCCGGATGTCCGTGTAGCCATATGTTTGTTTAGTGAAGTGCATGCGGGGGAAGCAAGTTCTTCAGGGCTTGGAAAAGCCCTGGTCGTTGATGCGTCTCTCATGGGACTCATGACACGAGTGAGGCGTTGAAAGACAAAGCAAACTGGTTCAAATTGCTTTTTGGATTAGGATTCCTTCAGCCGCAGGTTAGAAAGTAATAATGATGAAAGTGATAGAGGGCTTTACAGGACTTGTGTGAGAACACAACGCCAAAGGGACGGTAGTTTTGCTTTGTTTTTTAAAGATTTGATTTCTGTGCTCAAATCCTATCTTTTGCTACTTACGAATTGTGTGTGTTTTGAGTAACTTAGTAAGCTCTCTAGCCTGTAAAATGAGATCGGACAATACATTCAATGTGGTACTAATTACTCACTTGGTAATGTAAGCTAAACTGTGGAATTGATTGTAGATTAAAGTGCAGTCACTGAGAAATGGATTGGAAAGAAAGGGATCTTCTTAGAACTCGTGCTAGGAAATAATAAGGAAAAAATGAGATTAAATCACAGATTGTGCGGGACCAAATTATGGGAAGACTTATAAATTAGCACAAGAGTTTGCAAACTGTAGTTTCTTTGATGGCTTGAAACTGTAGTTTCAGCAAGATGGCTTGTTAGGTCAGAGCAAATTACCTTGTCTCGTCGGGACACAGCATCCAACATCATAGGAGTTTTAATGGCAGTTAATGGAGCTAATCCATGTAAGATACTTAAAACAATGCCCAGTGCAGACTTAGCACTGGGTAAGTGCTCTCCCAGCACATGTGTATTAGGACACACGCTTACCTAAGGGGGAAATATAGTTCCAAGGGGTAAACACAGAAATAAAGTTTGAGGGGAAAACTCAGAATCCCAGGGAGAACTCAGAATCTTGGATCTTTCCTTGCCCATATTTTAAAATCCATTAACTAAATGAGACGAATGAAATCACATACCATTTCCATGGTTCTGAGGATCCACAAAGCAGACATCACTACATTAGTTACATAGACATCCCTACATAGCTACTTTACCTGTGACTGAAAGGCCAGTGGAATGCTATAGAGATCTTTAGCCAGGATGGTTTATTTTTTGTTGTGTTGGAGGTGAACACGGGGTCTTCTGTATGGTAAGCAAACATTCTACCACTGAGATAGCCTCTCAGCCCTTTTAGGGTTCACTGGAAAAAAGGAAGTTGAAGGCATTCTCACAATACAGTCAAACAATAGCTCTTTTGATTAAGTACTTCTATTGGGTTGGGACAATAATTTGACTCAAGAAAATAGGTTATTGGGGGCTGCTGAGATGGGTCACCAGGTTGGCCGTTTGTCACTAAGCCTGACAACCTGAGTTTGATCCCTAGAACTCACATAACAGAAAGTGAGAAACGCTTACTGTCCTCTGATCTCCACACATGGACACATATGTGACACATGTGTATATGCATACATTCAAAAATCGAATAAATGTAAAACACTAGGGTGATTATGGGATTGGTCATCTTCTGTGAAAACTCTTTGTTTTACCTGCTGGTGGTTCTGAGAAGAAAAAAGAAGTATATCATTAACAATGATCTCAGCGGTTATGAAGGGGGGGGATGTCTGTGGAGGGCTTTTTGTGTCCTGAGTACAGGTAATGGTGATTACTCACATTTTATAGATGAGGAACTTTAGAAATGTTAGAAAACAATTTCTTAAAGAAATGCTAGACATTTATAGAGCAGAGCTTAACCTCAAGTGTCTCTGATCTTCAAGCCCATGTTTTGATGTATTACATTTTTTTTTCTTTTTTCTTTTTTTCGGAGCTGGGGACTGAACCCAGGGCCTTGCGCTTGCTAGGCAAGCGCTCTACCACTGAGCTAAATCCCCAACCCCGAATTACATTTTTTTGATGTATTACATTTTACACTTGAATTTTATTAAAATTAATTACTTTTTTTTTTTTGGTTCTTTTTTTTTTTTTTTTCGGAGCTGGGGACCGAACCCAGGGCCTTGCGCTTCCTAGGCAAGCGCTCTACCACTGAGCAAATCCCCAACCCCAATTAATTACTTTTTTAAGATTTAAAAATTTTATTTTATATTCATTGGTGTCTTGCCTGCACTTATGCCTGTGTGACACCGTCACACAGTTATATAGACAACTGTCATGTGAGTGCTATACTCAACCACTGAATCATCTTTCCAGCCATCATCATTATTATTATTATTATTATTATTATTATTATTATTATTATTATTATTATTATCTCTCTGTCCTCCTGAACTCTCTGTCTCTGTCTCTCTGTGTGAAGGTACTGGAAGAGGCTAAAAGGAGGCTGTCAAGATTCCCTACAGCAAGAGTTATAGATTTTTGTGATCCACCTGATATGAGTGCTGGGAACTGATTCTGGTTTCTCTGAAAGGGCAACAAATGCTCTTAACTTTCGGTCCATACCTGCAGCCTCTATTCGCCACTCCTGTCTAGGTTTGGAGTGGATGTGCTCACACCTGGAAGCTCTTTCCTCCGAAGTTCCCGGATGTCACATGCCCTCTGCTGGCCTCGCTAGACCTTTGGTGTTTAGCTCTGCTTCTTTTCAGCCAAGCACACTGTTCTAAATAGGCTTTAACCTTCTTCCTCTTTCTCGTTGGCAATGCCTTATGTGCATGGTATGTCTTTTCTTTCCTTCTCCACTTGTGATTTAGGTACTTCCTTTAGCAGCTGGCGCTTAGTACAGACTCTGTATACAGCTTTTTCTCTCTCTCCAACCCGTTTTCAAGTCTATAAAATATTGTGAGCTTTCAGCTAATAGTTAGCTTTATATCACCGATTGTCTCCAGGTGGTGTTTATACAGAGTGAACAAAGCCATATTTTTCTTCTTCCTTTTATTAACGAAAACGAGGACCAACTTGTGTCTAGACACTGAGGTGAATAGTCACGGACTAATTTATTCTCAAGGGACCAAAGCTTTCTTCAACGATCAAAGCATAAAGCATTGAGTCATTTGCCCACACACCATGTAAACTGCACAAAGACTGATATTTTATTTAGTTTTTGTTTTAGTTTTTCGAGACAGGGTTTCTTTGTGTAGTCTTGGCCGTACTGGAACTCGCTTTGTAGACCACTCTGGCCTCAAACTCAAAGACCTCTACCAGCGTCTGACTTCCAAGTGCAAGGTTTAAAGGCATCCGCTTGGCTGAATACTGGGATTTTTTAACTTCTGAGATAGCACAGGTGACCTATCTGATTGTTGTCGTTTCAATTCTTTGTCCATAACTGGTGCTTAGTGACACAAAGATGACATTTTGCAGCTTCACGGCCAGCTCAGTGTAGCCAGTCAATTTACAAGTTAGTAAGGAAGCGGTTATTAGGAAAGCTTCCGAAGACCTGTCTGCCAATTGGAAGCTGGGGCGGGCTTAGGGCAGAGGGCGTACCTGACCCGGGTTTGTCTCCTAGAGCATGCGCGGTCTTCACAGAAGGTGACGCGAAAGCCGAGGAGGCCGCGATTGCGTAGGCGCAGTTTCTGATTGGCCACTATTCGAGCGCGAGGGGCCGTGCCTACGCGTCGCCAAGTAAACAGGACAGGCTAGGGGCGGAGCTACAGAAGCACCGCGCCCTGGTTGGCCAAGCGGGAGGTGGGGGAGTGCCGCGGATTGGTCACGGCCGCGAGCTCGCTGGTGTGGAGCGCGCCGGGTTCCCGAGCCGGCGGTCTGAGGGATGGACGAGACGAGCCCGCTAGTGTCCCCCGAGCGGGCCCAACCCCCTGAGTACACCTTCCCGTCGGTCTCGGGAGCTCACTTTCCGCAGGTACCGGGGGGCGCGGTCCGCGTAGCGGCGGCCGGCTCCGGCCCGTCCCCGCCGTGCTCTCCGGGCCACGACCGGGAGCGGCAGCCCCTGCTGGACCGGGCCCGGGGCGCGGCGGCGCAGGGTCAGACCCACACGGTGGCGGCGCAGGCCCAGGCCCTGGCCGCCCAGGCGGCCGTGGCGGTGCACGCCGTTCAGACCCACCGCGAGCGAAACGACTTCCCGGAGGACCCCGAGTTCGAGGTGGTGGTGCGGCAGGCCGAGATAGCCATCGAGTGCAGCATCTATCCCGAGCGCATCTACCAGGGCTCCAGTGGAAGCTACTTCGTCAAGGACTCTCAGGGGGTGAGCGCGGGGGTGCGGGCGCAGTGGGGGCAGAGCCCCGGGACCGGGGAAAGAGGGAATCGAAAGGGTGCAGGAAAGAAACTTCAGCGCCAGCCCCCGGCGAGATTGAGGATCCTTCTGGGGACTAGAGATGGAGAAACCTTGCGGGATGAAGAAATCAATCAGAACCTTTTTGCAGGAGGCGTGAGCGGAAAGTGAAAAGAGGAAATTGACCAGATACGGGGCAGAAAAGTCCTGACTCGTGCTGCTTTCCAGTCGGTCCCTTAACCTCAAACTACTGGAACAAGTATCCAGTCATTGCTTCCAGATTCGGGGCTTTAGGCCTATTCTCTTTCACCTTTTAATTATTTTAGTTTGGCTCAAAGCCATGTGTGGACCCACCGCGGGCTCTGAGGATTTAATTCCAGCTTCTGTGTTGTGGGGTTGTCTTTGCAGGGATCCCAGGTTTCTTTTTAACAGTCATTGGTGGCAGCGTGGGTGGACTCGTCAGTGTCATCTGTCCTGATTATTGCTCACTTCTGGGAAAAGGTTCACATCGTTGCTTATGGTTCCTCAGTTCAGAACGTGGAGCTTTAAAAACACGGAACTGTCTGCTGCCCTTTAATTTTTCTTCAGTTCTATATCAGCAGTTTACTTAGCTAAGGCAGTTTTGCTGACCTTAATTTTGTCACCTGCTTTTGTACGGGGGGTATGAAAGCAGGATAATGTGGGGGCATGAGGTGACCAGGGCAGCTAAGAAGTGACCTTTATCCTTTTGAGACCTTCATCAGAATTTAAAACTTTGGACACAGATTAGACCAGAGCTTTTAGAGGATTAGTAGGTCAAGATATGTTAGCTCTTTCTTGTTGATATTTTCAAATGTGCCAAAATGGTTCATTTTAAAAGTGTGCTATACTATTGTTATATGTATTAAAACTGTTAACATTGTATGAAAATTCCCTTACACACACACACACACACACACACACACACACACACACCGTTTTTCTGTGTAGCCCTGGTTGTCTCTGGAACTCACTCTGTAGATTAGGCTGACCTTGATCACACTGTTTATGCCTTCCTCGTGCTGAGATTAAAGGCATGTGCCACCCTTGGGCAGCTGGTTACTTGCTCTGTGTGTGTGTGTGTGTGTGTGTGTGTGTGTGTGTGTGTGTGTGTGTGTGTATTTAAAACAAAAACCAAAAACTTTAAAAACTAGCCAGGTGTGGTCCAAGCCTTTAATCCCAGCACTCAGGAGGCAGAAGAAGCTGGAGGATCTAGGACAGCCAGGGCTACCTAGAGGTACCCTGTTTCATTTCACTATGTAGCCCAGGCTGGCCTCCAACTCACATTCCCCTTGCCTGAACCTCCAAAGTGCTGTGTGGACTCCCTGTTTTTCTTATTTTAATTTTTAAAAATTTTATGTGCCTTGATATTTTGTCTTTATGTATGTGTCTGTGCACAGAGGATGGTTGGATCCCCCGAATTGGAGTCACAGATGGTTGTGAGCTATCATATGGTGCTGAGAATTGAATCCTGGGTCTTCTAGAAGAGCAGCAGCTTCTGAGCCATCTCTCTAGCCCCATGTGTGCTCTTTAGATAGGTTTCATGCTGTTGTGTTAAGTGGCCAGGATAGGTTGTGACTTAGAGCTCTTGATAGAGTTCACTGAATAATCCCTTCTCCCAGAGTTGCCCTTGAGAGGACCAAAACCACAGAGCAATTCTGTCAACTGTTGTTTGTATACTGGATTAGAGAAAACTTTGAGAATATATATAAGGTCCCTGATTCAGCTCTGGCACAACTAACCAAGTCAGCAAGACTTTTCTTTTTTATTCCAGAACAAAATGGGATTTAAGTAAAAATTGTGTTGGGGTGGGTGGGTGGGTGGGGGTGGGTAATGGGTAGCATGTTGCCTGGATCTTTTGATAGCCACAGGAAGGAGATTTTTGTTTTTCCTCATTTAGAAGTATGTCAGGTCATCTGGGAAATGATCTGGTGCTCTGATAAATGGGAGTAATGTGATCTGTCACTTCTGTTACCTCAGTCCATTATGGAGGACAGACCGTAGGTCGAGCGAGGGTTTTGAGACTGTTGCTTTGCTTTTGGTGGTGTTTAGGATCTCAGGCTCTAATTATCTGGCTATTGTTCTCCGTTAGAGGTAAAATCTACATACAAATTTCAAAAAAAAAATTACTAATATGATTGCCTTGCCCTGCTCCCACTGAAACTGTGGTTTAGGACCAAGGACCACTTCCTGAATGTTTGTGGAGGGTTAGACTGGTCCACAGAAACAGTTTGGTATTTGTCACCTTAGTCTGCACCAGATGTCTTTATATTTAATTAATACTGAAGTAGTGTTTACCTTATGCTAGAGCTGTGCTTTATGAATATTAACACTTGTTCCTCATAACTACCTTGAAGGTTGCTCCATCTCCACAGGTGACACTGGCTGCAGTGTAACTGATCTGTACAAGGTCCGTCCCCAAGGAAGGCATCTTGGCTCCGAGGTCCTGCTCCTCACCTGGGTACTCTGCTGTTTCAGAAGCAGTCAGCTGTGTGAACTCAGTTTCTCTTTTCAGCTCTGGTGTCGGTTAGCATTGGGCTTGCCTGTGTGTGACAGATATTTTTAAATAGTAATGACCAAAGGTGGAAAAGGTTTATTTATCTCAAATGTAAAGGAAGTCTACAGAACCAGCTCCTCAGAACCAGCATGGCTTCTCACTTCCAGTCTTTTTTTTTTTTTTTTTTTTTTTTTTGCAAGTACATTTTTTTTATTTATTTATTATATATAAGTACACTGTAGCTGTCTTCAGATACACCAGAAGAGGGCATCAGATCTCTTTACAGATGGTTGTGAGCCACCATGTGGTTGCTGGGAATTGAACTCATGACCTCTGGAAGAGCAGTCGGGTGCTCTTAACCGCTGAGCCATCTCTCCAGCCCCTCACTTCCAGTCTTTAGAGTGTGGCCTACACTTCCTCTGCTAATGGCTACTTAAAGCTTACTTGTTTGTCAGCCTTTGGAAGAAGGGAGAGAAAGAATGTGTGTCTCCACCCTTTCCGGCCCTTCCTAGAAGTTGCACCAGATTTTTCTGCCTACATCTTATTGTCTAGAAAATAGTTGTAGTGGTTAGTGCTTGGGAGTTGTAACTTTTATCTTCCCTACAAAATAAATTAGACGTGTTATGTCAGGCAAGGGGGACCCAGTAGTGTGTGTGATAACTACTTTTGGAACAGTCTGACACGTTTTTGAAACAAGGTCTCACTATGTAGCCCTGGCTGGCTTGGAGCTCACTATGTAGACAAGGCTGGCTTTGAACTCTCAAAGGTTCACCTACCTAGTTATGGCTAGGATTAAAGGTATGCAGCACCATCCCCAGCCTATTTTAATTTTAATTTATTTTATTTATGAGTGTGTCTGCAGGTTTTTATGTCACTTGTATGTGGGTGCTCTTGGAGGTCAGAAGTGAGTGTTGAGTCCCCTGGAGCCAGGGCCCCAGGCAGTTGAGAGCCATCTGATATGAGGGCTGGAAATTGCTCCTCTAAAGAGCAGCAAGTGCTCCAGCTCATCCTGAAAGACTCCTGACTATGACAGCCCTGACTCTACTTCCCAGTTTATGGTAGTTTCTGCCACAGATGATTAAGTAAGGACCTGGAACAGTAAACTGGAAAGTGCTAGATTAGCGGTTGTCATGGTGATGTGTCTCACATTACCCCTCCTCACTTACATGCTTGCTGCTTCAGATCTCACTTGACTACAGAGGTGTTTTCTTAGCATTTACTCTTTGATGGTATTCATCGTCCCAGGAATTGCAGCACATGTGATAGAACCAGTTTTAAGAAGGTTAATGAGTCAGGCATGGTGGTGCAGGCCTGGAACCCCAGCCCTCAAGAGGCAGAGGCAGGTGGAGCTCAGTGAATTTTAGGTCAGCCTGATTTACAGAGTGGGTTCCGGGTCAGCCAGGGCTGCATAGTAAAGTAAAGGGGGGGTGGGGGTTAAATATCACGCAGGAAAGCCCTTTGTAGGTAGTTCCTTGTCCTTAGCAGATACCTACCTATTCAAGAGTTTCTCATGACCCCTTTGTTTTTGTTTCTCTTTTGAAACAAGGTCTGAGGTAGCCCAGGCTGGCTTCACTCTAGCTGTTTAGCCAAAAATGAGTCGTACTCTTGATCTTCCTGCCTGCACCTCCTGAATTCCTGGATTATGGGCATATTTCTCTATGACTAGTTGTCTTGTTCTGTTTTACAATTGTATGCCTACTGATGTCCATAATAGGCCTTTTTGGGATACATGGTGTTGTGTAAGGCAGTAATAGTATAATTTTGAGAGGATCACTGGAAATGTCTCTTGAGGGCTCAGGGATGAGTATTTTCATAATACATGTTAGTCTTTACTTGCCTGCTCTCAGTCATTTTCCTTTGTATGTACGGCAGAGACTGGAGGTCAGATGGTGGGAGATACTGAAACCTTGACTACCCAGGAAGATAGAGGATGAGGTTCTCGTCTGTTAACTCAGATACTACAGGGTTTGCAATACTGTTTTGAAATGGTTATTTTTCATAAAATATTGGTTGTGTTACTATGTATTGTTTATTTTTATTAGCATTTCAGCTTTAATTTCAATATAGTAAATAGAGCTTTTACCCACAAAAAAATGAAGGCTTTAGGAGATCTTTCGTTTTTTATTGATGTTATTTTATGCACGTGAGTGTTTTGCCTGCATATATGTGTGGTGTCTGCTATCTGCAGTGGTCCAAGGATGTCAGAGGTCAGAGTCTCTGGAACTGCAGTTACAGATGGTTATAAAGTGTGTTCTGAACCACTGAGCCATCTTTCTAGCCTCAGAATCTTTAAAAAAACAAACAATATTTTAATTAATTATATAAGAATTTCATATATCATTTTCGTACCCCCTTCCCCCCATTCCTCCTAGGTTAATCCTCAATACTTTGACCTCCCTTGGAGTTTTCTTTTAAACTATTTTAATCTAATCTGGCCCAACCTGGAGTGTGGTTGACCTACCAGGGATCACACCATTAAAAAGAGTGACTCTCCCTCTCTTGGGGGATCTTACTAATTAAAGAGAATCCTAGTTCTGTTCTACCATGCCTATCTTGAAGGAAATCTTTTTTTTTTTTTTAAAGATTTACTCATTTATTATCTATGAGTACACTGTAGCTGTCTTCAGATACACCAGAAGAGGGCATCGGATCTCTTTACAAGATGGTTGTGAGCCACCATGTGGTTGCTGGGAATTGAACTCATGATCTCTGGAAGAGCAGTCAGGTGCTCTTAACCTCTGAGCCATTTCTCCAGCCCCTTGAAGGAAATCTTAAAAGGAAGAAGTTTGACAACCTTGCCACGTTGTGTGTACCAAACAAAATTTATTTTGAATTTTTGCACACATATGCACAGAATGAGGTTGGAGGTCAGAAGGCAACTTGTGAAGTCAGTTCTCTGTTTCAAACTGTATAGGTTCTAAGGATTGAATTTGGATCATCAGACTTGATGACAAGTACTTTTTAACCCACTGAGCACTCAGGCTAGACCCTGAACTTAAAAGAAAAAAAAAAACAAAAAAAAAATTTTAAACCAAAACTCACTTCTGGATATATTGCTGTGTATGAGTGATTTATTTAAACTCAGGTTTTGGGCTGGGGATTTAGCTCAGTGGTAGAGCGCTTACCTAGGAAGCGCAAGGCCCTGGGTTCAGTCCCCAGCTCCGAAAAAAGAACCAAAATAAATAAACAAACAAACAAACAAATAAACAAACTCAGGTTTTGAGTTCTTGGAAAAAAAGAAATAAATTCCTTCTTTCCTTCCTTCCTTTTTTCTTTTCTTTTCTTTTTTCTTTTTTTGTTTTGAGACCAGAGTCTTACTCTATAGCCTAGGCTGGCCTTGTTTGTGTGCCATCACATCTGGACTGTTTTGTCTATTAAGAGGGGAGTCTTAGCATTGTTTCTGAATCTGACCCTGCCGCTTGCTCAGCATTGTTTCCAGGCTGACCTTGTACCCTGGACTCCAGGAGATCGTCAGTCTTTTTTTTTTTTTTTTTTTTTTTTGGTTCTTCTTTTCGGAGCTGGGGACCGAACCCAGGGCCTTGCGCTTTCTAGGCAAGCGCTCTACCACTGAGCTAAATCCCCAACCCGATCGTCAGTCTTTCTAGTGGGTAGTTGGGCTGCACATGTATGGACACGTCACCTTTTCAGGGTCTCTTTCGTACCTTATGTTGGTCATTGCTTGTTAGTGATAGGAAACTTGGGTTCTAGTAATTGTGGGTTCTGACACCAGCTAGTGAGAAGTCCCTAGGTCCTGGTACAGTTCTGTTTATTTATGGACTGCTACTTCCTAAGATATCTGCATATTCTATATTAAATAGGGAGCATAGTAAGTGAGGGTTAAGGAAAGATACTTTTAAAATCAGATCCATACAGACCCATTCTCCTATATATGACAAGAGATAAGTATCTAGGAAGAGAGAATGGTGAGGAAATCAGTCATTTTCTTTCCTAGCTGAGTACTGGTAGGTATGTTTTTTTTTTTTTTTTCTTTTTTTTTTTTTGGAGCTGGGGACTGAACCCAGGGCCTTGCGCTTGCTAGGCAAGCGCTCTACCACTGAGCTAAATCCCCAACCCGTTTTTTCTTGTTTTTTTTTTTTTTTTCTTTTGGTATGTTTTTAAAATGTCAGTGATGTGGTGGTTTGAATGATTAGGCACCATAGATTTATGTGTTTGAATGCTTGGCCATAAGGAGTGGCACTATTAGGAGGAGGTGTGGCTTTGTTGGAGGAGGTATATCACTGTGTAGGTGGGCTTTAGGGTTCCTATGCCCAGGCTCCACCCAGTGTGGAGGTTACTCTCATCCTGGGTGCCTCTTAGTTCCTCCAGCACCATGTCTGCCTGCATGCTGCCAAGTTTCCTGCCATGATGATAATGGAGTAAACCTCTGGAACTGTCAGCCAGCCCCAGTGAAAGGGTTGCCTTTATAAGAGTTGCCTTGATCGTGGTGTCCTTCACAGCAATGTTTTAGAGTTGGTCCTCTGTGGAGAGGAGAGTATTTTTGATTTGTCAGCAACATAGTCCACTATATGCAGTCAACATTGCTTTGAAAATTAGGGCAGAGGCTGCTTGGTGTTGAAGAAACCTACCACACACTCGCACAAACTAGGTCCTGATCGTATTTTAGCAGAGCTGAGTTGCACTGAGGTCTGTACTTAGTCCTAAGAGGTGTGTTGTTTCCCCCTTGCCAGATGCCCTTCTCGTTCTCTGTTCTCCCTCCCCTTTAATCCCCTCAATCATTTAATCTAGACAGTATTCTCCAATGATGACCCTGTGTTACTGAGATAACCATATTATTTTATTCCTTTGAAGAGTCAGTTAATGCTTTTCTCATGGTGGGAGGATGTTGAGAAGCCTGGGAGGTCAGTACATAAATGACACTTGTCTGCAGTTGACCTTCAAGTTCTGAGAAGAATTTAGTTTATTCCCCAGTACTTTCCAGCCCTCATTGGTATCTGGAACGTCTTCATCCCCCTTTCATTGGAGGCTGTACTGCTGAACCTGTGGCAGCTTCTCTGGTTTTTGAGACTGGGTTCCAGATGAACACAGAAGCTACTTCATGCCAAGGCTTCTTACTAGGCACTTTGGTTGAGAAAGTAATTCTGTCGCAGGGTGTGGGGGCATCCCAGCATTGGGGAGGCAGAGGCAGGCCAATTTCTGTGAATTCAACTAAACTGGTCTATCGAACAAGTTAAAGGCCCACCAGGGCTACATAGTGAGACCGTATTTTCAAATAAAAAGTAATTACAAAGACTTAAATAATATTTATATTTATTTTTATCAATAAATTTGACCTTAAAAATAAATGTATTTTTTAGAAAGAAAAAGATTTTTTTTGTTTTTTGGTTCTTTTTTTCGGAGCTGGGGACGGAACCCAGGGCCTTGCGCTTCCTAGGTAAGCGCTCTACCACTGAGCTAAATCCCCAGCCCCGAAAAAGATTTATTTATTTATTTATTTATTTATTTATTTATTTATTTATCTTTTCAAATCCTTACAAGATTTTGAAGGATCTGGCCTCAATATTTAATTCATTATTAGTAATGGGATAAGTCAGTTCACTAGTACTCAATGGAGGCAGATATGTATAAGCTGTCTACTGTGACCTACTAACTCTGGAAGTGATAACAAAAAAATGCTTTATGACCCAGGCATCCTTGGGTTGGCTGTGAATTAAGTTAGGGAAGAAAAAAGAGTCATAAGATGACTCATTTGGTTAGCATATCTGCTTCTCTTCCTTTGAATTAGCAGTTTGGGGACAGAAGGCATGAGATAAATGTAAAGCAAGTCCGGAGGGCCTGAGGTTCTGAGGAAGAAAGCATTCAGAGCTTAGGTGTGTATAGAGAGCACACTTTAATCCCAGCACTCAAGAGGTAAAAGAGCTGGATCTGAGTTCGAGTTCAGAGGGTCTACACCACTGAGTTCTAAGCCAGCCAGAGATACACAATAAGACTCACAATAAAACCAGGAAAACAGATTAAATCGTAGGTTAGAGAAAATGAATTGTGTGTACTATTCTCCTGAATTTTGCCTATCAGACTGTCTTAAGAGAGCCCCAGTTGTAATCATGTAGCATAGTCTTTTTCCTACTATGATTTTTGTTTCTTCTTTGGTTACTTTGTTATTAGAGTGTCTTTCTTAGACAATCCCCCACCCTCCCAGTGTCTCCCAGCACTTGGGAGGCAGAGGCAGGTGGATGGATCTCTGAGTTTGATGCCAGCTGGATCTACAGGGCAAGTTCCAGGACTGTCAGAGTTAACAGAAAAATCTGTCTTGAGCCCACCCCTTCCTCAGCCCACCCCCAAAGTTGTCTTACCAAGTTGGCTTCTGGTCTTTCTCCTAGAAACATACATTTACTTTGTTTCTTACAAACACATTTACATTGAAGCACAGAGTTACATCAGAGAAGAAAGATGGGGAAAGCAAAGGCTTGAAGCAAGAAAGATTGAGGAGTCTGGTATCATTGGCTGTAGCTCTTTCCAGCAGCTTGTCTCCACTGAATCAGGGCCTCATAAATGCTAAGTATGTGATTTTCTACTGAGCTATGGCTGACTTTTAAACTCCTTCCCTGCCCTCTCTCTGTTTTGTCTATGTAGAGGATCATTGCTGTCTTCAAACCCAAGAATGAAGAGCCATACGGGAACCTTAACCCTAAGTGGACCAAATGGCTTCAGAAGCTGTGCTGCCCCTGCTGCTTTGGCCGAGATTGCCTTGTTCTCAACCAGGGCTATCTCTCAGAAGCAGGGGCTAGCCTGGTGGACCAAAAACTGGAACTCAACATTGTACCCCGTACAAAGGTCAGTGACCCAGTTCTGGGGAGCCTTAGTTCTTTTGCTACAGGTTTGCCTGGTCCCTGAGTTCTGTTAGTGGAACAGAGGGTCCAGGGAGGGCTTGTTTAAATCTGAGATACTCAGCCTTTTGGGGATGGATGGTAGGAACAGGCTTACAGTTCCTCCTGATAAAAGCTACTCTCAGGACACAGATGAATTTAATATACAATCTCAGATCGCACAGATGCCTTGTATATACATTTAAGAGCTTCCTTGGTCTTTGTATTCAGGCAAGCTGGTTATAAACCTAGGTGCTTTTACTGCTCACTCTCAATGACTTCTGGACCAAGATTTAGGTATATAGTGTCTTTTCTTCCTTCCCCTCTCCCTTTTCTTCTTCTTCTTCTTCGTCGTCGTCGTCTTTGTCTTCTTCTTCGTCTTCTTCTTCTTTCTTTTTTTTTTTTAAGGGGGGATTTTGAGACAGGGTTTCTCTGTAGCCCTGGCTGTCCTGAGCTCACTATATAGACTAGGCTGGCCTAGAATTCACGGATATCTGACTGCCTTCTGAGTGCTGGGATTAAAGGCATGCACCACCATGCCCAGAGTGTTCTCGTTCTCTCTCTCTCTCTCTCTCTCTCTCTCTCTCTCTCTCTCTCTCTCTCTTTCTCTCTCTTAATTAAAAAAATGATGTGTGTTTATGTGTGTATGTGCTCTTGTGTGCGGTGCCAGTGAAGGATCCTCTGGAGCTGGAGTTATAAGGTGATTGTGCGTCTTCTCATTTGGATACCAGGTACTGAATTCCACTCCTACAAGAGCAGCAAGTGCTCTTAACCACTGTCATGTCTCTATTCCCTCTGGAGGCTGGAGAGATGGTTTAGCAATTAAGAGCACTGACTGGTCTTCCAGAGGCCCTGAGTTCAAATCCCAACACCATGTGGTGGCTCACAACCATCTGTAATGGGATCTGATGCCCTCTTCTGGTGTGTCTGAAAACAGCTACAGTGTACTCATATAAATAAAAATAAATAAGTCTTTTAAAAAACCTCTCTTTTCTCCCCGTGGCCAAGCTGCTCTCCTGACCCTCCTTCATCCCACTCTAACTCCCTGCAAACACCCATCCCACCCCTCCCCACCCCACTGGCAGAAGTCTTGCCTGTTCTCTCTTCTGCCCAGCCATTGGGTGATCAATCAGCATTTATTGACAAGGCAGAGAATAAATGGTAAGAATTGTTTACACAAACTTGAGGCAGGAGATTCTTGTCCTAGCATTACAATGCCATGTCCAGGTTGAAACAAGATATGGGAGCAGAGAAATCAGGATTTGAATAACACAAGGGTAAGCTTTACAAAATGCACAAAAAACATTATGCCTAGACCCTTCTCTTTTCTTTACCTTCCCATTCTTTTCCTCCCATTCCCCATTTGAGACAGGTCTCACTCTGTAGCTCATTCTAGCCAGGAACTGACTGTGTAGACAAGGCTGGCTTCAACCTTGCGTGGAGTCTGTTGCCTTTGTCTGTTAAATGCTGAGATCACAGACATGACTTCCCATGCCCCAGTCATTCATATCACAAGAGATCTGAGACTGTGAGATGGTGTGGCTCTGTCATCTCAGAGCCCTTTCTTTACAGCAACACAGATTAGGAAATGTGAACTAAGAGTTGTGGGAGATATACATCATTTTATCAACATTCTATTATCCAGAATTAGCCATATTGGTTACCATGGACCATAAGACCGAGAAACGCTCTTTCCTGGAAGAGAAACACTATTACTGATCATCCCACTGTTCTCTGCCATGCTAGTCTCCTTTCTTAAACTTTACTCTAACCTAAGTATTTTTCTCTTTACCTTGTAGGTAGTATACCTGGCCAGTGAAACCTTCAACTATAGTGCCATTGACCGAGTAAAGTCCAGGGGCAAGCGACTTGCACTAGAGAAAGTGCCAAAAGTTGGGCAGCGGTTTAACCGCATTGGGCTACCACCAAAGGTATAGATCGCACCTGTGTGTCTTAACAAAGTGGATGGTTGATGGTGGCGGGAAGCGGGGTGCTTACAGACTTTAATTGTGCATGTGAATGGCTGCCTGAGGTTCTTGTCTTTCTCACTTCTGTCAGGGACCTAACAGTCCTCACTTTATTCGTCTAGAGTCTAGACCATTTGAATAGGCTTCTTCAGCTTGGGTGCATGAGTCTCCCCACCCATTTTCTCCTGAACCTACAAGGAGATAAAGGCATGATACTCTGGAAATGCTCCTTTCTCTGGTGTGAATTCCACAGGGCCTTTGTGGATCTCTGGCTTACTTGTGAGGTCTTTAACTTGGCCTCTACAGAGCTTTTGTTCCTTCCTCTCGGTTGTAGGTCGGGTCATTCCAGCTCTTTGTTGAAGGCTACAAAGATGCAGACTATTGGCTACGGCGTTTTGAAGCAGAACCTCTTCCCGAGAACACGAACCGACAGCTACTATTGCAGTTTGAGCGGTTGGTGGTCCTGGACTACATCATCCGCAACACTGGTGAGCAGCCCAGGGTGCTTCTGTGCTTTTTCCAAACTCCAAGGATTGAGGTGGGCCTGGAGCTCTGTAGGGACTGAAGTCATTGCCTTGTGAGGATGGTGTTTTCCTGTGTTTGAATGGTATGATTATTTAGAGAGAGCCTGGCAGATCAATTTTCCAGGTTAAATTTTGTCCAGATGTAGTATCTGCAAGTTATCAGTGGTAGTAAAGCCTCAGTTGGGATTTACCTGTGAAAACTACATTCATTCTAGAGTCTGTCACTTTTATGACTTTTTGAAGTAGATTCTGAGATCATTAATTTTCTTTTGTTCTTTTTGAAACAGGGTTTCTTTATCTCTGGTTGCCTTGGGACCTTGAATTCACCAAGATCTACCTCCCTTTGCCTCCAAGTGCTGGGATTAAGTGGGTCACTATGCCTGGCATGATTTTCTTTTTTAATATGTTGGTGAACTTGAATTTATCTGACCTGACCAGTTCTTGTATTGAGGATAAAAGCTTTAGATCCGTGCCTTCTTAACATGACATTTTGATGACTAATCAGTTTCCTTAGGAGATTTTCTGATTCTTTGTGGTTTAATCATGGCAGTTTTTGTGTTGTCTAGGATTTCTCCATTTCATCTAGGTCATTGAGTTTTTTGGCATAAAATTGTTTTTAGTGCTAAGTTCTTTTCATGTTTATAGAGTTGTTGGTAATATTTCCGTGCTTGTTTTTATCCATTTCCCTTATTCTGTCTAGCTAGAGTTTTGTCCCTTTTGTTGATCTTGGTTTGTTTATGTGGTTTTGGTTTTTAAGATAGGGCTTCACCATTCACCATGTGACTCGGGCTGTCCTGGAAGCCTCCATGTGGTCCAGGCCTGGCCTCAAACTCACCAAGGTCCTTTGCATCTACCTTCCAAGTGCCATAACTAAAGGCGTGTGCCACCACAAGTTCCTGCTGGTCTTAAGGACCAACTTTTGGTGTCCTTGCTTTCTGTTTTTTATTGATTCTCTGTTCAGGGTGTATCTGCCCAAGTGTCACACTCTCTCTTCCATTAGCTTTCAGTTTGTTCTTTCTACTTCTGTAAGATATAAGGTGAAGCTGTTGATTAGTGAGCTTTCTCGTTTTACAATATAAGTATTTATAGCTATAAATCTGTCGCCAAATGCTATGCTGTTCTATCCTATACATTTTGGTAAAGTGTCTGTTTGCTCCCATTGTCTCATAAGCTTTTCTTAGTTGCCATTGTGATTTCTTCTTTCATCCATTGGTTAAAGAATTTGTTGTTTAATTATGAAATTTTATGAATTTTTTTCTTCTTCCTCCTGTTCTTCTTTCTCCTCCTCTTCCTGCTCCTCTTCTTCCTCCTCCTCCTCCCTCCCTGCCCTCCTCCTCCTGTTCCTCTTCAAGATAAGGTTACACTGGAACTGGATGTGTAGCTCGGGCTAGCCTAGAACTCAGAGCACTATTTCTGCTTCTCGGAAAGCAGGAGTGAGCTCCTGTGTCCAGTCTTCCAGTTGTTGGTTTGCTGTTGCTTGATGACTGACTTTATGCCATAGTCCTCCTTTATTTGTAGTTTTACTTCCTGTTGTTTGCTACCTGTAGTTAACTGTGGTCTGAAAATATTAAATGGGAAGGTTCAGAAATAAATAATGCATATGTTTTATATAACTTGTAAAAATATTCCACTCTGAGTAGCTTCAAGTCTCGTGCTGTCTTAGCCAGCACACGAATCGTTCCTTTGCCCAGCACATCTGCACTGCAGAGTTGCCTTTCTGTTGGTTTAGTGATCTCAGCTAGTCCCTTGGCTGTTGCCATAAGAATTCCTTATTGTGGGGTTGGGGATTTAGCTCAGTGGTAGAGCGCTTGCCTAGGAAGTGCAAGGTCCTGGGTTCAGTCCCCAGCTCTGAAAAAAAGAACCAAAAAAAAAAAAGAATTCCTTATTGTGCTGAACACTAGGTCCTAAATACAAGATTATTAACACTAGCAATTGGGACTCATCAAGACAAGCATAAATATTTCCTTTAAGTGAAAAGGTAACTTTATTGGAGCATATAGGTAAGGGGGAAGGAGGGAAAACAGTTTCTATATAGTTTGGTGCTCTAGCTTTACGATCCACTGGGAGTCTTGAAACACACCCTTGTATAAGGGGGGACTGTACTTTGTTACCTATTTTTTCAGTCCATTAAGTCTGTGACTTCATAACTGATCATCCTGGAAAATATCTCATGTACAATGAGAAGCAACGTGAGAAGAAGAGTTCCGTGTGTGTGTGTGTGTGTGTGTGTGTGTGTGTGTGTGTGTGTGTCTGTTAGACCTTTTGCTGGATTTTCCCTGTGCACATTCCTTTGAAGAATAATTAAAGTAACAAAGGAAGCCAGAATACCAGAGATACGAGCAAATGCTGAAATTAGAAAACCAGGCAGAGGCCAAACATGTGGCACTTGCCTTTAATACCACCACTCAGGAGGCAGGGACAGGCAATCTCCGAGTCTGAGACCAGCCTGCTTTACAAAGTGAGTTCCAGGTCAGCCAGGGCTGCACAGAGAAACTCTGTCTTGAAAAACCAACCAACCAACCAACCGACCGACAGACCTTTGCCTCTGTTTAATTACTATGCTGTGTTTTTTTTTTTTTTTTTTTTAAGCTTTTTTTTTTTCCCGGAGCTGGGGACTGAACCCAGGACCTTGCGCTTGCTAGACAAGCGCTCTACCACTGAGCTAAATCCTCAACCCCCTATGCTGTGATTTTTTAATAAGCCCCCTGGATGGTGTCCTGTAGAACACCATTCAAGTGCCATATACCCAAATTGTCTCATGGAAAAAGTAGGGTTTTTTTTTGAAACAGGGTCTCAGTATCCAGAGCAGGCTGGCCTCAAACTCAAGAGATCTGTCTGCCTCTTTCTCCTGAGTGCTGAGGCTAACGGTGTGCATCACCCAGCCACATAATTTTATTTAATATATTCACTCACTTTCTGTCTTTATTTTGATGCTCAAATCGTCCCTAGTTTGGCTAGTGTTCCTGTGCTCTGTTGATATGTGTGTGCTATAAGTACTTCCTTGATTTCTGGCACAAAATGTTCTGGGTTTATCTTCTGGTTCCAAGCTGGAATTGCCGTTTCTCTGAGGTTCCTCTTTTTAAAAAGGATATACTTGCAGCTACAGGAATTTGTAAGTTCATATGAATGCCTCCATTTTCATTCTGACACAGGTTCATTTTAGCCGCTTGTGATTTAAAATTCCTTTCTGGATATAGACTGACCTAGCTCCCATTACAACTATTTGTAACACAATAAGTAAAACAATATGATAAATTTACTTATTTGTTTAATCCTATACAGCACAGAACGTAGTTTCAGAATCGCTAAAGGGAAGACAAACATGCTAAGTAGATTTGAGACTTTGTAAAGCCATTTGCCTTTCCCGAAACAGCAGAATTATCTACTATCATTGTTCCTTTCCTGCCGCTTTGTCACTTCATTTCTATTTCCTCTCCCAATCCTTTCTTCCTACTCTTCTTCTTTTCTTTCTCCTCCTCTTCCTCCTCCTCCTTTTTTTTTTTTTTTTTTTTTGAGACAGCCTGTGACCATGAATGTTTGATCTTCCTGCCTCAAGCCTCATTAATGTCAGGATTATAGGCATGTGACACTGTACCAAACTACCAGAATATTTTGCCCACCTGGAAGGACATTTTATTCATAACGTGTACTCATATTTAAAAAATGGCTTACCAGACTCAGTTATTCTCATTCTGACAAATCTTTTGTTGTTTGTTTTGGGAGTGGGGTTATGGGTGGCCTTTTCCGTAGCATATAGTCCAGATTCAGCCTTCTGAGAGGCCCTTCTCCACACCTCCCCGCCCCGCCCCCCCCTTTCTCTTTCCTTCTGGTATTGTTTTGTATCACCTTTTAGCCCTGACTGTCCTGGAACTTGCTGTATGCCTACACTGGCCTTGAACTCACAGTGATCCAGCTCTCTGGGCCCCAATGATGGGTCTAACAGTGTGCTCCACCAGCCTGTGGCTGGGTTCCAGTTCCCATGCTTGGGAGTTTTCAGTTCTAGAATTGCTACTTGCTTCTTTTCTTTTTCCCCTCTTTTGCTAATGTGTTAGTGTTGTCTTTAATTTTATTTTTCCCTGATGTTTTAAAAGTCTTATTTAACTCAGGGTGACCTTGAATTCCCAATCTCCCTGTCTTCACCTCCTGAATGCTGGTTATAGGCCTGTCTCTCCACTCCTGGCTGTACCTTTTATCTTCTCGAAGATGCTAAGTATTCTACTTGGCCATCCAAAAGTCTGAAGAAGACAGGTTTCTCGTTTGGAGGTGTTACAGGTCTGAAGAAGACAGGTCCCTCGTTTGGAGGTGTTACAGGTCTGCGTTCGTGGTCTCAGTTCTGTTCTGTCTGCTTTTGTTTCTGTGTTTGCTTGCTTGGTTGTCAGGTACTTTTCAGAACTGTAGAGATGCCTGAGTATATCATGTCGGGAGTAGAGTTTATGAAGGCCAGCACATAAGGCACCGGCAACCCAGGGGCACAGTAGCCTCAGATACTGAAGAGGAGCTTCGGTTGCTTCCAGGGTGGGCTTCAAGTTCTCTCTCAAGAGCCACTGTCTCGGGGCTGGAGAGATGGCTCAGCGGTTAAGAGCACCTGACTGCTCTTCCAGAGGTCATGAGTTCAATTCCCGGCAACCACATGGTGGCTCACAACCATCTGTAATGGGATCTGGTGCCCTCTTCTGGTGTATCTGAAGACAGCTCATATATAATAAATGAATAAATCTAAAAAAAAAAAAAAAAAAAAAAAAAGAGCCACTGTCTCATTTCCCAGCCTTCCAGCCACCTTTTCCAAATCAGTGGGTGCTGTAGGGGAGGAAGCCATAGGTACGGAATACTTTCTGTGTGTGCTGTCTCTTCTGGTTCCAGCTCTTAGATTCCTTTCTTCTTTCCCTCCCTCCTTCTTTCTCTTCCAGTACAGTGTTGTGGTAAGAACTAGGCTAGCCTTGAATTTATGATCTTCCTGCCTCAGCCTCCTGAGTGCTGAGATTTTTTTTTTCTTCTTTTTCTTTTTTTTCTTTTTTCTTTTTTTCAGAGCTGAGGACCGAACCCAGGGCCTTGCGCTTGCTAGGCAAGCACTCTACCACTGAGCTAAATCCCCAACCCGAGTGCTGGGATTTTTGACTCAAATTTTTATGATTGTATTAAAATTACCAACGCCTTTCAGAGACTTTAAAATATTTATCCTGCCTTATAGTTGATCTCATTTGGAGGGGTGGTCTACATCCCGAATGTTTAATCCATCATTTCTAAAGTCAGACAAGTTATTTCTGCTAACTATGTTTCTGTTTGCAGACCGAGGCAATGACAACTGGTTGATCAAATATGACTATCCGATGGATAATCCTAACTGTCGGGTAAGAAGTTGCTCAATATCAAAGCGGAGGATGGGAGGAGTAACCCTTAAACTTTGGAAACAAAGAATAGAGATTTGGGTCACAGAAGTTCAGAAGAGTCAGAGAAACACAAGGATTTAAAGTTAATAATTGGTATAGTTTTTTGTGTGTTTGAGGAACATCATACTGAGTGGTATTAATTGGGATAGCATCAAGGAAAGGAGTAAGTTTGGAGCACAGTACCTACCCTTTCTGTTCTTTCCTCTGAGCTTCATGCTTCCATAGCATAGTAAAAGCCTTGAGGAATGTAACAACAGTGAACGGATCTGCCTGATTCATCCCAGTGGTTTCCACCCTTGTAAGCCATGGGGCACTCTTTTTTTTTTAATAGATAAATCAGATCCTACAAGTTTAAAAAACGTTTCAGTGCCTTTTCTCTCTGAAGGTTGAATTCATGTGGAGTTTTTGCCTATGCAGATGTCTGTGCACCATATGTGTACCTGGTGTCTGCAGAGACCAGAAGAGTGCATCTGATCTGCGGCTCTGAGCCACCATGTGGGTGTTGGAAACCAAGCCTATGTTCCCTGCAAGAGCAGCTAGTATTCTTGACCCTCAGGCTACCTTTGCCACGGTTCCTGTCCCAGGGATGGGGCCACTGAGCCTGAAGGAACCTTGGAGCCACATAAGTGGCCCAGTGTTCCACGTGTGGCCTGCCAGGAATGTTGGCTCTCTCTTCTCTGGTCCTGTCCTGTCCTGTCGTGTCCTTCCCTGCACTGCCCTGCCCTGCCCTTCCCTTCCCTTCCCTTCCCTTCCCTTCCCTTCCCTTCCCTTCCCTTCCCTTCCCTTCCCTTCCCTTCCCTTTGTCGTTTCTTTTACTTTTTTTTGTTTGTTTTGTTTTCCTTGTAGCCCTGGCTGTCCTAGAACTAGCTCTGTAGATCAGGCTGGTTTAGAACTCAGAGATCCGCCTGCCTTAGGCTCCTGAGTGCTGGGATTAAAGGCGTGCACATCACTGCCAGGCTTGTCCTTTTCACTTTTGTGTATGGCTGAGGCATGATGGTTACCTTGTATAGAAACCAGCCACCTGTCACCTTGATTCTCAATGGAAAACAGGGACATTGTTACCATTATCAGTGAAGTCATGTTTGAGCTACGGGCCACCCTAAAAGACCTTGGCCGGCTGACACAAACTTTTCTTTCCTTCTGTTCTCAAGTTTTACCTTAGACTATGTTCCAACTATTTTTGTTTTTGTCATTATCCTACTAAGGACTCAGGCAAGTTCTAGGTAAATAAATGCACATGCTCCAGAATAAGCAAGGACCTCTAGCAATGTGTATGGTACATACTTGTAACACTAGCATTCAGGGGGTAGAGAGCAGCCTAAGCAACACAGTAAGACAACTGTCTGTGGGAGTAAGGGGTAGGGTAAGAGGGAGAAATTCCAGAGAATCTTGAACAGACTCAGATGCCACTAATAAACCAGGTCCAGAGAACAGTGTGAAAACCAGTAGAGGTTAGATCTAGGTGCTAAGCTAACGGGGTGGGGGTGGGGGTGGGGGTGGGGGTGGGGGGGTGAGATGAGGCATCTTGCTGCTGTTTGTTTGTTTGTTTGTTTGTTTGTTTGAGTCAGGGACCCTCCATGTAGCCATGGCTGCTAGTCTGGAACTTGTTATGTAGACCAGGCTAACCTTGAACTCAGAGATCCTCCTGCCTCTGCCTCCGGAGTCCTGGAGTTATATATTACCCCATCCTCCCTTCTTGCTGCTATTTTAAAGGGCCTGAGCATGTGTTTTCTTTATTCTGCAGGACACAGACTGGGTGATGGTGAGGGAGCCTGTTATCAAGGTGGCCGCCATAGACAATGGACTGGCTTTCCCACTGAAGCACCCTGACTCCTGGAGGGCATGTAAGTTTAACAGTGCTGGGGTCTGCTCTCTTTGGGCTGCGGTAGGATCGGCCTAAGAATGGATGAAACACTGTAGCTAGCTTCAGGCATTTTACACAATAGCCAGCAGCATAGAGCAACTGTCCCATAGTATAAACTGTTAGTTTTTACCCTTTATTTTTCCACTAGACGTATATAGGTAATGAGAGAGTTATATGCATATGGGCTGGATGTGGAGCATGTGTATGGCCCCTGGGTTCCATTTCTAATTCTTGCAAAGTAAATGAATCAGTGTAAAGATGTTTTTTCTTATCTTTTCATCTTTTATTTCATTTGGGTCTCTGCAGATAAATTGTTGGTGCCCTGTCTTCCTTGTTGTGCTCCATACCACATTGTAACTGAGACTCTGGAGAGGACAGGAGTAGTCACTAGCGTCCTTTGTACTGCAGGCCCTCATCTTCAGGGCCATCTGAAAGTCTAGCAAGAAGTTGCATCTGGATAGGTCTGTTTGTGGAAGGTCCTCTGTCACCCTTGACAGAACTCTGAGATTAGGCATCTCTGGGTGTGATGTCTGAGTCCTGTGTTTACTAGTTGTGCAGTCTTAGGATCAGCAACTCTTGAATGTGGATTTTGTTGGTGATGTATTTCAGGGAAGAGTTGTTTTGCTTTTGGAATACCCCTGATAGAAGACCCAGGATGGGAGACTTTTCCAGCACCAGCTTTGCTGTGTCCCTTTTCTCTTTTCAGATCCTTTTTACTGGGCCTGGTTGCCACAGGCGAAAGTCCCATTCTCTCAGGAGATCAAAGATTTGATTCTTCCAAAGATTTCAGACCCTAACTTCGTCAAGGACTTGGAGGAGGACCTATATGAACTCTTCAAGGTCAGCCCTTTGGAAAAAGGCCATTCTTTCTGGTTTTTCTTCTTAGACCTGACACAAGCCAAGAAGGATATTGTCTTACACCATTCTCACTTGAGTTAGCCAGAAGAGCAAGGTTCCTACATGCCAGCTGGAGCTGGTTTGGAGGGATTGAAAGAAGTGTCAGCCCTGGCAATCCGATCATTGTTGTAACTCAGTTTGCAGAGTGCTTACTTAGCATACAGAGAGCCCTCTTTCCATCTCTAGCACCATATGAAGCCTGTGGGCTAAGTACTCAACCAGGGGAGGCAGGAGGATCAAAAATTCAGCATTCTAAGTGGGAAAGGAAATAGTGAGTGTAGTTACTTCCCAGCCCTCTGCTTCCTTTCTGGGTACTGAGTAAACTACTCTTAGAAACTTACTGGGGAGAAAAAAGCTGGGTTCCTGAGGGACATTCCTTCACATGGTTCCATCATCTCCCTGTTGCCCTTCTCTTGTAGAAAGATCCTGGTTTCGACAGGGGCCAGTTCCATAAGCAGATTGCTGTCATGAGAGGTCAGGTAAGCCTGGGACATCCTCCATTGTCTCTTTCTCTCTGGAAGCGTTATATATGCTCATGTTGAACAGATAGAGCAGGATTGTGTTTGACACCCTTTTCACTGTGTGCCTTATATAATTATGACTCTGCCCTAAAATACTGGAGAGGAAAGGTAGCCTTCTGCAGTCTCCTTCCTGTTCCCTAATGTTGACACCAGGGTTTGCTGAAGTACTCATTGAGTGCTTAGCCCTGTACTAGTTGCTGTGTGCATTATTAGTAAATAAACCAGCACACTGGCCTTGAATCACTGAAGGCTGCATGCCTTGATCAGGGCAGGTCACATCAGTTACCGGTTCTGTGATGCTGGGCAAGGCTCTGCACTTCCTTGCTTATAAAATAGGGTAGTGACTGTGCTGTGCTCTGGTGGGGACAAGTGCATAAGAGAATTCATGGTACGTGGTAAGTAAAAATACTGCAGGGCACATGGTGAGCATGCAATCACTCGTCATAGTTAGTTTTGTGTTTGAGTTACAAGTTGTATTCTTCCTTTCTGTTTCATCTTCAGAGGGAACTATAGAAACCTGGTATTGTCAAAACTGTGTAGACCCAAGCATGGTGGTGCATATCTGTAATTACAGCACTCAGGAGGCAGTTGGATCTCTGTGAATTTGAGGCCAGCCTGGTCTACATAGTGAGCTCCAGGGTAGTCAGAGCTATTATGTAGTTAGACCCTATCTTAAAGACTAAGCAAAATTGTAGGGTATTGGTGTCATAAGTATCACTTAAGGAGAGCTCAGCACTGGGGTTGGGGATTTAGTTCAGCGGTAGAGCGCTTGCCTAGCCCTGGGTTCGGTCCCCAGCTCCGGAAAAAAAAAAAAAAAAAAAGGAGAGCTCAGCACTGAAGGATACAAACTGATCAGAGTGCCTGGCTCTGGAGCCTGGTGCTCCATTGCCTGCCCTAATTAGAGTTTTGGAAATGGTTGTAAATAGAAAGGTTAATTTCTTGAATCCTTTTTTTTTTTTTTTTTAAATGACAGGGTTTCTCTGTGTAACAGCCCTGGCTTTCTTGGAACTCAATTTGTAGACCAGGTTGGATCACATAGATCCACCTGCCTCTGCCTCCTGAGTGTTGGGACTAAAGGTATGGGCTAACATGCCCCGATTCTTGGACCTCTTTCTTTGTGGCAGGTTGTTGTATAGGCTATGCTGGACCTAAAGTTACTGTGCATTCCAAAACTCTTGACATCCTGGCTCCATTTCCCAAGTGCTAAGAGATGATGGGTGTGAGACTATAATGATCTTACTAACTTGAATCTTCAAAGAATGTTTTAGTCTTTTCACCACAGTATTTATTTACTTTCCTGCCATTTAGCTAAAGGCTCCCAAAGAGAGTCTTTGGGCTTCCTGAGCTCATTTTCTTTCTTTCTTTCTTTTTTTTTTTTTTCTTTTTTTCGGAGCTGGGGACCGAATCCAGGGCCTTGCGGTTGTGCCTTTAGCAAGCGCTCTACCACTGAGCCAAATCCCCAACCCCTCATTTTCTTTGGAAATGGGACATTTTAAGAGCTGTCATTTATTAACCTATCTAAATACCAATATTCTGCCTTTCCAAGTAAATCATGGGCCAGTGAGGCTGGCACAACTTAGAAAGCTACATTGTAGACTCCAGTATCACAGGCCTCAGCATAAAGAACTGGCTTGCTTCCTAGGAGAATCTTGGTGGCACCTCGTCTGTCCATATCATACCTTCTCCAGTCATTTCTCATCTCGGTCTCTTGACAACATCGTAGTAGCCTTCCCATTTTACCCAATTAGGGTTACCATCTGTCTAGATAGGGGTAAAGCTGGAGAGAATGGCAGGTGAAATTTTACCTTCTCTCTACCTTGTGTTTGTAATGTCTTTAGAACAGTTTCTGCAGCAGGAGTGTTATTGTAAGCAGAGGAAGCATTGGTTTGAGCATAGAAATTGAAATCTGTTTGCACACTCGGGCAGACCTACGGTGTGTTCTGGCAAAGGACAATGGAGGGGAAACTTGCAAGGAACCCAGCAGAGTAGTCTGACTTTGTGTCACTTGTTTTGAAACTTTTTGGATCAGTTGATGGACCTGTGGGTAAATAATCATAGGGTAGGACTGACTCAGATAGTCATAGTTTGCTTAGTCACACACAGCCAATTTACCTACCCTTCAAAATGACAGGACCAGGCATGTGGGATACTCTGAACCTTTGGGAGGCTCAGGTAGGAAGGGCTTAGCCGATGAGCGCCTGCCTGGTGTGTATGAAGCTTTTGGGTTGTAACCCAGCACCACAGATTTTGAGAGAGGATTACAAGGGCAAAGGGGATTCTTTTCAGCTTTCCCATGTGATGATTCCACATTCCAGCCCCACGGCCATGCAGTCTGTCACTTGGAGCTCTCCCCATCTCTCAGGTCTCATTTTCTAATTCTGATGTCTTAAAGGGCAAAGAAGTATTTGTCTCCACTTGGGGTTATAATGTCTTCTTTGTTTGCTTGCTTGTTTTAAGGCAGGGATACAACCATATTGTTGGTCTCAGATTCCTGGCCTTCCAGCCACCTTCCTGCCTTACGTAGGCAAACACAGTTTTTAAAACGTGTTAATGAGGTTGTACCCACTGCCATGGAGAGCCCATTCAGATTCCTGCTTTCTTCTTTAAAAAATTCAGTTACTTTTATTTATTATCTGGGTATTTTGCTTGTGTGTTTATCTGCACCCCACTTGTATGAATGGTGCACATAAAGGCCAGGAACAAGGACCAGACCCCCTGGAACTAGAAAAACAGATGGTTCTAAGCACTGAGAGTTGAGCCCAGATGTTGTGGAAGAGCGGCCAGTGCCTTTTAAGTATGAGCCATTTCTCTAGCCCCCACATTTTCAAATTTTCATTTAAAATTCTGTGTTTACATCTGTGTATATTTGTGCATTCGGGTGTGGTGCCCTCTCCATCCTTCCATTCCTATTTTGTAAATGGCCTACTTCCATGGTATTTCCACTGGCTTTGTTTGACATGAAGAATGGTACTGTCTACAGAGGCAGGCAGAGAATACTAGGCCTTTCACCTTTTTTTTTTCAATGCAGATCCTAAATTTGACCCAGGCCCTAAAAGACAATAAGAGTCCCCTGCACCTCGTCCAGATGCCACCCGTGATTGTTGAGACGGCCCGTTCTCATCAGCGGTCTTCAAGTGAATCCTACACACAGAGCTTCCAGAGTCGGAAGCCCTTCTTTTCATGGTGGTAGCCCAGAGGCAGGCAGGCAGAAGAAATCCTGCAGGTGACAGGCTGGGAGAAAGCCTGGAGACCCAGGTTCCAGGAAGCCAGAGAAGCTGGTGCACAGCAGAGCCTTTCAGAGCCCTTCCTCTTTGCTTGCCACCTCCCTCAGGGCTTTCCTACCGACAGGGAGAAGCACAATCAGGGACAGAGTGCTCCTGGACCTTCAGAGTATTGGGGAGGCTGATGTCCAGGCAAGGAGCCCAGGTGGCTGAGAGGAGCAGCTCCCTCCTAGCATCTGGTGGCTGGTTGGGAAAGTCCCATCTCTCCCTGACAACCCTCTCCACCCAGGTTCCCTAATATATTCTGCATCAGAAAAAAAACAAAAACAAATTTAAATACTTATAGGAAAACCCATATTAATCCTCTGACATCAGAAGCCCTTAACCTAGAACCTAAATTCGCTCAGACACAGGCGCCCTGATACCTAGCAGTTGTTACTCCATGAACTGAGCTGTCAGAAGCCCATCGCTGGCCCAGAGACAGAAGCCATTCCTTTCTGGTTTTGCCAAATTGACCCTCCTCTTGCCACACTGGTACTGACTTCTTGTGGCAATGAGCAGGTTTGTGTTCTGCATCTCTAAGAGGCTCTGCACACAGCCCTTTTCTCTGCCCTGCTGTAACTTGCCCGGCACTGAGCTGAAGTGGGCAAGGCTAGCCTTGGCAGTTGTGTTCTGCTAGGAGTGGTTGTGTAACACGGAGATAACTGACTTAGCCTACTTGCATGCTGGGTGCTAGGAGGGTTCTATGGGGAGCCTGGCACAGCCTCACTCCTGGTCCTTAGTTTCATCCTATCCTATGTTTCTGTTACTCTATTTTCCCCATTCTTAAGTGAGGAGTTCAGTTTGAATTCTCGAGTGGCTCTCAGCAGGGATGTGGGTCAGTAGGTTCATGAGCAGCCAGGACAGCATCTCTGTTCTTCATGTGTCACTGCTGCCTGGAAAAACAGGACCTGTGTTCTGCCTCCTAACTGCCATGCCCCTTGGCTCCCTGCCTTCTTGTCCTGGGCTGGTTTCTGCTCAGCTTCTTGAAGAGAGGCCTTCAAACAGTCCCCCAGTGCCTGCCCAGCTCAATGTGCATCTTCCTGCTTCCCTGTCTTCTCCCTTGCCAGGTGTTTGAACCCTTTCTACACCAAAGCAAAGAATTGACGTCAGGAGGGAGAGAAAGGGGGCCGCGTGTGGCTGAGAGGCAGCAGAAGTGTTTACACCCTATGCTGGGGACCCTTGAGCATTCTCACACACTGCAATTGGTCAGTCAGCCTTGGAAAGAAACGTCCTGAAGGCCTGAAAAAACCAAAGAACAGGAGTGAGGAGCACAGCTGTGCCTGCCTCAACTGCTTGCCTGAATCCCATCGCCCAAAGGCAGGGCAGAAGACACAGCCCTCCATCAGGTGGAGCAGACTGCTCCCTGTCCATTCCAACCCAGGAGCCAGCTTGCTCTGGGCTTCCACTCAGCACCATGAATCTCTGAGCACTGGCTATGCATGCCCTGTGGACAAAGACACTGTTGTTTGCCCGACTTGACAATCCCATCCAGCCCATGTGGACTCTGGCCTCAGAACCACGTTTGAGAGAATCCCTGCCTCCTCCTCACAGGAGCCAGCAGGGGTCCAGGGGTCCAGGGTCCTCACAGTTATCTTCACATCAGCCTGTTGGCTGGAGTGCTGGAGAGAACTTAGTGCTGCACGAGACTCTTGTGTCCTGTCCTGCTCCAGATCAGGTCTGCCATCAGGAGGAAATTGGGTCCAATGGAAGAGGGAGCCAGTGCCAGGCCCGGTGGGCAAGGGTACAGGCGGCCTTCCCTGCTTCCCTCCCTTGAAGCCTGTACTCAAGTTGCCTTGAATGTGGACTTGGGAGTGCCAGGAGCCCAGAGTGCCAGGTACTTCAGAACAGCCGTCCCTCTGCCAGCCTAAGGCCTGTCCCCTATGTCTAGGAACAGAAGCTGGTTGGTGAGCGCTGCTGCCCTGTTCTTCTAATGCACTGTAGAAATTGTATGTATTGTATTTAAATCATTGCAAATGTATGAATAACAAATTCAGTTCTGACCTCTTTGTCCAGTTTTCTTTGTGGGAAGACAAGGTAAATGCAGTTTTAAGGACAAAGACAGACATCATGGAGTTACAGAGACTTGGCTCTTGAAAACTAAGTGTTTTCATAAAACATTGCAAAAGCTGGCCTGAGTCTGCATTATAGAACACACACTTCTTTTGGTATGAATACTTACTACAGATTTTTCTCTGATTGGGACTCTATAGTATTTGTCCTGGCTACTTCCTTAAAGTCAGAATTCGGGATTAGGTATAGAGCAGTGGTTCTCAGTCTGAGTTGCAACCCTTTTGCAGGGTGTTGAATGACCGTTTCACAGGGGTCTCCTAAAACCATCGGTAAACAGAGATTTACATTATGATTTATAACAGTAGCAAACTTAAAGTCATGAAGTACGAACAAAGTAATTTGGTTGGGGATTACCACATGAGGAGAACTGTATTAAAGGATCGCAGCATTTGAGTACCACCGGTTTAGATGCAAATTTAGGAGAGGTTTGCTTTTATCCTTGGCCCTCAGAGGTCAGTCCTGCCATATAGGCACATCACTGTCCCTGGGGGTGGGGACTGGCAAAGAGAGAGACGTGAACACTAATGAACACATACATGGTTTGGGATAATGGGCAGAGCTCTTGACTCCTAGGCTACCAGGCCATTGTGCTGCAGTGGGTAAAAGAGATTGATTAGTCCTGTGCCATCCCACCCTTGATGGCACTGAGAGATGGTGCTCCCGACAACTACTCGCACTACCTAGGACCCAGTGCCCACGTGCCCGCAGTGTGGAGCTGACATGGGCTGACCTGGATCTGCTCCTTTGGAACAGGCCTGTCTGCAGAGACCTCATTTTTTTCTTGCAACCTACCCACCTCTGGAAGAGAAAGCTGTAAGACCAGGATCTCCAGGGCTTATAGTTTAGAAACATAAACATCTAGCCCAGGGTTGGGGATTTAGCTCAGTGGTAGAGCGCTTGCCTAGCAAGCGCAAGGCCCTGGGTTCGGTCCCCAGCTCCAGGGGGGGGAAAAAAAAAAAAAAACAAAACATCTAGCCCAGATTTATCTCCTGGAGAATACCCTGTCCTTCCCTATCTGGCTACGTCTGTTTTGAGATTCCCCTCTTCTGTAACAGACTCAGACAAATCTTGATGCAAATGTTTTTATTTTCCACTTAAACAAGTTTCCCCTCTGCACTGGCCTGTGGCACAAGACTGAGAGACTGCTGGGTGGTGACAGTAATTGTCAGTGGCAGAAACGGCGAGATGCTGCATTTGAGTACATATTACTTTTATTCCAGGGGAATGCCATGCTGCCCAGTTACACTGTTAGGTCGGAAAGGCTGATTCGTGGGCAACCTTGGTATTGCATCACTTAGTAAGAACAGGTCCCGAAAGTGCAGTCCAGCACATGCTGGTTCTGAGCTGAACTGAGGGCATTCTTATTACTACTTTCTTCACCTAGGCAGGGCCTGCACAGATGTCCTTCTTACAACTCCATGAGCCCTTTGGCGAAAGTCCCTGCAGTATTTGGGGAGGACCTCCCCACCCTTCACAGGTCAGTGTCTGATCTGGTGGAGGTAACCAGTGGGGCCTGGCTTATTCCAGTTTCGGTGGACTCTAGCACTTGTCCTCCGGGAGTTCCCAAACTGCTCACTGGAAGCCGTGTCAGTGGTGCTGGCCTGTGGGTCCGCCGCTGTAGAACCCAGCTCTGGCACTCTGTGGAAACAAGTGTGTGATAAGCCAGGTCAGCACGGAGAGCAGGATGGAGTTTTGTCACTATAAAATGAGACTGACTGCCCCAAGAACTGTATGACACCTTTCCAAAACAGGGTGGGGCTGGAGGGGTGGAACACTCAAGTCTCTCCCCACCTTCTTTTTGTTCTCCTTAGGACAGGGTTTCTTCTTATAGCCCTGGCTGTCTGGAACTCACTCTGTAGACCAGGATCACCTCGAACTCGCAGGTGCTCCTGCCTCAGACTCCTGAGCACTGAGACTAAAGGCATGGCCACCGCCACCGCCCGGCTCCCCCCTGCTTTTTCTGCCTTGCATTCGTGGCACCATAAGTCAGGTATAAATGACATCCGTTAGTGCAAACAGTGAAGACTCACTTGCCCTGTCAGACCGGATGATCTGTTCAGTCTCTGCTGTTCAGACTATGAGGGAAGATCCTAGAGGAAGTGAGGTAGCGATGGCTTCAAGGCCGGGTAGTCTACCTGGGTCCCCTGAGGGTCACTATTCCTAGGCTGGCAGTGACACGGGCCAGAGAAAATCTCTACTGCTTTGTCACCGTAGGATCTCCACGAAATCTTAGACCATAATTCTTTAGTTCCCCCTAAGGTTTTAACCAGGATTGCTTTGAATTCTTCTACTGGTCATTTTATTTTTCTTTCAAACAGGATTCCCTTCTACCTGGCCGAGAGTCACGGAAATAAGGTAGTGCTGCTTCGACTGGGCTTTCCTCCTTAGGGAGATTACAGGGTCATGTGACTTTCACAAGAGCACCAGCACCACAGCACTAGAAACAGGAACAGTGAGGCCAAGTCACTGGCTCCAGGCCACACAGCCAGAGCAGTGGAACAGGCAGCCCTCCAGTCCCAGGCACTGTACCTGAGCCGGCTGCAATGGTTCTGTCTGGGCGGCCGTTTCCTGCGCAGCCTCCTCAGCGCCTCAGCTACTCTGTGGTCCCCTGCACATTCCCAGATGATCTGGGCCCGCTCCTCAGCCAGCTGGTCCCCGCTGCGCTGGAACAGGCCCTGGATCTGCACCAGCTCAGCATCCTGGAAGATGTTGGCAGAGGCCTGCTTGCGGCCGCGGCCCCGGTCCCGGGGCTGAGCTGTTGAAACCTGCCACAGGGGTGGCTCGCTTACCACAGAGGCTGGAGTTCCCATCACAGGTGCTCTGCAATGAAAGGCAGACATGAGCACTCCCACAGCCGACCTTCAGAGGCACTGTCAACCAGAAGCTGGCCATGTATCGGACAAGAGCGAGTAAATACATTCACAGAAAAACACGTACATATTTACTAAAAATTGGCAGAGTGTGGAATGGGGGCTGAGAATATAGCTCATTTATTTCAGTGTGCTTGCATAGCATGCATGAAGCACTCCCCAGTACCACATCAACTAAGTATGGTGGTAGAGGTCTGTAATCTGGGAGGTGGAGACAGGAGGATTAAAGTACAAAGTCAGGATGGGAGAAGTTAAGAGCACTGGCTGCTCTTTCAGAAGCTGGAGTTCAGTTCCTGGCATCCACATGTCTGCTCACAACCATCTGTAATTCCAATTCCAGGGAACCTGATGTCCTCTGGCTTCTGCAGGCCCCAGGCATGTACACATACATGCAGTCAGACACTCAAACACCACATGAAAAAAAAACCTTAAAAAGCTAGAAAACCATCCTTAGTCTGGGGCCAGCTGGGACTACATGATGCCACGTTTACAGAAAAAGTGACACAAATACAAGTATTTCCAGTTGGTCCTCAACCTGCTCACAGCAGTAGCCCTCCCTCACCCTCACCTGCTGGTCTTTTGTTCTCTGGAAGAGTCTGAGTCATCACCCCCTTCAGAACCATTACCCCCTCCCTTGTCTGGCCTTCTGTCCACCTCATTATTCAGAAACATTATTCCAGTAGTTGCCATGCTCACACTGTCCTAGTTTCTATCCTAAGAACCTCACTCTTCAAGACCTACTACCTAAGATAAACCCACAGAAGGCATCAAGGTAAAATCATAAAACTTGTATCTGTACCTGGAAAACCGGAGTAAGAAAACCTGTCTCTCAGGCACTATTACAGAGCCCACTTAAAGCCCATGTGGTAATTAGCCCCCAGGAACGCGGGGCTCTATATGTGTTCTATAAGAAAAGATAAGTGATCAAGGCACGCTTTGAGGCTGAGAAAGAAAAGGCAAGCGTGGGTGTTTGCTGTGCGCTGGCTGATGGGCACGACATCACTGATGCTCAAAATAACCCCAGAAGATAATACTGCAAAAGCAGCAGAGGCGGGGGCCCAAGCTGGACCTTCTTGTCTTTTGACTGTGGCTTCCAGTTAAACCACTGGGCCTGGTGTTTTCCCACTTCCTTTCGTTTCCATGAGGAGTGAAGGGCATCAGTTATCCCACAGGGTGAAGTCTGTGGAGTGGTTAGTTCAGTCACCAGTGTCAAGGCTGTGTGCTGACTAGATGACATCATCCTCAGCTTTGAACCACAGGCCCTTTTCAGAAGATCTCCAGCTTCAACTAAGAATTCTAGGACTGCAGTGGAGCCCAGCACACAGGGTGCTGGCATGTGACTCAGACTCAGCGTTCTAGCCCTGGTTCTGCCACTCAGTAGTTGATAGGCCTCAGGAATGCCCATCACCTCTGGGCTGATTCCGTCTGCTGTTCTAGAGCAGGTTGACGCTGACCATCTCAGCGCTGGCACTGGTGTCATCAATGCATGACAGGGACAGGCCTATATTGAAGGATAGCACTGCTGCCTGCTCCTTGTGGGCTGGGAGCTGCATGTGTGGACAGGTCTAACTAGCTTCCAGAAAATGCCTCAACTAGTAGTTAGCCTTCTCCTCCCCACCCCTAGCCTCCCTGAAGACCAGATACTGTTTGGCTACAGTCGGTGGAAGGGTCAGAATCTGGCAGGAGCAGAACACTGCTAAGCGGTCAAGCCCTAGGTAGCCTCTTAGGCTGGTCTGGGGTGGTAGAAGAAAGGGTGATGTCCCTTTTTCAGAATCACCAATCTCCTGTTCTCTGTAGAGCTAGCTGACAGACCAAGGATCGACTAGCAGCCCTTTGGCAGGAAGAAACGGCTGCCCACTTTATTCCAGCTACAGGGCTTTATAATGGCCAGGTCCCAGTGAGCTGAGTACACCCAAGCAAGAAACCACCAGGCAGTCTGGTGTCCAGCACTTAACAATCCCGGTGCTCTATGAACCCTGGGAAACCTTGACCCCTCTAGATATGGAGGCCCCTCCCTGGTGGGAAGCCTTACCCTGGGAGTCAGACAACAGAGTGAAGCAAGGATTCCAGGTAGGGCCAGGTGGTAAACATTAGGAACACTGATAAAGTGGGGGTCAGAACACTTGGTAGGAGACACTTCCTGCCTCATTCAGTAGGTTCAATCATTAATCGCTTCCTAATTTCTTGGACAAGACCTTACGCCAAGAAGCTCAGTGCATACTTGAACAATGGTACATTTTAAACTGGGAAGTGAAAGCACTGGGCCATTAAGATTACAGATGGAGCTTTCGTTCCAGAGCTGACAAGATAAGCTCAGCTCTGTGCACAGATGAGTAAGGACTCATCGCAAAGCTACAAATGGACACGAGAGCTTAGGAATGAACCCCCTGAGTAAATACTGAGTGTTGAGGATGACCAAGTTCAACTTATTTTTGAGTTGGTCGTTAAAGGAAGAACTAATGGGCTGGAGAGATGGCTCAGTGGTTAAGAGCACTGACGGCTCTTCCAGAGGTCCTGAGTTCAAATCCCAGCAACCACATGGTGGCTCACAATCATCTGTAATGGATCTGATGCCCTCTTCTGGTGTGTCTGAAGACAGCTGTAGTGTACTCATATAAATAAAAATTAATAAAAAGCATTAAAAAAAAACTAACTATAGAGCTCAACACGGGGCTTCTCTGCCTCAGAAGTGAAGAAAGAAACTAGGCCCTTATTCCAGACCCATTTACAGGCATGGCCTGAAAAACTGAACTAGTAGAGCAAGGAATAGCTCCTTCTGAAAGAATTTGAAAACCCCTACGGTGGCCGTGACACTGACCACTGAGTGACCTTGGACATGTCACTTTTCCTTGGCTTCATTTGTTCATCAAAACAGTGAGGGGGAAAAAAATCCTGACTGGGTACAGAGAGGAAATGAGTGTCCATCCTAGTACCTGGCATACTGTGGATACTCAACATTGCACATTGCTTAAATGAAAAACGACGCCAAGGGAAGGCTATTTAACAGGGCTATATGGAACCGTGGTCATGGTTAACACTGACATGTAAACTCAGTGGGCTTCAGAGAGACAGGCTCATCTGTGCACTTTTAAAGCCACGGTTTTACGACGAACTTCATAGAAGGAAGTGTGCTGTGTCAAGCAAGAACAGCACTTTTGAGGGCCTTTTGTTCCTCATGTGAGGTGGCATCCTAATCCCCTCTGATAGCCGGCACTATTATTAAAGTCACTTTCCAGATGAAAAAGCTGAGCTCTTGAAGTGGTAACTTGCTCAATTCCACAAGGCTGGTAGGTGATCTCAGGCTATTAACCAGGTGGTTTGACCTGGGCGCCTACCAGTGTTTTCATTCTTGCCAGGTGGCTGAGGTGTTCCAAATAAACAAGGGGCCAGAAGGTTCTGAAATCTCTAAGACTCTGCCATCTTCATCTGGGGGTTTTGGAGGTCGCCACTGATTCACAGGCAGGATTCCCACACTAGCCTCTTCGCTTGGGAGTCAGAGCAAGCAGAGCTAGACCAGAGCTCCATAGGAAGTTAGGTTAGTGTTCTGTCAACCTACAGCCAGTTCCAGCAGACCCCCAAATCGAGATCGGCAGCTAAGACACCTACTGTAACACCTCTCGGGCTTTAGGGGAAGGGCGAGCGCAGCTCTGGGCTTCCTGCCCTGAAAGTGATCACAAGGGCCAAGCAGAGGTGACTGGTTGGCTAAAAGCTTGGGAGAGGGTATCTTGGCCGAAGTTATAGGGCGACATCCCCAACACAGTGGGCCCCAGGGCTCAGAGGTGGCGGCTGACAGAGAGAAGCCCTAAGTGGATCTAGGGTGTGAGACCCAGTGGATTCCTGGCTGTGACCGTCGGCCCGCGCGCTCCCACGCAGAGCTGAGCCGGACCGTGGCCTACCTACCTGGTTGTCTTGGCTGCCCGAGGCGGGCGGAACGCAGCGGGGAGCCTGGCCGGGCCACCTGGATCACAGCCACAGTTCCTAAGAGAAAGCGCTCCGAGCCCCTTCCACAGCCAATCCTCCGTCATAGCCTTCCAGCGAGCAGCCGAGCCAACTTCACCAAATCGAACACGGAGACTCCGCGAGCCAATCAGCTGCTGCAGAGGGGGAGGGACCGGCCTTATCCCTCCCTCTTCCCGTGACCGCCTCCAAATCAAGTGCGGAGATTCCTTGAGTCCAATCATCCGCGGATTATCGGCGAGGGGCGTGTCCTCCGGATCCTCCCCACCTACCCTGCCCACCCGCCCTCCCCACGCCCGGAGGAGCCCCCTTAATTGACGTCAGACCCGGGGCGGGCTCTGCTTGGCCGGCACGGAGGCGGGGTGGGGTCGCATTCCTGACACCGGGTGCGGCCGGAGACGGCGCGTCTTGCAGGGTACACGTGACAAATGCCCCTTTCCTCTGGGCCGAGTCCAGCGCGCGTGGCATCGAGTTCCGCTGTTAAGATCCTTGTAACCTACAGTTCCTAAAACTCACTTCACCTCCCGGGCCACCTGGGCCTGCATTCAGAATGATTTTCAAATCCTGTAGCAACGGTGAGAGTTTGGGCCAGTTGTTACCTAAAGGAGGAAGTACTTAACAGTTCTTTGGACATCTTTCACTGCGACCCTTTCTGGTTCAGTTTCCTTGATGGGCAGTAAGAGAACTGCAACCCTTGCCTTGAGGTAGTTAACCTAGCAACAGAGGGCTAACACTGAACCACCACTTGGTATGTGGCTACAATCGTTGTCACATGAAGCTGGAAGAAGGTAAAGAGGAGGCCTATCGGGGTTGGGGATTTAGCTCAGTGGTAGAGCGCTTGCCTAGCAAGCGCAAGGCCCTGGGTTCGGTCCCCAGCTCCGAAAAAAAAAAAAAAAGAGGAGGCCTATCTTTGAGAGGCCCTGGAAGCCATGAGCAGGAACATAACCAGTGAAAGGAAGGAGCTAAAGTTTTTAGAACGAGGAAGAATAGACCTGGGTAGAATAAGGAAAAGAGCGAAGAAAGCACGCTGGAGCCAGTCCAAACCTTCTCCAGAGAGATGAAGTAAAGCCTGGAGATTCGCTCTAAATAGCAAGGTAGCCATGATGGGAAGGCGTGGGGCAGCCAGTGAAGCCTGCTTGCACTTGCCGCTCTGAAGGTCTGTAAGCAAGGAAACAGAGTGATTTGTACTTAGGAAAAGGCATTCTGCGGCCTTTACGGAGTGGCAGTAATGCAGTCAGCACTTTACAAGTGTAAACTCATTTCTCCCCCGTGGTTTTCAGAAGTTGGGTTGGAGAGGACAAAGGATTGCAGGAGCTCCATGCGGCTCTTTTCTTCTTCTTCTTCACCGCTGGACATCTGATCTGTGGACATTCTGAGAAAATGCTCTGCCACCGAGCTACTATGTGTCAGTTCTTGTCTGTCTGTCTACCCGGCTGTCTTCTGTTTCTTTGAGATAAGTTTTACTTTGTAGTTCAGACTGGCCTGGAGCGTCCATGCTCCTGACTCAGCCTCTTGAGTGCTGGGTTGATAGACATGTAGCCAGCTGTTAGGCCCGGAGAGACTGGTCTCCCTCATTGAGGGCTCCTGCTCTTGTCTAGAAATGTCAGGACAGGCGCCTGTCAGTGCTGCAGGTGTAGGCAGCAAGTTTCCCTGACTTTTCTCACATCAAAGCTAAGCTGACGTTTTAAGTTTAGTTTCTCTTCTGTAAACGTTCCAGGTAGGGAAGAGAAGAAGAGGGCTGGAGAGATGGCCCAGTGGTTAAGAGCACTTAACCAGCACCCACATGGCAGCTCACAAATATCTGTAACTCTAGTTTCAGAGGATCCGATGCCCCTTTCTGTCTCTGAGGGCACCGAGCACACACCTGGTGCTTATGCACTCAAGCAAAACACACAGGTAAAAAGTAACTTCAAAATGTCCACCAGCTGGGACCTGTGGGATCCTTTTTGCAAGGTGAAGGGGAATTTTCTGTTCTTCCTCACCCAGTGTCTAGCTCCTCCTTGTCCCTCTCTGCACAACACAAAACAACAAAAGAATATATCTCTATGGGCGGGTTGTCTGATATTTTTTTGAAGTTCTGGGGCAATGAAGAGAGTTAGAGATAATTAGATGAAAGAGAGATTCAAGAACAAGCTTGTCAAAGAGAAATTAGCCAAGTACATTCCTCTTAAGTGCGGCTTGGAAGTGCCAGGCTCTTAAACCAGAAGGATGGGCTTCTCAGCCTCTCAGCACACCCATGGTTAAAGGACCTGGGAATTCTGATGCCACCAGCTCAGATGGGTACACCATGCTGGAATCGGGGACTTGTGACTTCTGGGTCAGATGTGACTAAGGCAGGGTGGATACAGTTCTGCAGGCAAGTGCTTGGTGCTCACCACACAATGGGACTGTTTCCGTCACCTTGGTTTTATGATTCAGTGTTTCTGATGAGCAGGCAGGGCACTCCCCTCCGGCATGTAGGCCATGAGAAACCTCGTCAGACATGGGGATATTGAGAATCACAGAACAGTGCCGGAAACGGTAACTACCAACAAAAAGGGCCCTGTCGGTTTGTTTTGAGCCAGTGTCTCTTCCTGTAGCTCACACAGGCCTCAAACTCCAGATTCTCTTGCTTCAGCCTTCTGGGTTCTGGGATTACAAATCTGGGTCACCATTCCATGAGCTTTATGGGACCCTGTTTAAAGGAGGTTGGCACTGAGGAGTTTCCCTCTAGGGTCATTCAGACAAAGACTTGCTTTCATCCAGGGCCCAGATTAAGGTGGTATGAAGGGGACAGGTGAGATGGCTCAGTGGGTAAAGGCACTGGCACCAAAACCAAGCTTGAGTACCAGAGTTTGACCGGCAGGACCAACATGATAGGAGAAAACTGACTCCCACAAGTTGTCCTCTGACCTCTACACACCTTGACATTAGCATGGATACACACACACACACACACACACACACACACACGCACACACACACACACACACACGAGTACATCAATAATAAATAAAATACAATAAAAAATTAAGATGAGGATAATGAAGAAATCTTCTGGGTTGCAATAGACTTCAAAAAAAAAAATCTCTCAGCAATTAAGGTAAATAAGACCTCTTTGGGGAGAACATCAAAACATCTGAGATGAGCATAATATGAAAATTTAAAACACAGACAGGTCTTTGTGTGTTTTCATGACTCTGATTTATTTTGTAATAGATACCCGTTTCCCAGCAGCCTTCAGTTCCCACTCAGGCTGTCACAGCCGTGGCTTCAGGAAGACGGGAGGTAGCCTGGGGACACACGGGGCAACTCTGCTTTGGATTAGTTTCAGTTGGGGGTTTTCATCCACTTTTCCCCTGGGCTCAGGACCTGGGAAGATGTTTGCATAAGGGCAAATGGAGCACGTGTTTGCCCTTCTGATTCGTGTTCCAGTGTGGTTCAACCTGGGGCTGTTTCCCCCGAGGAAAGTCTAGGAGAGGTTTCTGCTTATTCTTCCTTAAGCAAGTGATGGAAGCTTTCTGTGACTCAGCTCTCTTTCCCTAAAACAGGAGCGATTGAGGCTGGAGTCTCAGCTTGGTTGTAAAGGGTGACTTAGCATGAAAGACATCAGGGGTTCAGTCCTGTGTGCCATAAAATAAATAAGGTGATTAATAAGAAATTTAATATGTGTGTTACCGTGACAACCAAAGGAAATACTACAGCCTGAGTGCTTGGAACAGCCACAGACTGAAAATACTGTATTTTCCAATTGTTTTTCTGTCTGTCTGTCTGTCTACTTATCTATTGCGAATGTCTCATGTAGCCCAGGCTGGCCTCTTACCTTAATATAGAATCAAGGATGTCCCTGAACTTCTGATTCTCTTTCAGCACTAGTTTTTGTGGTACTGGGAATTGAATCCAGAACTAAATTCTGTAAATGCTTGAAAAGCAAATGGGGTACCTAAAAGTGGGAGAGCACATATAAGGTCTTATGTTTTAAGTCCTGGGATTTCAATTAAATAAAATAAAGATAATTTTATTTTGAGATAGAAAAAGTAAAAAAACACAAGAACGTTGTAAAAACATGTAACATCTCTCTCTCTCTCTCTCTCTCTCTCTCTCTCTCTCTCTCTCTGTGTGTGTGTGTGTGTGTGTGTGTGTGTTATGCTGGGATCAAACCTAGGACCTCCTAATGCTATTCATGTACTTTGCTATGGGGCCACACTCCAGCACAAATACTTGGCTATTTTATATAAGAGACGTGAGCATCTACAGGTTATTGTATTTATAGGGGCTGTTCTCACCTCCCATCCCCCACAGACCCTGGGAGATCCCTGATCTCCCTACAAATGCTAGACTAGCATCAGACCCCCTCCCTGCTGCTCCCTGCCCTGCAGCCATTGGCGTTCTTAGGCAGCTCTTGTTCCCAAATGCTGGGACTTGCTCACATGGCTTTCCTGGTGTGAGAGAGCGAAGAGAATGTTCACCTTTGGCTGACGACAGTGTAACTCGAAAGTCAATTCTGTGTGGGTACGGATGCATGTGGAGGGCAGAGGACAATTGCGGGACTTGGTTCTCCACCGTGGGATCATGGGTATTGAACTCAGATTATCAGGCTTACTGACAAGCAACTTTACCAATGAGCCATCTCCCCAGCCACGATTCGGCTTTTCTTGATACATGATCATAGGCAGGCCGTTGCTGTGGTTTGAGTCTAAGACGTCTCCCACAGGCCCATGTTTTGAATGCTAGGTACCGAGTTTGTGTTACAATTTTGAAGGCTCCAAGCCTGCTGGAGGAAAGGCCTGGCTGGATGTGGCTCTCCAGAGGCAGACTTTTGAGGGACAGACTTTTGAAGGTTTTTACCTTCATTCACTCCACCTGTTCTCTCTCTGCTTCCTGATTTGCTGCCAGTGGACTGAGCTCCTCCTAATCAGCTTCCCTGTCCTCATGGACCAAAGTCTCTCTAGAACCATGAGCCATAAAAAAGACTCTCTCTCTCCACCTGAAAGGTTTCTATCAAATATTTTGTCATGATGATCTAAAAACAAACAAACAAACAAACAAACAAACAAACAAAAAAAACAGCTACTATCACAAGATACCAAAGACTGGATGGCTTAACAAGAGACGCTAATTTTCTTTTCTTTCGGTGAGTTTGTGTTGTACGTAGTGTGTGCGTGTTCAAGTGTGTATTGGTATGGATCAGGTGTGCATTGGTATGCATTGGGTACACATTGGGTGTTCATTTGGGTATCTATTGGGGGTGCGTGAACCGCTGGTGTCCTGCAGGTGCTGCTCACCTTTAATTTTTGTTTATTGATTTACTTATCTTTCTTGGAGACAGAGTCTCTCATTGGCCCGAAACTTACCTTGCCTCGAGGACTAGGCCGGCTGGACTACAAGCCTCAAAGACCCACCTGTCTCCACCCCCAAGCACTGGAATTGCAAACGCAAACATCCAAAGCTTTTCCATGTGCAAGCACTTGACCAAGTGAGCTTCCATCCAACCTGAGAAATCTATTTTCTCACAAGTCCTGAGGCTGAGACGTCCAAGTTTAAGGTGCCGGGTGAATCCGTTTGTGGTAAAATGGGGGGTTGGTGATGGACGGATGGCTCAGTGGTAAAGAACACTTCCTTCTCTTGTGGAGGATTTAAGTTCAACTTCTACAAATGCCTATAACTTAGCTCTAAGGTGTCTAATGCCCCTTGATTCCGTAGGCACCTGCACTCAGCTGTACATACTGGGGCACACATGTACACATATACACAATTTAAAAACAATAAAATAAATGTTTAAAACAAGTGGCAAGAACTCTGGTACTGCCTTCCTTATAGATGGTGACCTGCTCTTACGGGGAATGGAGGGGAAAGAGAAGGGAGGGAAGGAGGAGAGAGAGAGACAGAGACAGAGACAGAGACAGAGAGACAGAGAGAGAGAGATAGGAGATAGAGAGAGAGAGAGAGAGAGAGAGAGAGAGAGAGAGAGAGAGAGCGAATATGAATTTACTACTATCTGGGATGAAATTGGGAGGAAATGTTTCATGACTTGTTTCTCTCCCTCCCATTTCTTGTGGGCAAATCTTATCAGTCAAGTCCAGTTGAAAGCCAGACAGAGAAAGGAGCTTTCTGATGTGGTTGAAGTAGGTTGTCCCCCTGTCCCTCAGAGGGCAGGTGCAGAGTAGTAAACAGTGGAGAGGGACCAGGAAGAGGACAGAGAACATGGTGGGCCAACTGTGTGGTTAATATGAGTGTCAACTCGACAGACTCTAGAATCACCTAGGAGACTAGCCAGCAGGCATCTCTGTGAGGAAGTATCTAGAGTGGGTTGAGGTTGAAATATCCCCCCAAATGTGAATGGTACTATCCCATGGCTGGGGGTAGGGGGCATCCTGACCTACAGACAAAGGATGGGACCTGAGTACCAGCATCTTGATTCCTAACAGCGGAGCAACATGACCACCTACCTCAGGCTCCTGCCACCAGGACTCCCTGCCCCGATGGACTGCAGGAGCCAGAATAAACCCTTTCTCCCTTAAGTTGCTTTTGCCAGGCACTTTTGTAGGCAGTACTTTAAGGATGAGACACTTACCTGTTTCCATTCTAACTCCCAAATAGGTGACACGAAGACCTATTAAGTTTACTAACAAGCTTTAAGCACTGTGACAGGACAAATATCCACCCATTCTAACCCTCTAAGCTATCTACTTCCCAGCCACAGGCCCTGTGTTACTTGCAGTTTGAAGACAGTCTTGTCCTGGCTTGCTCTGTGGCATGTGTGTCCTCATGGAGGATCCCTTGGCCACCTGATCATCACGACTCCTCCTAGACCCTCTCCTCGTGGCCACCTCTTCTCTTCTTCCCTCTCCCCCTTTTGAACCCTCCCCCAGGATTGGAAGTCCCGCCTTCTCTGCCAGGACATAGGCTGATCAGCTCTTTATTAACCAATCAGAGATAACTGGAAGCATTCTTTATAAAACATGGATACAGGAGGTGACTCAATACTGGAGCCCAGATTGTAACTAGCAAGCATCCAAACTGTAATCTGATCTCTGGGCAGTGAAATCAGCATCTGAATTAGCAGTGTCCAAACCAATCTCCCAACATACTTTGTCACAACTCGGAAGGTAATTAACCTAACCAGCTAATGATGTAAGCAAAGAGAAGCTTGATTTCTCTCACCACCAGAGGCCCAGAGGCAGGGGAGGGGGGAGTTTCTGAATGACCTGTTAAGTAGGGCAACAGAATTGATCATTATTCTGCTAAATTATCTCTGTACTCTGGCAACATTGACTCCCATAAACCCATGCGGTTGCCGAAGTTATACGGGCAAGATTCAATCAGGACTCTATTTCTTCCCAAGCATCACAGGTTTTATTTCTTTGTTGTACTGTTTTCTTCTTGTTTTTCTTTTTTTTTTAATATTTTTTAGACTCATTTATTATATGAGCATAGACAAGCCAGAAGAGAGCATCGGATCTCATTACAGATGGTCGTGAGCCACCATGTGGTTGCTGGGATTTGAACTCAGGACCTCTGGAAGAGCAGTCAGTGCTCTTAACCACTAAGCCATCTCTCCAGCCCCTTCTTGTTTGTTTTTAATTATTAGTTTGAGATGAGATCTTACTATGTAACCTGGTCTGGAACTTGAGATTCTCCTGTCTCAGCCTCCCCAGTCCTGGAATTACAGGTATATGCCACCCACGGTAGCGTAGGTCTTTATGACGTATTACCTTATAAAAGAGCAGTTTTAGGGGTTGGGGATTTAGCTCAGTGGTAGAGCGCTTGCCTAGGAAGCGCAAGGCCCTGGGTTCGGTCCCCAGCTCCGAAAAAAAGAACCAAAAAAAAAAAAAAAAAAAAAAAGAGCAGTTTTAGTTCACAATCAAATTGAATACATGACCAGTGAATTCCTAGCTTACAACTCATGCCTGCATATCCTTCTCCTCTCCCACGGTCCTGTATCAGGAGGGCGTGTTTGCTGTAATCACCGAGGCTACACTGACAAAACATTGTTACCATTTCCTCTGCTGGGCTTTGACACTTGTATCCACCATGGTAATACCATACAGAGTAGTTCGGCTCTTCCAACCATCCTCTGCCATCCCACTCATCCCTCTTACACTCTGGCAACTGTCTCCACCATTTTGTCTTTTCTAGAGTGACGTATACATAGAATCATACAAAACATAGCTTTTGGGGTTCCTTCATTCCATCCCACACTTGAGATTAAACAGAGCCTTTTACTTGGGAGACAAATATCCTACCTCTGAACTATATTCCTCGGTCCAGAATATCCTTTTCCTTTCAATGTGGCTTCTTCTGCTTTTCTGCATTTAACGTTCCTTCCTGTCTCCTTGTGGCCTGATAACCCATCTTGTTTCGGCATTGAATAATAGTCCATTGCGGGGGTACCACAGTTCACATATCCGTCTATCCACTGAAGGACATCTTAGTTGTTTGCATGTTTGGGAAATAATGAATCAAGCTTCTCTATGCATCAATGAACAGGCTTTCGTGTGGATATTAAACCCATAATTACTCTAGAAAGGCTATGCTGAGTTTTATAGGAAAGCATCAAACTGTCTTTCAAAGTGGCTGTTCCACTTTGCATTCCCATGAGCCTTTTCTTCTTCACATCCTTGCAAGCATTTGGTGTTGCCATTGCTTTGGATTTGATTTATTGTCATTATTATCATTTATATTTTAGATAAAGTCTTGTTATGTAGATATCCTGACATTAAACTGGCCGCCATCCTCCTGCATCTGCCTTTCCGCCTCTCCAAAGCTGGGATTATAAGTATGCATCCTGTACACAGCTGTGGATTTTGCTCGCTTTCAATGTACTCAATACATTGTTTTAATTTGCAATTCATTAATGACATAGGATGTTAAATATTTTTCATATGTTTTTTTGCCATCCATAAGTCTTGGTGCAGTTTATTCCTTTTGTTCATTTTTTTAAATCTTTTTTTAAAAGAAGATTTATTTATCTTATGTATGTGACTATACTGCCACTCTGTTCAGATACATTGGATCTCATTACAGATGGTTGTGAGCCACCATGTGGTTGCTGGGAATTGAACTCAGAACCTCTGGAAGAGCAGTCAGTGCTCTTAACCACTGAGCCATCTCTCCAGCCCCTCCTTGCTCATTTTTTTTTTTTAAAGATTTATTTATTTATTATATATAAGTACACTGTAGCTGTCTTCAGATACACCAGAAGAGGGCATCAGAACTCTTTACAGATGGTTGTGAGCCACCATGTGGTTGCTGGGAATTGAACTCGTGACCTCTGGAAGAGCAGTCGGGTGCTCTTAACCGCTGAGCCATCTCTCCAGCCCCCTCCTTGCTCATTTTTAATAAAGCATTTGTTTTCCTTTGCTGACTTTTGAGAGTTCTTTGTTTATTTCAGCTGTCCTTTATCAGATGTCTTCTGCAAATCTTTTCTCCCAGTTGTCTTTGTCTTCTCATTCCTTGATAGTATTCATGCACTGATTTTAGATGAGGACAGTCTTCCCTCAACTTTATCCATTAAGTTTGTCCTCACATTTCATTAACTGACACTGGATCATCTACTCAGTCTTAAGCTAGTCCAAATAGAGAGACATATTGTCATAACAATCCAAACCAGTCCACTCCCGTGGTTTACTTTTGCACACATTGCCATCTGATATCTGAACAATCGAGTTGCTAACAAGAGCAAGGGGAAACGGCTAGCAGGCAAGCGAGTCCTGTTTACCACAGATACTGAGTGTAATGGGTCTGGGAACTCAGGAGGCCTTAGTGTGTGCGTTCTTTCTGCAGTCTGAACTTCTTAAAGGGTCTTACCGAATATCACGCCTCTTTTGTTGACATAGGTGGTATGAAGTATAAATGGTTTACACCATAGGAAGCCCACTGTGTGACAAGGCTCAAAGTGTACTAAAGCCTTGGGACTTCTGTATCCAGCCCCTGAATTTTTGTGGGGTCCATCTCCTACCCTCCAAGTCGTGCAAGTTTTACTCACATATCCCTTGATTTCTATTCCCTCCTTCCAGATGCCCCTACACTGACCTAAAACTATCTAGCACAACCACCGACGTTTGTCTCTCTCTCCTTCCTGGCTGCAGACGCAATGTGGCCTGATATCTGAACAATCGAGTTGCTAACACATTCCCTAACTATCAGAACGACTACATGTAATATTGTCACATTGCATGTGATACAATATCACACTGTAATGTGATAGACAGGTGTGGTGGTTGGCACACTGTCAAGGTTATCGATTCATGACAGGGGACCAAAGAACTGGCAGCATAACAGACAGACAGCCTTTCACAAGCTCTCAAGTTCTTGTTCAGTTGCTCATGAACTGTGGTGTCAGAACTGGAGGCTGTCCACTGTGGGACTGCTCTCCAGCCTGCCATGGGGGCACAGCAGCTGGGGAGGTGAAACATGGGTAGTATGACTATGCTTACCCCACACCAGGCTTCAGGGAAGTGCTGAGACACCTCTCTGGGGATATGAGGAAGCCAAAGATGGTATTCCCTGGCTTCCAGGCACCCAGTCAGAGAAGTCAGGAATGAAGTGTCAGGAGTATCCATGGACCTGCTATGGGGCTGGGACCAGGGACTCTCAAACTCATGGACAGGCACCTCTGAGTCGTGAGGAGTTGAGAGCAGAGCCAGGGGTCGCAGGCTGGGGACTAGTTGGGGAGAATGGGAGCTCTGGCTTTGGTCATCGGTGAAGGTCCTTATCTTGGTTGCCATTGTGTCTGGGCGTGCAGATGGGCCTTAGGGAGACATAGGCAGTGGCTCTGTAGGCAAAGGCCTGCTCCCCGCCCCCCATGGTGGTGGTAGATAAAAGATACAGTCCTTGGTTCCAAACTGTTTATTGGTTTTTCATTGTGGAAAATGCATGCATACAGAATTCTCAGAGTGGACCTGAGATTAAAATACCTTTTGCGGAGAGGAATGTCCAGGAAGGGGGAGCTTATTTGACTAAACCCCCAGGGCCTCTGGGTACCTCATTAGCACAGAGAACTCAGTTCTGGGCCTACAGGTCATGTTTCCTTACATGGGAAGTGTGACTCGAGTTCCAGGACAGGGATTTGGCAGGGAGCAGAGAGGTGCCTTCCATCTCAGCTGTGTATTCACCAAGTTTCCGGGGTCTCAGACCTACTCTACCCACTAAGCTTCCTGGCATAGTTTACCATCCCCCATAGTTTACAACTATATGGACTCCTCCTCACTAAAGTTGACCTAAATACCCCTATTCTACATCCCCCCATTCACCATGCACCAAGGGACCAGCAAGGCACCTGCGGCAAATTCATTGTCATTTTCGGGATCATGAAGGGGTAGATACATAGCAATTACTCTTCTTGCTGTGAGACCACATACTGTCAAAAAGCAACTTAAGCAAGAAGGAAAGGCATGTTCTACAGGTTTGCCTACAACCTGATCTGATAGAGGGATCTTCTTGACTTCCATTCCCTCCTTCCAGATGCCCCTACACTGACCTAAAACTATACAGCACAACCACCGACGTTCGTCTCTCTCTCCTTCCTGACTGCAGGCGCAATGTGGCCATCTGCCTTATGTTCCCCCCACCATGTCTTCTCTGTCACAGTGGACTGTACCCTCAAGCTGTGAACCAAAATAAGCCCTTCCTTCAGTTTGGACGCCAGCCGGTGCGTGACATGGTCTTCCCTACATTCAGGGTAAGTCTTCCTCCTTCAGTTTATCATCTTTGAAAACACCCTTGCAGACATGTTAGGTGCACCTGGTAGGTGGTTCCAAATCCGGTCAAGTTGACAGTAAAGATTAGGGTTCCAGGTCGGAGTCTGCCTTCCTTGCCCACAATGCTTCTGCTAGGATTGCCAGCCACAGACTCAGAGGGGGCCTTTCCACTACCGAGCTGCCTTAGTTTCTTTCCTATTGCTGTGATGAAACACCATGACCAAGGCAACTAACTTGTAGAAGGAAAGATTCATTTGTGCTTATTGTTCCAGACGGATAATAGTCTATCACGGTGGAATGGTGGCAAGAGGCAGCGGGTCCCCGAGACTGGAGCTGAGGGCTCACATCTTGAGCCACAAGCAGGAAGCAGACACCATCCTGGGAATGGAGTGAGTTCACCTCTTGTGACACACTTCCTCCAACAAGGACATACCTCCTACACATCCCAAAACAGCACCAGCAACTGGTGGCCAAATATCCAAATGCCTGTGACATTTATCACTCAAACTGCCACACTGTGATTCCCCTTAGCAATTCTTTTTTTTTTTAAATGAAAAGTCATGATTTTATTCTCTATGATACAAAACAACATGTATAGATTTGACACATTGTGGTCTTGTTTTCACTTTAGGGGCAAGGCAAAAACAAGCTCGGTTGGTAAGGTGGTTTCCACACAAGCTTGAAGACCTGAGTTTGAACCGCCAGAATTCATAAAAAGCAAACGAACAACAAAAATAAATAAACGACAACAAAACCATGACAGTGTACACCTGTCTCCCAGTGCTGGAGAGGCAGAGATAAGAAGATCCCTGGGTTACTGAACAACCAGCTAGTCTAGCCAAATCGGGGAACTCCGGGTTCAGTGAGAGCTCAAAAATATGCCTCAAGCAATAAGGCGAGGGCTGGAGAGATGGTTAAGTGATTAAGAGCACTAGATTCTCTTCCAGAGGACCTGGGCACGATTCTCAGCACCCACATGGTGGCCCAATGCCGTCTTTCACTCAATCAGAAGATCTAACTTGCCCTCTTGTGGCCTCTGAGGCCACTAAGCATGTGTGTGATATATAGGTATACACACAGACAAAACACTCAGGCACAGTTAATAGCAAATAGTAAAAATGAAACAATAAGGTTGAGAGAAGGTCTGGAGACATGGCCTCGTGGTTAAGAGCACTTGCTGCAAATCATGAGAACCAGAGTTCAGATCCAGGCGCCCTGCTAGGCATGGAGGCACATGGCTTCAATCCCAGTACTCGGGAAGTTGAGGCAAAAGGATATCTGTGAGTTCAAAACTAGCCTGGGCTACATAGTGAGTAGAGTTCTAGGGCAGTCAGAAATGTGTGTGTGTGTGTGTGTGTGTGTGTGTGTGTGTGTGTGTGTGTGTGCGCGCGCGCGCGTGCAATCTCTCCAGCCCTTGCCTTATTGCTTGAGGCATATTTTTGAGCTCTCACTGAACCTGGAGTTCTCTAATTTGGCTAGACTGGCTGGTTGTTCAGTAACCCGGGGATCTTCTTATCTCTGCCTCTCCAGTACTGGGAGACAAGTGTACACTGTCATGGTTTTGTTGTCGTTTATTTGTTTTTGTTGTTTGTTTGCTTTTTATATATACACATATGCCCTGGAGAGAGAGAGAGAGAGAGAGAGAGAGAGAGAGAGAGAGAGAGAGAGAGAGAGAGACTTAGTTGAGGTTTTATTGCCGTGAAGAGTCACCATGACCAAGCAAGTCTTACAAAGGGAAACATTTCACTGGGGCTGGCTTACAGCTTCAGAGGTTCAGTCCGTTCTCATCACGGTGGGAAGCATGGCATCGTGCAGGCAGACTTGGTGCTGGAGGAGTCAAGAGTTCTACATCTTGATCTGCAGGCAGCCAGGAGGAGACTGTGTCTTCCACAGGCAGCCAGGAGAAGGCTCTCTTTCCACACTGGGTGGAGCTTGAGCATAAAGACCCACTCTACAGTGACACACTTCCTCCAACAAGGCTACACCTCCTAATAGTGCCACTCCCCATGGGCCAAGCATTCAAGCACACGAGTCTATGGGGGCCAAACATATCCCAAAAACTATGGTTTTCTAGCACTAGCACAATAAGGCAAATGTCCCGACAAACACCTGCAACTCCAGCTACAAGATGGGTAGATGTTACCATGCTCTGGCTTCCAGCCTATCAAAATGCAAGCCTCAGCTTCAGAGGACTCCGCTTCAGAGGAATTGGTAGAGAGTACCAGAGAACACCCGATGCTCTCTTGTGGCTTCTCTCTATGCATATATTCACACTTGCACACATATACCTGTGCGGAGCCCTACACAGACACGCATGTACACATGTTCAAATAAAACCTTTTGTTCTATGTCTGGGAAGAGCCACCATGGCCATGGCTACTTTTATAAAGGGAAGCATTTGACTGGGGGTTGCTTACAGTTTCCGAGGTTTAGTTCACTATCACAGTGGGTAGCATGGCGGCACAAAGGCAGACAGGATACTGGAGAAGTAGCTCAGAGTTCAACATCTAGAGCTGGGGTGGGGCGGGCAGGAAGAAAGAAAGACATCGGGCCTGGCTTGAGCATTTGAAACCTCAAAGCCCTCTCCTAGTGAAGTACCACACTTCCTCCAAAAAGACCACATGTACTCCAACAAGGCCACTTGTCCTAATCCTTTCAAGTAGTGCCACTCCCTGGTGACCAAGCATTCATATCTATGAGTCTATGGGGGCCATTCCTATTCAGACCATCACAGATATGGTTTTAAAAATAATTTAGAGAGATAGAGGGAGACACTCAGTGTCAACCTCTGGTTTCCACATACATGTATACCTTTTCGCAAACATTTAAACATGAACACACACACAATTAATGGGCAAATGATTTATCATTTTCTTTCCTTTTTATTTTGAGGGAGAGTTTTGTGTAGTCCAGGCTACCCTAGAACATGAGGTCCAGTGAAAGGCTCCATTAACACTCCTGGGTCTCTTGATGACATGGTATAGTGAGCCTCTGGGGACCTTGTGGCTTCTGCTCTAGTTCACTAACAACCCACGGAGTGAGCAGGGGCTGGGCTAAGACTGCCATTCAAATTCCTTTACCACTTGTCCAGGCCCAGACTATTGTCCCTAGCACCTGCTGCTATCCAGAATTCAGGCTCTTTGTGGCCTGGGGACCCCTTGAGGGGTTAGATGAGTAAGTCACCTAACTGCAAAACTCTTCTCCTCTATGGAGAAACATATTGCTTATCTCCCAGGTCTCAGGCTGCACACACACACAAAGAGGGATCGTATGTGTGCCTAGGTCTTGTATTCTAGGTATGCCTAGGGGAGACATCCGGCAAGCTCAGAGCCCCAGGGGATAGCCCCACCCGAAGTTTGTCTTCGGTTCCTTCTTGTTTCAGTACCACCCACCTTTCCTGACGCTTGTGACTGAAAAATTCCCCAGTCTTCCCGTCCTGTCACAACTCAGTCCTCTTTTGTAGTTTGCTTATAACCCTCCTTTACTTGACTTCTGTCCCTTAGCAACCAGGGAGTGCCCACACTTGAGAACAGGAATGAGTCCTCTTCCTTCCTTCGGTCTACATGTTTGCATCTGGCAAACATGAGTAGGACAGAATCAAAGCTTTTCTCTAAGACTGTATAGTTACACTTTTCCAGAGAGTCTGCTCCGCCTCCTCTTAGAATGTTTTCAAGATTCCAGGGGCTAAAAATAATCGTCCCAAAGCTTTTGAAAGAACTCTTCCATGTAAGGAGACCGACCAGTGGAGACTCCTGAAGCTGAAAGTTCGTGTCCACCAGGTGGCGCCCTAACCCACACGTCTCCTGATTGCCCCCACCCTTTCTTTCTTTCTTTCTTTCTTTCTTTCTTTCTTTCTTTCTTTCTTTCTTTCTTTCTTTCTTTCTTTCTTTCTTTCTTTCTTTATTTATTTATTTATTTATTTTGGTAAGATGGACGAATCCTTTCTCCTTCCTCTTCGTGTCAGTTGGCTTAGGCTCCCTGCTCATAGAAATGCCTTCAGCGGTCCAGCATCCAGATTCAGCTGATAGAAGCACGTTAGAGTCTCAACCATAGTCAAGGGCACCGAGCACATCCCTGCAGGGGCTGTCAGAACACGGGTTTTGATTCCAGTGTGACACAGACTCTGGGTCACTTTTCTGGGTCCCTGATAGAGTATCTGTAAACAGAACATGAGAATTATGTAAAAGTGCTGGACTGTGGATGAGGAATCAGCTTCATCTGTGCTCTCCTGAGTCTCTAGCAGCTCCTGGAACAAGGTCAACTGCTTCGACACTCTGAACTCCTGTCCCTATTGGTGGATCAGAGCTAAGAACACCGTCAACTGGAGCAGTAAATACAATTTCTCGCCACAGGGCCTAACACAGTAAACATCCCCTTCCCCGAACCACACATATCTCACAGCCTTGGCCTCTAAAATGGTTCTCAGTATTTAATAAGCAAACACCATCTGCTTGCAGCATGAAATAACTTTACAGATGAAGTAATCGGGCACCGAGGGTTGGGCAATCCCTCCTCCATGCCTGACAGTGGCCTGAGCAATGGCAGCCTTAACTCAAAGGCTGTGCTGTCTTGTGTGGGTGTGTTACACACCACGATTTAAGCATTTATAATTATAATTATAATATATATTTGGAGCTTTCTTGAGTAGTGTGTACTCAAGTGTATACCAGGGTGGCAGTGATAGGCCGAAGCTCTTTTTCTCCAAAGGGGAACCGGGCTGCTGGTGAAGGGACCTGCTGTTCCAGGCCAAGGGGGCGGGGCTCTAAGTGTAGGATTCAATGTGGTCTGATGCAGGCATTGTCTTGTAGGCAAATGTGACTTGCTTAGGGTCTTAGCTGGGGTTTTATGGCTGTGAAGAGACATCATTCCCACTGAAAACTTGTTTAGTATCATGGCAAGAAGCATGGTGGCATCCAGGCAGACTTGGTGCTGGAGAAGGAGCTGAGAATTCTACATCTTGGTCTGCAGGCATTGGAAGGAGACTGTGTTACTGGGCATAGCTTGAGCATAGGAGACCTCAAAGTCTACCTCCACAGTGACACAGTCCTCCAAGAAGGCCACGCCTACTCCCACGGGGCTACACCTCCTAACAGTGCCACTTCCTATAGGCCAAGCGAAGAGTTTGTGGGGATTATACCTATTCCAATCACCACACTTAGGTCCAATATTGTTCCTGTAGCCAATTGGTAAGCAACTCCATGTATATGTACTCAGGTGTCTTATATGCCAGGCTCAGGAAAAGAGGGATAAGTCAGAATAGACCACAGTTTGTGATGTAGCAGACTCAGAACTACTGCAGGAGGATGATTCTAATGGAGGCCCAGACAAGCAAATAATTGTCAGTGTGGGAATGGAGTGTGGGAAACCAGTAAGTGCTTAAACTGGATGTTGTCTGCTGGCTAAGGAGTGTCTGGAAAATAAAGGGTGTTCTGAGATCATGTGGGAAACTTGCAAGAAGTGACAGAGTTTGGGCATGGGTTGGGGAAGGAAGTGGAAAAAACCCAAGAAATTGGAAGTTGGTTGGGGACAGATTATGTAATATGCCACATTGACAAGACACAGCTCTGTGCTGTGTTTGGAACAGCCAGGTCAGCTTTGTAACATTGCCGAAGCCCAAAGGTTGACTCCTTGGTGGGGTGGGAGAGAAGAGACATCAGCAGCCATCACCGGTGCCCTGGCCTGAAACCCTGTAGGCTTCAGGACAATGAAGAAAATGGGTGCTCTCATGTCTTGTGTCCTAGGAGGCTTACATGAGAATACACATTAAGCATGGACCCTGAGATACCAACAAACCTTGGCACCGTCGGGCTCCTTGCCATCGAGAGCATATAGGAGAAGTCATTTTTCAGACCTAAGCTTGTCCTGACCATGTTAGGTGACATATTTTTAATCTAAGCAAGACGAGGAGGTGGCCAGGAAGGAATGGTCAAAATGTTTGGCGTGGCTATGCTCTGTACACAGTGGTGAGGCAGCTGGGCCTCCAGCGAGTGATGGTTTCTTACTCTGACCAAGAGACCTTCGTGGCAAGACAGTCTGAGGCTAATTTTGGACAGGACGAGTTTGTGGGGGGGGGGGGGGGGCGAGTGCGGGGTACTGAGGGTGTCCCAGTGAGAACAGCTGTCAGTTCAGACCTCCTCCTCACTCAGGCTTGCCCGAACGCCTCTATGGAAGAGAATTATGTCTCCAGTCTCCTGTGACAGGAGAGAGGGTTAATCAAGGAGGTCTAGTCACAGGCTGGGAGGACACTGTCGTAGCTTCCTTCTCGAAGACCTAAGATCAACCAGGCCTGCAAAACAGGGAGGGCTGAGGTTGCTCCAGATATGGCAAACTTGGCCCAGCAGCCTGGGCAGAAGGCCTGTCATGGGGTAAGGGGTATGGGCATTCAGTCCCAGCTTAGAACGAAGGAATGGGAGCAGAGGAGAAGGGGAGGGGGTAGCCAGGGTGGAGGGCGCGACGGCAGGAAGCCCGGAGGCGCGAGCAGGGGTGGAGACCAACGAGAGGGACGGCCAAAGAGCGGGTAGGAGGGCTGGAGAGAGGGAGAAAGAGGAGGAGAGAGGGGAGGAAGGGTGCTGACGAGAAGCAGCGCAAAAGACTCGGAGTAGAGTGAGGAGGGCAGGCCTCAGCGGGAGCAGCGGGAGCACCGGGGCCGGGCCGCCCCCGCGAGCAAGGCGCCGCCATTCCGCTGCTCGGGGCGCCGCCGCCGCCGCCACCGCCACCGCGTCCGGGGGCCATGCTCCCGCCGCCCCCGCGCCAGCCGCCACCCCAGGCGCGCACGGCCCGCGGCTCCCTGCGCCTGCAGCGGGCTTTTCTGCGCGGGCCGCTGGGAGTGCTGCGGCTGCTGCAGCTGCTGGCCGGAGCCGCCTTCTGGATCACCATCGCGACCAGCAAGTACCAGGGCCCAGTGCACTTCGCGCTCTTCGTGTCGGTGCTCTTCTGGCTTCTCACTCTGGGGCTCTACTTCATCACGCTGCTGGGCAAGCAGGAGCTGGTGCCCGTGCTGGGCTCGCGCTGGCTCGTGGTCAACGTGGCGCACGACCTGCTGGCGGCCGCCCTCTACGGGGCCGCGACGGGCATCATGATCGACCAGACGCAGCGCCACAGCTACTGCAACCTCAAGAGTTACCGGCTGCCCTGCGCCTACCATGCCTTCCTGGCGGCCTCTGTCTGCGGGGGTCTCTGCCTCGGCCTCTACCTGCTCTCGGCACTCTACGGCTGCTGCCGTCGCTACCAGGGCAAGGAGGAGGTGGTGTGAGGCCACCCGCTCCACCGCGGCCCAGATCGGTGCGGGGATCCCTCCCGAGCCCTTCCTGCCGCCGCCCCGTGCCGGTGCTCCCCTGCACCCTCTCCCTGCCTGCGTTTCCACTGCCCGCGCCCTGGATCCCCGACGTTCAGTTCTAGTCTGACTGCTGTGGCTCAGCTCAGCCCAGATATCAGCTTCCAGGGACTCGCGCAGCCATCCCAGGCGCCGACGCACACACCCAGTTGGGCCGCTCCAGGCGAAGCCTGGAAGTCCCTTTCCCCATTCCCTGTCGAGAGCTAGACGTGGACAGGCGCCGCCGCGTAGATCCGGGGGAGGCTCTCAAATTGAAAACAGTCTTTGGACTGCGCCACTGCCCCCTCCCTCCTGCCCTGCAGGAAGAGCATCCCTTCCCTGCCCCCTCTTCCAGCCATGGATGGTGTAGAATGCAGTCAGGCAGCTGCAAGTGGAGCTGGGGACAGGCCTTAGCTAGCTGTAGTTTGGCTCTCTCCCTGCACAGCCCTACGACTTCAACGAAGTCTTTGGGTGGGGTCACCTACGGGAGTGGCGGATAGCAAAGGCCCGCAGGCTATACCTTACTTAACGACGCAAGTCTTCTCTACGCCTTTATCCTTGGCGTTCATCCAGACTGGGCCAAATGTACTAACTTCCCTGGCCTCTCAGGTGTCACTCACCAGCTTCTGCTGCACCCCACCTTTAAATATGTTTTCACTGGGGATCCCACGTGACCGACGGCGACTGTTAAGGTGCCTCTTTGGGAACCCAGATCCTGCTCTTAGGAACAGCTGTTTTAAGATTACAACCACACTCTTTCCTCTAAATCAGCGAGTTGTCTAGGGAGCCCTTCGTGTGTTACCTCCAAAAGGTTTAGAAGGTAAATGGGTCTGTCACTGGTGCTGCCTTCCCTGCACAGACTCACAATGTTTGTTAGCATAATGAGGTCTCTGAGAAATCCCAGAGGTATCACGGCCACACGTGGTAATTCAGTTTACTGGACTATTCCCACCACAAGACTGCGCCTATGCTGTCTTGGTCATTCCCTCAGGTTGACCCATTGAAGATTAGGAAGCTCCTCTTCCCCTGAGAATTTCTCTAACTGGGTGTCCACCCAATGACAAACAAGCTAGAGACCCACTTCCCAGCCAGAGACCTGAGAACAGTTGAATACTGGTTCACATTGTTGGAACACGAAGCCAAGGATAACCAGATGGTGTCCGAGTCCAAAGGACAGTCGCTTGTAAGAGATCTTGGCACTGACTGAGCAGATGGCGGGTGAGTTCTGCCACCAAATTGAGAACTGCCTGGACCTGGGGTGGACAGCCGGTGCCACCTCTAAGGTAAGGAAGGCATTTTGGATAACCGGGAAGTGCCATAGGCCTCTAGTAGGGAGCATGGGGCCACCTCCTCTTCCAAACTGAAAGCAACTTCATTCACAGTGTCTGAAGAGCAGCTCTGATACCTACAAGGGCCAGGGATGAGCAGCAGCCCTGATACCCAGGGATGTTGGGTCCTAACTCAAGCTCAGCTTTCTCTGGGAACACAAGACATAGGACATGGAAGCCAGAGCTCCTGTCCAGTTCAAAGAGCACCTGACAAAGAGCCACACCCCAGTCCCCGCAAGTGCATTTTCCAAGCTCAGTGGCAGAGGTGGGATTGTCTGCGGCTATTATGAAGGCTGGAGTGGAGTATAAATTTTATGTAGCACTCACTATAGCCCTACTGCCTGGGCACACTGCTTGAATGCATGTATTCTTTGTATACTTTTGTGAGATCCCCAAGTCCCCTTGGCGATGAGTGATGGAGGTTGACTTTGAACCCTCACAGTCCAGTTTCTTCAGTACCAGGCTATGTAGTAAGGGTCAGTACATATTTGATACAGCTAATACTTTTTCTGAGGCTAAGGTATGGCTTGGTGGTGCCATAATGTACAATATGTATGAGGTCCCTGGTTCAGGACCCAGCATCAGAAGTGTTTTTTTCCTAAATTGGTTAAAAAAAAAAAAAAAAAAAAGCAGGTCCTAAAACTTACCCCCCTATAACCAGCTTTAAGAGCAGTTTGGTGGCAGTGAGAACAGTCACACAGCGTAGCCATCACCACCGTGTGCCTCCAGAGTGTTTCTCATCTTGCAAAACAGAAAGTTCGTACCCACTGGGCTTATGGGAGTTTGAGCTTGTACAGGCACGTAATCCTAGGGTGCTGGAGTTTATGGAGGGTGGATTATGAGTTCAAGGCCAGCCTGGGCTACGTAGTTCCAGGCCAGCCTCAGTCATGGGGTAAGACCCTATCCTCCAAAGAAACAAAACAACAAGAAGGTCTGTTGTTGTTTGTTTTTTTCCTCTGGGAAATCCCACAGCATGACCTCCTGTGCTCGTCTGCTGTCCAGCTCCACAGAGAGTGATTTTCCCTCCCTTACAACCAGAGACAGTAGTAGTCTGTGCCTGGGGTGAGCTTTGCTGGGACACCGTGGTAGCCAGTGACTTTTGTTCTTATGTTGCAGGTTTCCATGTTGCTGGGGCATGTTGCTCGAAGATTCCCAGAGCCAGCAGAATGCTACAGCCCTCCCTGATTGGCTGAACTGGTCTGCCTGGGACCAGCAGCAGGTTTGGGAGTCTTTGCTGTTGCGGTGGGGAACAAGCAGCCTCTTGCACACCATCTGGTGGAAGAGCCATGGGAGAGAAGACTGGTTTCCTTCTTGATGGTAGAGGATTCCCAAGCTCCTGTGTTATAATTTAGGCACAAGATCTGGTCACTTGGGACAGAATTCTGCCCGCCTCCCATTCCCTAAACGATGGGCCTCAGTTCTAGCTCCCATTCTTTACCTGGTTGCCTCTTTTAGATCACTGTCTAAGCTCAGGTCCAGCCCCCTCAGGATCTCCTCAGGCCCAGTGCTCTGGGTCTGAGGCCAGCCAACCTTACTCAGGAGCACACATCTTGGCCTTTCTGATGCCTCATATACCCCGTTGTGCCTGTAGCATTCTGGGGCTCTCTAGCTCTTCTCGGTGTGCCTTCCAGCTTTGCTTCTAACAGCTTGGTGATGTGAGAAGCACAGATAAGACTATTATGACACCCACCTTTCCTCAAATGGCATAGTATGATCACCCTGATGTGGCCCAGAGCACTTGGAAACTGGCAGTACTCTCCCTGGCTTACCTCTCTGACAACCAGGACTGGGGCCAAGCCAAGACCACCCAGACAGCTCCCAACCATAAATCTGGGGCTTCTTGTGGGCCCGGGAGACAATTTCTACATTGTGTACGAAGGCCACGCAGGGGTGGGTTTTGGTGTAGGGAGGGTGGTTAGAGAGAGGGGCCATGTGCCTTATCCAGTAGTGTATTCAAGGTTACCCCAGTATGCTTTTTCGGAATAAAGTTTGTTTTGTCTGATCTTGTGTTTGGGTCTCACCTCCTGGTCCTCTGTGGTAACTTTCCGCTGGCTTCCCCCAGCACTCAACCCTTGCCTTCTGAGAGAGAAGGGAACGTGAGCTCACAGCTTTCCACTGTGGCTAGTCAGGGTCTGAGGACAGGATCCAGAAGAAACACTCTGTTTTGGGTTGATACTGAAGGGAACCTGTCTCCTTCCTGTCTGCTCTCTTCTGGCCCCTGTTTATGAGTGGCATTCCCTGTCAGGCTGGGAGTGACTCTTGTAGAGCCAGCGGGGCTCTATTCTGGTCCAGCCCCATCATACAGAGGAGGAGTTAGTCCAGAGCACAGAGGCAGCAGTGTCTAATGCCATATGAGAAAACTTGGAGGCGCCTGGGGCTCAGGCCTGGTTTTTTTCCTGCTGTGTCTGGCCCGTGGCCCTGACCCCCCAGAGGTTATTGGCTGTTCCATGCAGACGGAGATGCCCCGGAATATTGAGACTTGGAGCAGAAGGGAGCTGTGTCTTGGGCTCCTCCTGCTGCTGAAAAATGGGATTCGGCCATCAGAGCATTAAGTCACTGGGGGCAGTGCTAGCTGGGATCTGATGCCAGATTTGCTCCCAGCCTGCCTGCTCTTCCCGAGCCCCTTCTCCAGAGTCACAGTAAGTGGCATGGGCACATGCCCACCTCCCTTCTCTGTTTGTTTTGGTTTGGGATTTCCAGGGTGAAGGTTTGTGTCACTTGCTGCTGCACCCCTGTCTTCTCTCCTCTTGTCTACTTCTTTGTGTGCTTGTGTGTGCACACGTACGGCTAAACGCTCATGGAGACCAACTTCGAATGTCTTCCTCATCTTCCTCAATTGTAAAGACTTGCAGTCTCACCATGTAGTTCTGGCTGGGATAGAACTGGTTATGTAGACCAGGCTAGCCTCAAAGTTAGAGTGATCCACCTGCCTCTGCCACCACACCGGGTTTCGACCTTATCTCTTTAGATATGTTTATTTCATTTTATGTGTACGAGTGTTTTGTTCCCATGTATGACTATATTGAAATATTTTTGTTGGGGGTTTTCTGCCCCACTCTCTCCCATTTAGCTCATCACACAGAAACACCAGAGTTTATTAATAAGCTACATACCTAAACTGGACAGGTCCCGAGACTATCCTAACCCCGCTAGGTTATTGATAACCAGGTAAATGCCCTGTTACTCGCCAACTGAATCTTGCTCTGCTTATGACTGTCCTCAAGGAGAGCTTCTTTTGGCCACATCCTGCCTTACAGCAACCTCCTCCTTCTCTCTCCTCTCTCCTTCTCCTCCTGGTCTCTACCTGAGACCCCACACTTGATCTCAAGTTCCGCCTTCCCAACCTCTCTGCCCAGTCATAAGGTTCAGCCTTTTATTAACCAGTCAGGGATTATTGGGGAGCATTTTTTAATATTAGTTAATTAATTAATAAATTAGTTAATACAGTGCCCCAAGGTCAGGTTACAATCAGGACAGGAGCACAGAACTCAGCTTCTGAATACACAGCGCACAAGACCAACCCCAACAACTGGGTATCTTGTCCATCCCAGAACCAGAAAGGTGGATGCTTGTGAACGACCATGCAGGGGCTGGAAACAAACCTGGGCCCTTTGCAAGACCATCACGTGCTCTTCTTACCTGCTGAGCCATCACTTCATTCTTCTGAAGCTGGGTCGCTCTCACTGAACCTGAAGCCACCAATTGGCTAGGTCAGCTGTCCAGCACGCCCTAGGGATCTTCCGGTCTCTGCCTTCTCATCTCTGGGATTCCAGGTCTTAGTCTGGGTGATGGACACCTGAGCTCAGGTCCTCACGCGTGCACACCGAGCTCCTTATGGACTGAGCCATCTTCCCAGGTCCTTACATTTCTCAGACAAAACTAAAAGTTACACGGATTCTCACAAGGGTCCCGGAAACCTGCTTGCATGGTTACTGTGGTTCCCTGTTCTGCCTCTCCTCTTAGGATGTCCGGGCGCCGCTACACTCGCTCTGAGAGAGCAGGGCAGAATGGTTTTGGGTTGGGTGGGGTCCGAAGTCGGCCTCTTCCATCAGGGAGTGAGAAGCTGCTGTTCTACTGTCCGATGCCTGCTGTCAGCCAAGCCAGGAGTGAGTGAAGAGGAGTCCAGTATGAGCAGGATTCCAGTCCGGTTGATGAGTGAGGTGGGTGGGGGAAGGCCTTCTCCGAAGATCTTTAACGAAGCAGCTCTCTGAGATGATCTTAGCTTGTTTGTTGTTTTGTTTTTGTCTTTGTTTTTTAAATTGGGATTAGATTTGAACGTGTACATCGAGGGAAAGATGTAAGTATACCCACAGAGGGAAAAGTTGGCTCAAAGATAAGGCTACTGAGATGCCTCAACAGCGCGTATGTGACTGACTGCTGCGTATGTGACTACGTGGTGGGAGATGGTCCACGCACATACCCTGAGGCAGACACGCAAACAGGGAAGGAGCTAGCTAGCTCTACTCACGCCAGTCTCAAGTTCTGAGATTTCTGGGGTTTGAACTTGCTCTCCCTTGCCAATTCTGTGCCAACTCCTCTAGTGGCAAGATCCACACCCCTGCTGGGCTTCTTAATCCTAGTAGAGGGTCAACACCTATTATTGCCTCTGCCCCTGTAGAAAAAAATGGAGCCTTGTGGAAGGAAGGGCCTTGTCCAAGCTCACACAGCTGACTGCTGACCGGCAGAGAAGCAGAACGCCTCTTAACCCCTTGTTGTCCTTGGTAGGCTTTGAAACCTAAATGGAGTTTGGTTTTCCATATTTGAGGTCAAGTGCTTAGCTGGGGAGGGGGTGGGTGTCACATGCCTTTAATACTAGCACACAGGAGACAGAGGCAGGAGGATCTCTGAGTTCAAGGTCTGCCTGGTCTACAGTAAGTTCTAGGACAACCAAGGCTACACAGAGAAACCCTATCTCTAAGGTGGCAGGTGGGGGCTGCTGTGCTTTGGCACCCTCTCCCCTCTTTTAGAATTGTGGTATGTCTGTGTGTTTTGGATAAGTGGCTCTTTGAAATAAGACACCACTTTCTCAGTCTGGGAAATCCCAGAGGGTTGCTCGCTTTTTGACCGTGGCATTTCCCATTCTTTTTTCTATGTGGGGGGTAAGAAAGATTTAGTAAGCTGCCATTTTTAAGCATAAAGGGAAGAAGCAGGGATATGAAAGAGAAAACTCTGGTTAATGTGGTTTATAATGTATTTGTTGTTTCTTTTCTTCCCTCCCCCCCCCTTTTCTTTTTTTTACAATATTTGGAGAATAAAATAACTAATATAGCATTTAGTTAAAAATATGTATGTATTAATTAGGGTTACCATTTCTGTGATGAAACATTATGATCAAAAGCCAGCTGGGCAGGAAAGGGTTTATTTTGCTTACACTTAACAGGTAGGGAAGATGGGTCAGGAACTCAAGGCAGGAACTCAGAGGCAGGAACTCAAGGCAGGAACCCAGAGGCAGGAACTCAAGGCAGGAACCCAGAGGCAGGAACTCAAGGCAGGAACCCAGAGGCAGGAACTCAAGGCAGGATCTGCAAGGCAGGAACCCAGAGGCAGGGGCTGAAGCAGAGCCACAGAGAGAGCCGCTTACTTGCTTGTTCCCTCAGGGCTTGCTCAGCCTACTTTTTTATTGAACCAGGGACCACCAGCTCAGGGGTGCTACCATGAACAATGGGCAAGGCCACCCCACATTAAACACTAAGAAAATGTACTATAGACTTGTTTATAGACCAACTTTAAGAAGGCATTTTCTTTTTCATTTTCTCTCTTTCTTTCTTTCTTTCTTTCTTTTTTTTTTTTGTTGTTGTTGTTTTTTTCTTTCTTTTTGTTATTTCAAGACAGAACTTGTCTGTGCAGCCCCGACTGTCCTGGAACTCGCTCTGTAGACCAGTCTGGCCTCAAACATGGAGGGAGAGCTGTAGTGATGTGGTATAGTAAAGCCTTTATGTCTGGCTTTGAGTGAAATGTTTCAGCAAAACCTTTGCTATGTTTAGATCAATCAGTAGAGGCTGAGAAGTTGTTATGAGATTGAACTTTGAAGAAATGTTGTCTCTCTAGAGAGTCTGCACTTGGTGCTATGTGAGAGCTTGCTGTTGGGGTAATCTTGGTCCTGAGCCACCCCTGGCAAACCTGGAGTTCTTACTTTTGACTATGGTCCAAAGGGACCGAGATTTGTGTGGGAGGTCTGTTCTCAGGGGCAACAAGGGCAAGAGAACTTAGATAGTTGGAACCTTTCCCAGCCCCAATTAACCTTGTATGATGTTTAAATAAAGTGACTAGAGTGAGCTAGCTGGATGTCAGTCTTCCCGAGAGAGAGGCTGTACCTCTCTGCTCCTTCAGGAAAACGAAGTCTTAGCGTCTTGGTGAGCACCTAGGACCAACATCAATCAATATCGATGCCTTCCAAATGCTGGAATTAAAGGGATGCACCACCTCCACCCGGCCAGAAGGCATTTTCTTAATTGTGAGTCCTTTTGGTAAATGACTCTAGCATGTGTCAAGTTGACATAAAACTAGCCAGTGCAACAGCAATATCTGATCATTGAAAACATATTTAAATTTATATTTTTTCATTATTGTGTATGATGTATGTGGGTACATAAGTCAGAGTCTGAGTGTGAGGCCAGAGGACAACTTTGAGGAATTGATTCTCTCCTTTCATCTTTCCGTAGGTTCCTGGGATCAGACTCAAGTTGTGGGTTTGTGAGGCAAGCAATTTTACCTGCTGAGCCAACTCCATGGCCCCTTATTTACTTACTGTAGCCTAAGATGGCCCCAAGTTGGCTTTCCTTCCCTTTCCAAGCGCTGGGATTACAGGCACACATCAAGTATATTTACGTGTTGCTGGATTGAACCGAGTGCGTGGTGCCTGGTACGGTACCCATGTTGATAGAGATATTAACTGCACTTCATCCTCAGCCCCTGTAAGTGGCCAGTTTTATGTTAATTTGACACAAGCCAGCGCCATCAGAGGAGGCAGCCTCAATTGAGAAAACACCTCCATAAGGTTGAGCCATAGGCAAGCCTGTAGGTCATTTTCTTAATTAATGATTGGATGGGGCAGGGCCCTGCCCATCATGGATGGCATCACTGGGCTGATGATCTTTGGTTCTATAAGAAAGCAGGCTGAGCAAGCCATGAAGAGCAAGCCCTCTTCCACGGCATCTGCATCAGCTCCTTCCTCCCAGGTTTCTTCCCTGGGCCAGTTCCTGTTGTAACTTCCTTCGATGAGGAACAGTGTTGTGGAATCATAAACTGAATAAACCCTTTCCTCCCCAGGTGGCTTTGGCCATGGTGTTTCATCACAGAAATGGTAATCCTTGTTGTGTTTTATAAAATGATAAGGAGAGAAGGGATATGTTTGGTGTCTCGGTACGGTGTAGGGGAAGGGGTGCCTTTGGGGGCCCATGCTGAGGCATCCCTTACCCCTCTGAGGTACCAGCCACTACCAGGTATGGTATAGAACAGAGTTTATTCAGGGTATGGGGAGGGGAGTTGAGAGGGCAGTGGAGACAGAGAAAGGCAGGGAGGGAGGAAGAGAGAGAGACAGAGAGAGAGAGAGAGAGAGAGAGAGAGAGAGAGAGAGAGAGAGAGAATAGAGAGAGGGAGTAGAGAAATAGAGGCCGGCCAACACCTGGTTGTTGCCAGGGAACTGTGGGGTGGAGCCTAGGCGAAAGGCCAACAACCCTAAGACAACCCCTATTTAAAAAATTACTTTTAATTATGTATATGAGTGTGGGGATGTCCAGGTGAGGGTGTTTACTGGCTCTCCTGAAGCTACAGTTACAGATGGTTATCAGAGCAGAAGTGGGCGCTGGGAACAAACTCTGGTCCGCTGCAAGAGCAGTCAAAGCTCTTAACCACTGAGTGATGTCTGCAGCCTCCCAGTAGACAAGCTTTCCCCTAACTATCCGCATGTTACTGGTGTGGAGAGCCGCCTATCAAAACGGGACAAAAACTGTTGGAACAGAGGATTTTATTCAAGTTTGGGGTTGGAAAATGGGGTAGTGTTCTGCTTCATAGAAAAGCATTCCCGGGGTTGGGGATTTAGCTCCGGGGGGGGGGAGCATTCCCCATTTTCAAAATGGGGAGCTTTGATGGGATGATGGGGGAGTATTCATGTGCTTTGAAAGGTTGGAAATCTCTTGGTTTCCAAGGTTTTTCCCCATAAGTACTTGGAAGGATTTGTAGAGTGGAGACTGTCTTTTTTCTTTGAAATTTCCCTTCTGGCTTCTGGCTCAATGGTTTGAAACATTTGTTGCTCTTTCGGAGGACCCAAGATCAGTTTCCCAGCCCTCACATTGTGGCTCCAGTTCTAGGGGATCTGACCCCCTCTTCTGACCTCCTCAGGCACCAGGCATGCACGTGGTCTGCATATACACATTCAACCAAAACACTTATACAACAAAATAAAGTGATTTTAAAAAGAAATGTCCCTTTGCCCGATGTGTAGAGCTCCTGTTGCAAGAGGGAAGAAAATGGTGTCAGGCAGAGGAGGAGGAAGTGTTGCTTAAGGACTCTTCCTGGCACTTGGAGTAGCAGAGAGGGAAGGACCAGCTCATCCTGAGGAGCAGCAGAAGAGCGATTGGCAGGGGCTTTATTTACATGCATTTCCTATCAAAGCCAGCTAAGGAAGTGCTAGTGCTTCCTGGTACACACGGCTCCTTTATGAGTTCATTTGTGTTTCCCTCTGTAATTTCTAGCCTGTTCTGTTACACAAAAACTTCCCCCATATAAAGTTCATTTGAGCTTATTTCTGTCCCGAGCCGGAAGGACTGTAAAGAAAACCAGCTATTACAAATCTGGATTACATCAACTTTTCTCTTCCTGGTTGAGCGGGATGCTAGAGTTCCCTTCAGGTTAGGGGCTCCCTCAGTGTACTGAGCCCAGCGCTCCTGCTCCTGGGTGCTAGTTCCTGTCTGCCAGATGTGCAGAGACTACCCTGAACCCAGACAATCCTTCAGTGTAACCACTTGGCCTGCCCGCAACTTTCTTCTTCCTCAGTCCTGCCTGCCTTGCTCAGGCTCCTCAAAACCCCTTCTGTGGTTCCCGAGCAGTTAACATAGCTGACTCTCTTTCAGTCAGGTCAATCCAATGAGTGTTAGTTGGTCTGGTCTTAGGCCATTTTCAAAGCCTCTGTGGATCAGAACTTCATCATTCAGCCAATGGGGAGAAGGCTGTGCCTCCCTTACTGGACGTAGAAAGAGCATCGTGAGATGCTGACCAGACCACAGATCAGAGGGCCTGGCAATGAAATCTATATAGCTCTGCTGGAAGCAGAATGGCTGCTCTCTACCTTGCAGAATAAAAGCAGAGCCCATATCATGCCCCATAGTTTGTAGTGATGAGGAATGTTAATTTTCTTCTGCCCAAGGCACCATGCCTCTTCCCCACCTGAGAGATGACAGTCTTAGCATCTACAGGTGGTTGGAGGTGCACTGCTTTCCTGTAGCCTGAGGTCCCTCTTTGTCCCCTCCTGTTGTTCCCTCGCAATCCCCTGCCTTGTCTCTATCTCCAAACGTATCTTCTCTGGCCTTCTTTCAGCTAGCAAAGGACTTGTTCTCATGAAGACCTTATCTGGGGGGCGGAGGGGGGGGGAGTAGCCTCTGACCTCAGCTGCCATTAATAGAAAGGCCTTAGGAGTTGGTTTATATGTTTTTATCTATCTTGAGACTTATCTGGGCAAAGGGAACTGTTTTCAGTCACCTAGCTGGTACATATCTTCCCTCTGCACACGATTTTTCTGCTTCTCAGATAATCAGTGGTCGAATGTATCAGCTGTTTGCTGTCTCCTCCCTGGGTCCCTGGAAACTAGTAAATTTCTTGCTGCGTTTGACTTTTCAATTTAATTTTATAGGTATGGGTTTTTGCCTGCATGTATGTCTGTGTGCCACTTGAGTGTATCAGGCACTCACAGAGGCCTAAAGAGTGTGTCAGATCCCCTGGAACTGAGTTATAGACAGTTGTGAGCCACAGTGTGGGTGCTGAGAATTGAGCCTGAGTCCTCTGGAAGAGCAGCCAGTTCTCTTAACCATTTATTGATCAGTTATCATGACAACATGACTATACAAGTCTTCATTCAGACTTCAGTTTCTCTTGAGTAAGCTACCTATTAGTGGGGCTGGAGAGGTGGCTCAGTGGTTAAGAGCACTGACTGCTCTTCCAGAGGTCCTGAGTTCAAATCCCAGTAAGCACATGGTGGCTCACAACCATCTGTGATGGGATCTGATGCCCTCTTCTGGTATGTCTGAAGACATCGATAGTGTACTTATATAGAATAAATTATTAAATCTAAAAAAATAAAAAAAGATACCTGTCAGTGATGGTCAGTCATGTAGTAGGTTTTGATTTCTGAGATGAGGTGGATTGTGGGTTTGCTTGATATTTGTATCAAGCAGGGTAAGTTTGGACTCAGGATAAATTAAGGAGTTTTTTCATCTTAATCTATATGTTAGATTTTGCAGGGAAGGGCTTTGGTTGTTTTTTGTTTTGTTTTATAAGGATTTTTTGTTGTTTGTTTGTTGTTTCGTTGTTTGGAAGGGGTTAAGACAGGGTCTCACTATGTAGCTCTGTCTGGCCTGGAACTCACTGTGTAGACCAAGCTGGCCTCAAGCTCACAGACAAATCTGCCTTGGTGCCACCCCACTATTCCTCAGTGTTTTCAAACAGGGTTTGTGTAGCCTTTGGCCATTCAAACTCACAGAGATCTGCCTGCCTCGCCCAAATGCTGGGATTAAAGGTGTGCACCCCCACGCCTGTACTAGGGATTGAACTCAGGGCTTTGTGCACACTGGGCAAGCATCTACTATTCTTGGCCCAGAGTGTGATTTTCCCCCAGAAACACGAAGGCCATTAAGGCAGGCATGCAGGCACACGCCTGTGACCTTAGCACTTGGGAGTGTGGAAGGTTAAAGCAGGGGACCAAGAGGTTGAGAGTTTGAGAGCTAGAGGTCAGCCTGGGCTATTTATAGCAAGAACTTGTTTCCAAGGGAAACTCTGAGGTATTTACTCCTATGTCTCATGAAAAATATACTATGAATTCTTGAGAAAATTAGCGAATGTTATTGTCCAGCTGTTATAACAGAAACACATTTCAGGAGCTCAACAGAATACAGTTGATTTATGTTCATACATACTTTAAGTTTAATTTTTTGATATTTTATTTATTTTTATTTTATGTGTATGACCGGTCTGCTTACACATATGTCTGTGCACCATGTCTGTTCTTGGTGTCTGCAGAGGTCAGAAGGGGGTGTCCGATCTGATGGCACTGGGGTTACAGATGGTTGTGAGCTGCCAAGTGGGTGTGACGAATTGAACCTGCGTCCTCTGCAAGAGCAACCAGTGCTTAATCTGAATCCAATCGTGAAATGGAGAGCCATCTCTCCAGCTCTTCCTTTTTTAAAAAAATAAACGTTTTTATCAGTTCTTTGAGAATTTCACACAATGTATTTTGACCACATGAATTTCCAGTTCCTCCCAGATCCACCCCAACCTCCTTTTATTATTCATTTAAAAACTCCATTTTTTGCTCCACACATTTCTAGGTGTAGGGCCATCCATTGGAGCATAGTCAACCCACCAGGAGCTGTATCCAAAAAGACCCCAAAAACTAAAAACAAAATAAAAAACAACAAAAACAAAAAACAAAACCTCTCTGGGCTAAAAGGGTGGCCAAGCGGTTTATAGGATTTGTTGTTCTTGCAGAGGACCCAGGTTCTCTGTCCCCAGCATCCACATGGTGACTCATAACTATCTGGAACTTCAGACCTCTGTGGGCACCAGGTACACATGTGGTACACATACATACACATAGCAAACACATCATACACACAAAATAAAATACACATAAATACATAAAGTAAAATACAAATTAAATAAATCTAAAACAAAACCCATGACCCTCCCTGTCAGTTAGGGGCAGAGCTCATGAATCCATTCCCACCCCATGCTAGAATGTTGACTGAGGTTCTCCTCTCACAACTGTTCACTGTGGGTTGTCTCTAGAAGTGGAGGGTGGTCTCTGTGAGGTCCTTTCCCTTTGCCGTGAGCTGGCTGCTCCAGGAGGGAGGCAGCCTTATGTAAGTTTCCAATTCAAAAGTCTTGGTCTGCAAGCAACATTCAGCAACCCCAGTCACTTCCTTGAAGTTACATGTATGTTCTAGCCTACGCAAAGGGCTGAGAGCCATCGTCCCATCCCTCGTGTGGTTCTGTGGAGGAGTGTAGTGTTTGTGAGGGGCGTGAGCCCTGACAGGTTTTGTAGATGACAGTTAACTGCCTCTTTCGTGGGAGCCATGAGGTTTATTAGGGAGGCTGTCCCTGCTCTCCGCTGAGAGAATTTTTGGGCAGGTGTTTGATGAATGTTTGTTTTCATGGCGGCCAAGAGCTGCTGCTGAGTAAGAATGTAACTGCAGTACTGAGTAAGAATGTAACTGCAGACATTTGTTTCCTTGATGTTTGTCCAACAACTCACTGTCTCCCAGCTGGAAAGCTCATTACTCATGCGCTTCTCTCCCAGGTACAAGAACATAAAGATACATTTATGGGACAGCACTCAAGGGCAACAGCAGCAAAGCCGTTGATCAAAAAGAATTGTGCCAGTCCAAGAGTATGTTTGCATACAGGAAACCAAATTGTAAATATTAAAGAGAACCCAAAGACTTGTGCCAAACGTACTTTCCTTTTTCCATTCATTAAAAGAAAAGGGATGCACAACTCATACAATGGAGAGTTCCACAGAACAGTTTCCACTTCAAGATGTGTGATTTTGAGATTTTTTTGCGTATTCACAGAGCTATGCAGCCATTGATAAGAGCCCGTTCCAGAACAACTTCACCCTCAGAAGAAGCACTGTGTGTCTTGTCAGTAGCTCTGATTTCCATCTTCAGTCCCTGGTCACTAACCACAAACTTTGTCTTAGGACTCACCTCTTCTGTGTATTTAGGGTAAGGACGAGCATATTGTTTCCCATTTAGAGCATCATTTATTTTTCTTATAGTTATGACCAAATACCCAACAAGAGTAATGTAAGGGAAGAAGGGCTTATTTCAGCTTACACACTGAGGGTATAGTCACCATGGAGGAGAAGACAGGGTAGCTGGGGACTCCTTGGTGGCAGGAGAGTGAGGTGGCTAGTCACATCCTATAGAATGCAGAGAGAGATGAATGCTGGTATTCAACTCACTTTCTTTGTTTTACTCAGTCTGGGACACCAGCCCACGGGATGGTGCTATTCACTGTCAGGATGGTTCTCTCCTCAGTTGAAAACTTCTGGAAACTTGAAAGGCAGTGGTGGTACATGCCTTTAATACCAGCACTCGAGAGGCAAAGGCAGGTGGATTTCTCTCTATGGGTTCGAGGCTAGCCTGGTCTATAAAGTGAATTCCAGGACAGCCAGTGCTACACAGAGAAACTCTGCCACCAAAAATTTAAAAAAAAATTAAAAAAATAAATAAACAATAAAATAAAATAAAAATAAAATCTGGAAACTTCTTCATGGACTCATCCCGACATAATGGCTTAAGGTTTTTGTTTTGATGTGTTTATGATGTGGGCAATATTAATAATCACTTATTTTTGTAATGAATAATGTTCTTGTGAATGAACAGGATATATTTATATATTTTGTTTACCTGTTACATATTCCTTTAAAATATTTTTAAGTTGGGGCTCAGAATGCAACTCACTTGCCTAGCAATCACAAGGCGCCAGGCTAGATTCTCAGCATCGCATAAACCAGACATACTTGTAATCTTAGCTCTTAGGGGAGGTGAAGGCAGGGGGATCATCCTCAGCTACGTAGTGAATACCAGCCTTGGCTAAAGACTCTCCATTAAAATGTTAAAAAACAAAACAAAAAAAATGTTAAAAAACTTGTGCTAACATAAAGTTTGCCTTTTGCAGTCATTTTTTGAGTCCACACTGTTGGGCAGCATGAAGTCTGTTCACGCCACTGGGCACTATGAAGTCTGCTCACACCATTGGGCAGCATGAAGTCTGTTCACACCATTTGATTTGTTGGTCACCACAAAGTCTGTTCATAGTTGGGCAGCCATCACCACTGCCCATCTGCAGAGTTCTTCCCATCTCACAGGATGGAAATTCTCAATTCTCACTAAACAACTCATTTCCCCTCACATTATTCTACTTCCTGTTTGTGTGAATTTAGTCATTCCAGGAACCCCACATGAAGGGAATCTGCACAGTTTTTGTGATGGTTGCCCAGGTTCATCCATATTGTGACACAAGTCAGAATCCCCACACACACTCTTTGGGACAGATTTTCACTTAAGGCTGAACACTATCCTAGTATGTGAATTCTAGTGTTGTGTGTCCATTCATCTAGTGGTGGACACCTGGGTATGTCCACTTACTGCTAGTGTGAGAAATGACACCAAGGACATGGACATACACACATCTTTTAAGACCCTCGGATCAATTCTTTTAGGTGCAGTGTGTAAACAAAAGTGGAATTGTTGGAGTACATAATTCTATTTTCAAATTTCTATGCTGTTTTCCACACAGGCTGCTGTTGGGAATTGGTTCTAATGCTTTGTCTTCTCTTGATTTGGCTCCCAAATCGGGAATCTGCATGTCCAGTTTGAAGGTCCTTGTCCCTAATTGGTTTTTGATTGATCAATAAAGAGCCAATGGCCAGGGCTGGAGAGATGGCTCAGTGGTTAAGAGCACTGACTGCTCTTCCAGAGGTCCTGAGTTCAATTCCCAGCAACCACATGGTGGCTCACAATCATCTGTAATGGGATCTGATGCCCTCTCCTGGTATGTCTGAAGACAGCTACAGTGTATTCATATATAATAAATGAATAAATCTTTAAAAAAAAAAGAGCCAATGGCCAGTGGCTGAGCAGTGAGAGAGAGAGAGAGAGAGAGAGAGAGAGAGAGAGAGAGAGAGAGAGAGAGGAGAGAGAGGACTTCTAGGTTCCCGGGAGAATTAACACAGGGAGGAGAAGGAAAGAATCTCCTGGAGAAGAAGGGAGTGGGACAAACCATGCCAGGAAGATACAGGAGGGAGTAATGGCCGAAATGTAGGTACAAGAAGGAAAGCGCCACCGCCCCCAAGAAGGGCTGCCCAGAAGCGTCTTGGGTAGCACAGATAAGGGGGTTGTCCAGAAAGAGCCAGGGCAACAAGATAAAAAATAAATTTAAGGGGATGGGGATTTAGCTCAGTGGTAGAGTACTTGCCTAGCAAGCGCAAGGCCCTGGGTTCGATCCCCAGCTCCAAAAAAAAAAAAAAAAAAAAAAAAAGAAAAGAAAAAAGAGAAAAAATAGATTTAAGAGATGTTAAATCAGGAACACTGTAGGTGAGAATGTACTGGCTGTGTGAGACTTTGAAGTGCCCAGCCACTAAGCTAAATCAAGTCATAGCAAAATTAGCATGTGTGTGTCCCCCATTTGTGAATCCAGAACTAGAGCAGATTCACTAATTCACTTATTAGTGGCCGCACCACTTATAATCCCTATGACAATACACAAGGGCATCAACTTCCCTACAGCCTCACTGACCCTTACTTTTTTTTTAAATGCATTTTAATAGAGTCTGACTATGTAGCCCAAGCTGGCCCAACTCACAATCCCCCCTCTCAGACTCACCAGCACGCAGGTTATAGGGATGAGCCACCAAGCTCAGGTAGACGTCCATTTTTAAGCAGCCACTGACCACCTAGTGTCTCAGGTCTCTAGTCTTGGTAGAATGTCCCTGCTCTCAGAAGCACAGGGCACCACGGGAGAAATACAGGGTGATGGGTGTCTACTAGAGGTAGGGCAGAGTTCTGTACAAGCATAGAAAAGGAAGTGAGGGATTGCATAGAGACGCCACCGAGGGCTGAGCTATTTAACAGGATGTGGACGGTGAATGGGAGGCGGTCAGCAGCATGCCCTCCGCTCTTCTCAGCTTCTAATCTTACGTTTTATAACACTCCTTCCACACTTTATAAAAAGTTATTAATTTCTGTATCATATTCGCTCTTGCGTATGACGTATGTGGGGGTGCAGAGGATGACTTTGCAGGTAGTTCTCTTCAGTCACCTTTACATGGGCTTTGGGGGTCAGACTCAGGCTGTCAGGCTCCTGCAGCAAGCATCTTGATCCACCGTAGTCATCTCGCCACCCCACTTCCACATGCAAACCAATACAGTGTTGTAAAAATGACCAGGAGTGCTCTCTGGGGATTGGTTTCTTTCCTTGTTCCATGTTGGATCTCTTGCTCTGGGGATGTTAGTCATCATGCCACTAAGACGCTCAAGATTCCCAAATGAAAAGCACCAGAACCTTCTTCCAGCTTGACAGTATGCTAGTGCCAGCACCAAGTTAGCTGCCACCGGGACAATGCTCATGGGGACAATGTTTCGTCCAGCCTCAGATGCTGGCAAAGCTAACATCTAGCTTTGGTGTCATCAAAACCCACAAGCTGCCCACTCAAACACCTCCAAACCCTAGAACCCTAGAATGGTGTGAGGGAATGCATGATTATTGCTCGTTAAGGAGTTTTGGCTTTGTTCCGGTGGGCGCCATCTTGTCCAGTTTCCATAACTCTAGGGATTGAACCCAGAGCTTTGTGCATGCCAGGCAAGCGCTCTGCCAGCCCGAGTTGTTAAGTTTTGAAATAATTTGAACAATTATTGGGACACATGAGAAAGATAAGGCCTATTCTGAAGGTGATGAGAAAATCATAGAGGCTAGCTTGGGAAATCTAGCCAGGAACTAGAATTGGAAGTGCAGAGATGCTTCGGAAACCCACGGTGCCCAGGAATAGTAGGCGAGGGCGCCCCCTCGTGGCAGAAGGTATGTTTAGCCATTGCACTCAGCCAGTCTGCCTAGAATTCCTCCAAAGGCTACAGTGAATTTTATGACTCATTTATGTGGCTCATAACCATATTTCTGTAGCGATGCAAGACTATCCTCTGAAATGTCAAGTTAAGGTGTTAAGTGTCCTCTTGGATCATTTTCTGTTCTCTCTTAGCCTCTTGCTTTTATCTGTAAGGCACAAAGCCTGCTGATTCATGATGTTCAAGAGGGGATAAATAGAATTCAATTATAAAATGTCAGAGTTAGGCCCGGAGGTGTATCTAAATGCGATAGCACTTGCCTAGCATATGCCACGCCCTGGGTTCCATTACCAGTACTGAAAATAACTAAGATCACCCCCCAAGCTGGCCAGTGTCTTTCTTTTTTCTTTTCTTTTTTTTTTTTTTCCGGAGCTGGGGACCGAACCCAGGGCCTTGTGCTTGCTAGGCAAGCGCTCTACCACTGAGCTAAATCCCCAACCCCAGCCAGTGTCTTAAGAACAGGTTAAGACTTTGCTATTGTTCTTGGCCGTGACTACTGTCCCATTCTGGTCTTAAAAGCCTTCTTGTATCCTCTAATATTTGTCCCAAATAATATCTAGGAGTTTGGGAATCCTATTCCGCAATCCGATAGTATCTGGAGGGAAAAATAAATATAATTTAACACTGCCACTGGTCACAGCCAGCATCAGGTCAGACGCAGGTGGAAAAGTTGCCAAGAAAAAGAGATCTGCCTTTGGAGAGAGTTGCTGATGATAGAACTCCAGGTGGTTAGGTCACTGAAATAAGCGATTTTTTTTTCTCTAAGGAGGGAGGGCTTATTTTCTTTGAGACAGGATCTTGCTATTTAGCCCAGGCTGACCAGTGGTTATAGGACTACAGGTCTGCTCTCCCACACCTGGCTGGAGACAGGCAGGTAACTCTAACTCTTCCCTACGCTGGAGGAGTAGTGTCTCCTATGGAACTAAGAGCTCACAGAGGGTGGGATGTGAGACTTCTCGTTCCTGCCAGACTCCACATCACCATCTTAAGGGAAGAGATATTATATTGGGTCTTAGATCGGAAGACATAAGAACGTGCGCAACTGGAAAACACATGTGTGAGTAGCAGGGCCATGGGGAGACACAACAGGCATGAATCATTTGGGGGACATTTGTGCTGGAAGCTAGATGCACTGACGTTACTCCAGCCAGTTCCCCTGGTAACCTCATCTAGCAGAGGATCCATTAAGCAAATAGGCAGCGACCCTGCATGTGCCAAGTGCGGGAACGGGCAAGCCCAGGGAAGCAAGCCAGATGGACACCTATCCCCATGGAACCAAGCCACACGGATGCCTAGGATGCCTATCCCACTGGGTTGTGAGGGGAGACTCCCTGAAGGGGTGAGGTGAGTCTGAGTCAAGCTGCGGAAAGAACAGGAGGTGGAAGAAAAGGCACAGCGGTGGGAGGAGATGTGATACACTGGAGCAGGTTCTGGAGGAGCTGAATATGCCAGGGCCTGGGGTAAGGGGCTGACATGTCACTGTGTCCCCGAAGATGTCTCATCTGAGCAGAGGAATGGGTAATGGTGTGTGTGCGGGAGGGAAGAGGGGAGAGCGGGAATGGCTGTGGCCTCTCTAGGTTCAGGGATGAACTGGGTCAGAAGAGGAAGAAGGGGAGTCTGCAGAGGTTGCATGTATGAGAAACTTAAGGGGGCCCCTGGGAGCAGTCATCTAACGGAGGAGGTACATTTCCAGCAGACAGCTTTAGAATGTGTAGCACTCTAGACTTCTGGATTTCCAACGACGGTGATGGTCCTCCTCCCTCCTCTTCTTCCTCCCCCTCCTCCTTATCGTCTTCCTTGTCTTCTTCTAGACAAGGTCTCATGTATCCCAGGCTGGCCTTGAACTAGCTATGTATCTGAGGATGGACCTCATCTCCGGAGACTCTTACCACCATCCCCAAGTGCTGAGATTACAGGCATGTACCTGGGGTTAAGGCTGGAGAGCAAACCTAGGGCTAGGCAAATATATCAACTGAGCTGCATCATTAACTCTGGATTTCCAAAGATTCCTGTCTGATTGCTGGGCCGGGATAGTACTGGGAAGAATGAGAGCGTAGAAATGACTGAATGCCTGCCTGTGTGCATGTAGGCCAGAAGAGGGCGCCAGATCTGTGGCCCTGTAGACCAGCAGATGTAGGCCTATTTAAGACTCATTATGCGGGTAGTGAAAGCTGAACTTTTATTTTATGTATATGAGTACACTGTCACTGTCTTCAGACACACCAGAAAAGGGCATCAGATCCCCTTACAGATGGTTGTGAGCCACCATGTGGTTGTTGGGAATTGAACTCAAGACCTCTGGGAGAGAAGTCAGGGCTCTTAACCGCTGAGCCATCTCTCTAGTCCAAGCCCTCATGATTTTTCAGCAAGTGCTCCTCACTGCTAGGCCTCCTCTCTACCTCCTACTAACATTTAAAAATTGTATCTGACCTGAGCTACTTTGTGGGTTCTCCTTTCTTTCACCCTTCTCCATCCCTTTTCTACCCTTCCCATCCCTTAACACTGGGTAAGAGAGGAGAAGGGATAGTGAGGAAGGAAAAGCGATCCCTGAATAAAGTCAGGGGTCTGGAGGGTGACATTATTGTCAGATTACTTCCTGCTGATGAGGAATGTTGAGTTCCTTGGGGTAAGATTCATCTTCACCATCAGGATATTTAATTTCTTCTTCTTCTTTTTTTTTTTTTTTCCTTTTCTTTTTTTCGGAGCTGGGGATCGAACCCAGGGCCTAATTTCTTCTTCTTTTGTACAACTTCTTAACAAACTGCATACAACCAACACCACCCAACAATCACTCTGCCTCTCAGGGCCCTAACATTTATACACCCTCCATAGAGCCCCCAGAATTCCACCCTGCCTCTCAGGGCCCTAACATTTATATATATATACCCTCTGAAAAGTCCCCAGAACTCCAAACATCACACAATCACAGAAGTTGTTTGCAGCTGGCAAAAATCACACCCCTGCTAGAGCACGAGGAAAATCCTTGTCAGCTGCTGTGGACAATCTGAAGCAGCCTCATATCCCACACCTGGGATTAACATGAAATGCTATTCTTACAGCAATTCTGGTTTGTTTTTTTTTCTAAGAAACCAAAATTCACACTATAGAAACTAATTTATTTTTATTTTATGTGTTTGAGTGTTTTGCCGCATGTACACATGTATGTATGTATGTATGTATGTATGTATGTATGTATATATGTGCACCACATGTGTGCAGTGCCTGTGGAAGTTAGAAGAGGGCATGGGATCTCCTGGAACTGGAGTCACAGAAGGTTGTGAGCCACCACTCAGATGCTGGGAACCAACCCCAGGTCCTCTGCAAGAGCAGCAAGTGCTATTAACTGATGAGCCACTTCTCAGTCCCCATCCCCTACTAACATTTAAAAAACATTAGAGAGAGAGAGAGAGAGAGAGAGAGAGAGAGAGAGAGAGAGAGTGTGTGTGTGTGTGTGCGGGTGTGCATGTGTCTTTTTGGTGTGTGAGAGGGAGTTCTGGGGAGTTGGTTCTTCTCCTTCACCATGGGACTTGGGGATTGTACTCAGTCCTTCAGGTTTGTACAGAGTAATGGCTATTCCTGGTTGTCAACCTGACTATATCTGGAGTGAATTACAGAATTGGAAGGCTCACCTGTGATCCAGATCTTGAGGCTGGGAGATGCAAGTTCCTGACCTGGATCTTGGCATGGAGATCTTGAGGCATGGTGGTTATGAATCCTAGGAGACTAAGGCAAGGAGATCTGAGCCCAAGGTCATCTGACACACACCTTTAATCTGGGTCCCACCTTCTGCTGGAGAACTATATAAAGACATAGGAAGAAGGAAGATTCTCTCTTCTTCACCTGCTTCCCTTGTGGGACTGAGCAACTATTAGGTCCTTGGGGTTTCATTCACAGCTGACCGTTGTGTGGTGTTGGACTACAGACTGTAAGACATTGTAACAAATTCCCTTACTATATAGAGACTACCCATAAATTCTGTGACTCTAGAGAAACCCGATTAATACATACAGCAAGTGTTTTATCCACCAAGTCATCTTGCCAGTCCACAGGTTTTGAGCATTGAAAACATGCTGGGGAGCGGGGTGGTGTGGCCTTTAAACTCAACACTCAGGAAGCAGAGGCCAGCCTGGTCTATAGGGCAAGTTCTAGGACAGTTAGGGCTACACAGAGAAACCCTGTCTCAAAGGAAGAAACACCACCCCACAACCCAAAACAAAACAAAACAAAACAACAAACCTACCAGAAACCAAACCAAACCAAACAGGATTCCCATCCTTTTGCTCACTTTAGTTTTGCCCTGTGAAGTTGTTCCCGCTCTATGGTTGGAAAAAGCAACTAACTCAGGCAAGGTGAAATCTTCCCACCTCCTTCAGGTTGGGCCTGCAAAGCCAAACTTTACAGCATTTCTACACTCCTAAGCTCTTCATTTTGAGGTAACTGCAAATTTACACACTGTAAGAGAGAACAGTAAGGGATCCTGGGAGCCTCTCCTACCTACTACGTGTCAGTGCTCTAACTTCTGGAGACATTTGCTAACTGCTAATGGTGACCGTGACCAGGGAGGGTCAGAAGCAAGGAAGGTGGCAGATAGATAACATTCAAGGGAAGAAAAACCCCAAGGAGACCTCGAGGGTAGGAGGTCAAGAGAGGTGGTCTCCTGGATGCTAAGGCTGACGAAGGAAGAATGGTGAAGTGTCCAGTGTTGCTAAGAGCTCCTGCAAAGAAGACTGCGAGTGTCCATTGAGTTTAGCAGCCAGAATGGCAGGCACAGGAAGACAGGATTATAGTTGGTGAGAATGAGCAGAAATCTGGCAAGTCAGATGAGGAAACAAAAGAGGAGGTTAAAATTTTTCCTGTGGGGCTGGAGAGATGGCTCATCAGTTAAGAGCACTGACTGCTCTTCCAGAGGTCCTGAGTTCAAATCCCAGCAACCACATGGTGGCTCACAACCATCTGTAATGGGATCTGATGCCCTCTTCTGGCATGTCTGAAGGCAGCTACAGTGTACTCATCTATAATAAATAAGTCTTTAAAATTTTTTTTCCCTGTGGATCTTGTCTCTAGGAGAAGAGGCGTTACTAAGAGCAAAGATTTCAGGGCTGGAGAGATGGCTCAGTGGTTAAGAGCACTGACTGCTCTTCCAGAGGTCCTGAGTTCAAATCCCAGCAACCACATGGTGGCTCACAACCATCTGTAGTGAGATCTGATGCCCTCTTCTGGTCTGAAGACAGCTACAATGTACTTACAAATAAATAAATCTTAAAAAATTAAAAAAAAAAAAGAGTAAAGATTTCAGAGCCTGTGGGACAATGACCAGCCTTAAGGAAGTGGGAAGAGTTGAGATTCCCCGTACAGCTGAGTCCTGACTGGCAGAGCAGGTGTGCCTGTTTCTCTGAAAAAGAGATGCTGGACGGATGTCAGGGAAGCTTTGGGGTGGTTCAGAGGAGTGGTTATTGTCGGTTGAGCGGCCTTCCCTGGCTGCTCACACCTGAGTCCTGCTAAGACAGTTGGTTTGCTTGCCTTTGGATGGAAGCAAGAAGCCGGGCAGGCAGGTGTGACAAGCAATTTGAGGAGTTGGCAGGAGTCCAGGGCCGTTGCAGGTAAAAACGGGGTTCAGTTGGCTGAGGCACTTGAAAGAGAACAAACAGCAGGATAGATGAAGCCAGTAGTTGCAGACTCATGTGGGCGGTGGTATGGCTGGGGTTACTGGCATCCAGTGATATATTTGGCTCAAATCCCAGTTCCAAGAGGTTTATGTGCTGTGACATTAAAGAAGTTACTTACCATGACTACAATTCCTCATCCGTGAAATGGTGATAACCCCAACAGGGTTGGTTATTGAAGGAGGAACAGATGAGATAATGTGAACACAAAGCTTACTGTACTGCCTGGCTGTTGGTTAATGCAAACCCATGGGAAGTGTGTTTTAAGGGACACCAGCTGGGTCACAAGATGTGAAGAGGAGTTAGGAACCAAGGAACCACCGGTCTGTCTCTGCTAGGCACCTGACATACAAGATGTGTTTTCTGCCTTCCCTAGCCTCTTTTTTATCCAGATTTTTATCCAGTTTTTATCCAGATTTTCTTTCTTTTTTATCCTTCTCCACCCCCACCCCTACCCTTTTTTGTTTTTGTTTTTGTTTTTGAGCCAGGAGCTCCCATAGCCAAGGCTGGCCTTGAACTAGCCTCCAGCCTCAGAAACTCAAAGGCTGTGGTTACAAGAAGTGCGTCACCACGCTAGGCTCTGTAACTGTCCTTGCTGTAATGTTCCGGAGCTAGGCTGGCTCCCAGGAATTAGGTCCTAGGTTTCCGGGTCATTAAAAGTGAGTCATCTCTTGTATGGCAGGGACGGAGTTAACCAGAAATTAGCCACAGAGGGGAAAAGTGCGCAGGCGCAGTATCGACGAGCTCGATCACCTGCGCTTGGGTGGGAGGGGCTAAACTCGGAGGCCCGACCCAAGGCGGGACGGGCGAGGTGACGTCACGGGCGCGCCACCGCAGAGTGAGTCGCGTCCCGGAAGCGACGGCGGTGGTGGGGCAGACTGTTCTCTGGTGGACTTGCGATTTCGGAGCGTCTGTGGGAGGTGGCGCGGCGTGGGGTGGGGCGGGCCTGAGGGGCCGCTCCCGGGCTTGGTGGCCCTTCTGTCCCCTTGGGCGCCCCTGCCCCTCCCATTCCTGGGACAGTGTCCGGGTAGGTGACGACCATCACGCCCCAGCCCCACTGTATTTATTTACAGAGCCTGGTGCTCCCGTCGGGAGGGGACCGCCACCTGCTGGCACAGCGATCTTAGGCGTGGCCTGCCTTGCGCCGCCTGGGAGGTGATGGTGGTCGAGGCCTCTGTCCGCATTGACCTGCTGAGCCTGTCTCGCGCTAGCCCGGGTTTGCTTTCTTCCTAGCACGTTCTATCGAGAGTTTGGGGTCCAGTGGACTCCTTTCCAAGTGATGAAAGGAGCCAGGGTTAAGAGCGTGACAAGAGTGTTGTTAGGAAAAATTCATGAACCTTTGGGAGCCCTGGTAAGGGTCACCCAGTGTACACTAGCGCGTTCATAAAGACGTCCCAGAGCAAGATGGTCCCCTAACCCTGACACCTGAAGGATGAGTAGGGGAAAAGAGAGGAGAAAGATATCACAGGACATCTTTTCTCTTGGGATTACCAATTACCTCCCTTCAACAATTAATGGCTTGTATGCTCTTGAAAAGTCTGTGAGGGAAAAGAGCGTTGGAGGGGCTCGTGAAGAACAGGCTTTATATCGAAGGTATCCCCTTCACTCTGCTGTTCTTCAGAAGGAACAAAGTTTCTTTCCGTGTGAAACGGGTATTGGTGCTTACCTCACATGGTTGATGCAAGGGGAAATGTGTTTGAAGACTGGACATGCATTGTGAGTGTGGGGAATTACGATTACAGAATGCAGTCTTCGGATCGGGACCTGAGTGGACCAGAGGCGAGCCCCAGCGTGATGCCTGAGGTTCTCTCTGAGTGTTCACCTGCCCCTACCAAGTCAACAGCGTTTGATCTTTTCAACCTGGTTCTGTCCTACAAGAGGCTGGAGATCTACCTGGAACCCCTGAAGGATGCAGGTGACGGTGTTCGATACTTGCTAAGGTACAGATTTCAGGGGTTGTTCTTCCTTTGGGCTCTCTTGTCTCCCTGGTCTTTAGCAGTTCTGGCCAGTTGGCAGTAGTCGGGCTGTCCTTTCTGCTCCAGTGATGACTAGTTCTGGTGAGACTAGTTGTCTGACCTCTAGACTTATTCAGAGCTAGTTGTGTTCTAGCTCTGTGCAGGAAAGGTGGGATCTGGGAACCACTTGGTCTTCCTCAGGACTCTGTGGTTGGATAAGCTCCTCTTAGGTACTGTCAGAAAGCCTTGGACATTGGCCTGGTATAGCTTAGAGCAGACTCTGGTCCGTCCCCCCACCCCCTTCTCTCCTAATATTAGCATAATTAATCTTAAAATCCTGGTTTTATTATTTTGTATGCATGTGGCATTGCGTGCAGGTCAGAGGGCAGCTTTTGGGAGTTGGTTCTCCTTCCATGGTGCATTCTAGGGATCAAACTCAGGCTTGGCAGCAAGCACTCTACTGGCTAAGCTATCTCACCGTCAAGTTATAATTTTAAACAAACCTCAACTACAAATACCTTTGAAAAAACTAGATGCCATTTTTATTTGTTATTTAGGATTATGGTTCTCAAATTTTTTCCTATTTTGCTTCATTTTATCCTCTGTAATTTTCTTCTAGGCTCCTTAACTTTTCCTTTTGTTGACGGTAGTCTGAAACTCGTAGTTCAGGCTGCTTGAAGACTTACAACAAATGTTCTGTTTCAGACTCACAAGTACCAGGACCAACTTGCTTAAAAAAATGTTTGGTGTTTGTTTGTTTTCTGAAACATGGTCTCATTGTGCATCCCTGGCTGTCCTGGAAGACACAGAGGTCTGACTGCCACTGTCTGCTGTGCTGTGATTAAGGGCACCACCATGCCTAGCCTGTGTTTTTTACATTAAAAATTATTTTCCTTAAGTGATTTATCTACGTTTTTAGATTTTACGTGTATGGCTTTATTATCTGTATATATTTCTGTGTACCATGTGTTTGTTTGGTGTCCTCAGAGACCAGGAGAGGTTGTCAGATCACCTGGAACTGGAGTTACATATGGTTTGACCTGCCGTGGGGGTGCTGGGAACTGAACCTGGGTCTTAACCAATGAATCACCTCTTCATCTCCTGGCTTTATTTATGTTAAAAAGTATTTTATCTGAGAATATGCCTATAATCCCAGAATTTAGGAGGTAGAGACAGGAGGATCAGATGTTCAAAAATCATCTTTCACTCCGTAGCAAGTTTGGGGCCAGCCTGAGCTATTTAACACCCCCTTCTCCCCAAAAAAGAACAGAACAGAAAGATAGCTTTAATTGCAAATAAATGGCTTTGCACTTCTGATTACTTCAGTTTATTTTTTTTTAATGTATTTACTTATTTTATATATATGGATACACTGTAGCTGTCTTCAGACACATCAGAAGAGGGCATCAGATCTCATTACAGATGGTCATGAACCACCATGTGGTTACTGGGAATTGAACTCAGGACCTCTGGAAGAGCAGTCAGTGCTCTTAACCACTGAGCCATCTCTCCAGCCCCAGTTTATGTTTTTTAATAAAGGCATTTGATATCATCAAAGTCATGTTATACTTAGTTAAAAGTAATTCTTTGATATCTTTCTCTGGTCATTTCCCACTTTCCAATTTTTTCCAAGGATGTCACGGACACTTGTTTTGCATCTCCTGTCAGGTTCCTATCCAGCACTGTATTTTTTGTGGTTTTTATATCCTATAAGTCTTTTTCAAACTAAACCAGGCTCTTGTTTCATGTACTGGTTTTCTGAAGTGGCTGGACTCACTACCCTGGAGAATTTCCTTCTGAGAATTGTCTGGCTAGTTATATATAGCTCTTTAACTGGAAGTTAGACTAAAAACTGGATTTCATTCAAGCTAAAGACTTTCTTTTCAAAAGGAAATATTTGCCCTTAACGTGCATTACACCAAGAACCACATAAATTTTGTGTCCCAAGCAGAAGAATCGTGTGTGTATACATCAGAGGACAACTTGGAGTAGTTGGCTCTCTCCTACCATGTGGTCCCCGAGAGGAAATCCCTGGGGCTTGGCTGCAAGCATCTTTACCTGCTGAGCTGTCTCGCCAGTTCAGAGTAGGTTCTTGGAACCCGTGCACAGGTTTAGGGGTGAATCCCCTGAAGCTGCAAACAGAATTGTGCATTTGCATGCTTATTCATCAAAACAAGCCTCTGGTTTCCATCAGATTGTTTTAAAGACGTGCAGCTGTTTTAGATGCTGAGAAGGTAGGAGGCTGGAGGAGTGGAGCTCAGTTACCTTGAAGGGTGATGTTGATTTGAGTCTGTATCCTTGTCTCAGTCTAGAAGTAGGGACCACTTGTAATTACTGTTTTCCTTACTTTGAGCTCGAGGGCCGAACAGTCCTCCGGTACACACTTATTAGTGACTCCTTGACAAGGCCTTACCTTCTCACCCACCCCTTGCGAATCTACGGCAGTGTTCTAAAGATGGGCGTCAGTGCTCACAGCTGTGCTCTCTGCTGTGCGATCCATGTGCTTGGAGTGCAAGGCATATGCTGGATGAGAGGCCTTTCTCTCCCCTTTCCAAACCAAGTGAACTCTCCTTAACCAAAGTGAACTTTAATCTTTTAGGGGAGGGGACAGTTCCAGAGAGCTGTGCCTATGCATTGTGACATGTCCATCCTGTCTGTCCATGTACCCGCTCTGTTTGCTCATATCAGGCAAAACACGCAACTTACATATATCCTGTTCTACTTTTCTCTGCTGGCAGTGTAGTGCTTCTTGGCACACTAACTTTTAAGGTTTTCCATTATCTGGAATCAGAGGTCTGCAGATAGGGGGAGAGCAGTGTAGAGCTGGATGGAGGGGGAGCTCCCCCCAGCCATAGTCTCTAGATGCTGGCAGGGGGAGCACTGGTCTGTGAAAGTGGCTGTCAGATTAGTTTATGCTTTTGATTGTTCTTTTTTTTAGTAAAGAGAGTTTGACTGAAGAGGGACCTAATCTTGGAGTTTGGAGCCACAGTGAAATTTTAAGTCTTCTAGCATCAGCTGCTCTGCTTTGAGTGTCTCCCAGGATCAAACTGTCAGGAAAGGATTGGGTCAAGGAGAACGGCCTTGGAGGGAAGGGACTCCACTGGCAGCATGATTTCACTTTTCAAACAGGGCCGAGCTAGACCTACCTTCTTTTTTTTAATTTTGGAGGGTGGGGTGGGGGTGGGGGTGGGGTATTATACTTTTACCAAAATGGCAACCTGTGGTTTTGAGACATGGTGAAATGTGTTTGATTTCATGAGAAAGGCTCTAAAGAGTCTTTCCTTTCCTCATAATCTTCATTAGAAGCTAAGAGCCCTAGGCTGGGGAGATGGCTCATTTGTTAAAGTGCTTGCTGCACAAGCAAGGTTACCTGGTTTGTGCTCTCTAGCACCTACATCAAAGCCAAGGGTAGCGGTGTGTGCCTGAGGAGTTGGCTACTGGAGGATTCTGGACACTTACTGATGAGTTAGCCTGGCTGAATTGGTGAGCTCAGGGTTCAGTGAGAGACCCTGCTTCAAAAAATAAGGTAGGGAGGGATTAGATACACACAAACTAAAAAACTAACCCACATTAGCTGGTTAACTCCACTTAAGCAATTGTAGATTTTTAAAATTAAAACATTTATGGCCAGGCAAGATGGCCCATTGGTTAAAGGCTCTTGATTTCAAGCCTAGGGGCTTGAGTTCAATCCCAGAAGCTACGCAGTAGAGGGAGAGAACTGACTCCTATAAACTGTCCTCTGATCTCCTCATGCATACACATTGGTGCACACGTGTGCCCACGTAAGATGTAGCAAATGACGTCTGAAAAGCAAGTACACATCAGTTCTGAATGCATCATTCACAGCAGCAGCTGTGCTTATTTTCTGGTCTTTGTTTTACTGCTCTGATGGTCACCTTGTGTTCGCTGACCTTAGGAGAGGGCATCAGTGGCTTCATTATTACTGCCTTATTTTTTGTTAGCTTGCTTCTTTTTATTTTACTTTATTTTCACTAAAATTGTTTGTTTTTGAGACAAAGTCTTATGTAGCCCACACTGACCTCCAACTAACTATGGCTGTGGCTGACCTTGAACTCCTGATCCTCCTGCCTCTACCTCAGTGCTGGTCAAGCACCTCCACACTATGATCTACATCTATGTTTGCATTAAATATAAAAATGTCCTGTTCCACAGCTAAGACAGCAGCACTATCTTGTCCTAGGAGATCTGACTCACTTTTCTCTTTGGGGACTTCTGTATCACCATTTGGTGGTGGTGGTGGTGGTGGTGTGTGGTGTGTGGTGTGTGGTGTGTGTGTGTGGTGGGGGTGTGTGAGTGTGTGTGTGGTGGGGGTTGCATCCCTTTTCGGTTCACACTGGTTGTGTTTTCTCTGTGACAAGGGCATTGCAGGCTCATTTTAGGGTTTTTGTTTGTTCTCTTTTTAGCTAAGGTCTGAGCTCAGGACCCTGTGCTTGCTAGAAGTGCTCTACCACTGAACTAAATTTACAACGCTTCAGTTTTAGTATAGTGTTTTTATCCTTTTGAATGAATATATATTCAAAACAAAGTGCAATAAATGCTCAGAATTGTAGGAGTAAAGAGATGAAGTAACAGGTGGGAAGGAAGTGCGTATTCTTTCTCAACTTCCATATCGATGAATATTGTTTTAGTTTTCTGCACAGGGTTTCCCTGTGTATCCCTGGCTGTCCTGGAACTCACACCCTTCCCCTCCTGAGTGCTGGGATTTAAGGCGTGTCCTACCACTCCTCGATCCTGTTGACGAGGTCTTGTGTGAATGGTAGACTGGGGAACTGAGGAGGTCTTTTTCCCCCATATCTGTTGTTTTCTGAAGTCCAGCAAGTGGCCTGGGGATATGTTGATATGGTCTTAGGAAATATGAAATAGGCTAAGGGAACCTGCTAAAAGAAGAACCTTCTCAGTGCCTTGTGAGAGAGCCTTACAAAACACAGGAAGCCCCAGTGACCAGGTTTCTCAACAGACGTTAGAAAGACTCTACCCTCTGGAGGAAAGCTCTGTGGGTCTTCTACGTTGGTCACCCCAGGGCTAATGTGTGACCTCTTTGTTCCTCTTCTAGCCTCTTGTCCTACAGATCTACCCATGTGCATTTCTCCTTGGTTTTTATGTCCTCCTCCTGTCTGCACTGCCAGGCCTCTGAGGCTGGAGGAATGGCTGTCTTGTGATCAGAGCTCTCTGTGTTGTAGGTGGCAGATGCCTTTGTGTTCCTTGCTGACTTGCCTGGGCCTCAACATCTTGTTCCTCACTCTGAATGAGGGTAAGAACTACTTCTCAAGGGCAATGTGTTTTCTCGAATGAATGTGGGGGAAGAACCCTGAGGTGGGTTTGGTGGGAGGGACTACCTCTTTGCCAGTTTGCTTCTTCCTAGGTCTGTTCGGTGTTGGAACACAAGTTCTGGAGAGACCTCAAAGGCCTCTGTGTGGCTTTGGGCACACGATATAGCCCATCTGTTGAGACTCTGTCTTCTTTATCTCTGAAGGGAGGATAGCAGCGGCCTTTTCTCATTGGCACTATGAGCTGAGAGCCTGTGTGTGTGCTCAGCCGTCCTCACACAGCTCTGCAGCCAGTACACCGTAGCTGCTGGATCTGTAGCTGCTTCCTTGCTGGCTACACCCACCTTTCCCATTGTGCTTTCCTACCTAATTTAGGGGTCATTTGTCAACATGACACAGGGGAATGGGATCAGGAGGAGGAGGTGAGGAGAAAATTTTTTCCATCTGCCATTTCCTCTGGTCCAGCAATTGAGCCTTGATGTGCTGGGTGGCCACACACAAAGTTGGGAGAGGCACCCACACAAAGCCCTGAGGAAGATGTGTGGCTAGGTGGTGACATGTCCTGGTTGACCATGTCTCCTGAGGACTTCTGCTATGTGTGCTGTGACCCAGACCTTTCAGGGTTGGAATTGTTAGGTACTTGTAGATAAAGCAACCCTCATCCCTACCCTCCAGGAACTGAGTGAAGGTCCAGGGCAGAATGTTCTGACAACACACACACACCGCACACACACACACACACACACACACACATGCACACGCACACGCACACGCACACGCACACCACACACACACACCGCACACACACACCGCACACACACACCACACACGCACATGCACACACACACGCGCGCACACGCACGCACGCACTTCTTAGTGTCTCTTTTCCTGTGGACATACAGAATCCATGGGTCGAAAATTACCCCAGTTCACACAAGATCATATATGTTTTGATTTTCTTTTCTTGTGAGGCAGGGGTTCTCTATGTAACCCAGGCTCTCCTTAAACTTACCACATAGCCCAAGTTTGTAGGAAGTACTCATTCTCCTGCCTCCGTCTCTCAGATTCTGGGGCTACAAATGTGCCCACCATCATACCCAGCTTTCTTTTTCTGAGTTGGGTTTTTCCTTGATTACATCTCCTGGGATTTCAATATTGTGTTACAGGGGAGAAGTTTCTGCTTTGAGTTTTGTCTCTGCCTCGTTATCTGTTCCTCAATCCTCAGGACCCCTAGTTATCCTCAAAGCCAAAGGAAAGGTTTCCAGCCTGCCTTAGTGGAGAGAGGGCTGCACTTTATCACTGGGGGACTTCCAGCAGCATCCACGCTGCTGGACTGTCTACTGTGTGTGCTGTGCTGTTTTCTGTTTTACTTTATGGATATTTTGCCTGCATGTATGTCTGTGTACTGTGTGTACAGTATCTGTGGAGGCCAGAAGAAGGAGTTACATCCTCTAGAAATGGATTTTCAGATGGTGGTAAGCCACCATGTGGGTGGCAGAAGTCAAACCCAGGTCCTCTGGCAGAGCAGCCCACACTTTTAGCCACTAAACCATCTCTCCAGCCCCTGAGACATTTTTTAATGTACTGAACAAGGCTGGCGTTCATCTGTGCTCACCGTTTGGACCTGATTTTGGCAGAAGAGACAGTGAGCATATCCACAGGGCGATGAGATCAGTGAGGGAAAACAACTGGGCGAGGGGGTCACGGAGTGGGGCGATCATGTCCGGCAGGGGCCTAGAGGGTGAGGAAGCAAGCATGTGGGCCTTAGTGGGCAGGCTCCTGGGCCTTGTTTACTGGGTTAACTGTAGTATTTTTGATCTCTTAGGTGCATGGTACTCCGTGGGTGCCTTGATAATTTCGGTGCCTGCCCTACTGGGCTACCTTCAGGAGGTGTGCCGGGCACAGCTACCAGAGTCTGAGCTGATGAGGCGGAAGTACCACAGCGTGCGGCAGGAAGACCTGCAGAGAGTTCGCCTTTCCCGCCCTGAGGCTGTAGCTGAGGTGAAAAGCTTGTAAGTATTGAAGGGAGGCCAGGAGTGCTGGGGACTGAGCCCGTGCCACCCTGCAGACTGTCTGTGGCACCGGCTGCACTCTGCTCAACCTCTGCCGGGTCTCAGCAGAGCCGCTGCTATTACCCTTCACTCACAGAGGAAGGCAAAGCTTAGGTGGCTGTGACTGAGACTCCAGACCCAGCTGCTTCCACAGCCATGTTCTTTCCCCCAGAGACACCAACGTGGTCCTTGCTTAGGTACCTAAGAGGCCATGCAAGCCAGGACAGGGCTTCAGTCCTCCCTCTTCCACTTCTGTGCAATGTCAGACAGCTCACCTTTATGTCTCTGTCCCCTCATCTGTCAGACATAGTGTTGGGCTTACTCAGAAGCTGATCTTGAAGGTGGCTTGAGTGTTGGGTACCTGGGAATTGTTCAGCATTAGTTGTCATGACCATACTAAACGTGACATGGCTGGCACTTTGAGGAAGCAGCTTTGAGACTGCTGAGAGTGGTAAGTGTACCAACATCAGGGGCAGCTGGCATTTCCAGAGCCTTTCCTGCAGGCTTTTGACATAAACGGGTGATAACAGCTCTGAGTCATCGGGAGTGAGGTTCAGGTGTCTGGGGACCCCCCCCCCCCCCCCGCCCAAAGGAACATTTTCTTTTTTTCTGAGGCAGGGTTTCTCTGTGTTTCCTTGACTATCCTGGAACTTGCTCTGTTGACCAGACAAGCCTTGAACTCACAGAGATCTGTCTGCCTATGTCTTCTGACAGCCTGTTTACTCCAAACACTTTAGCATTTATTTCCTGAGATTAAGGACATTGTCTCTTATGCATTCCCAGTAGAACACTCAGAATTAGGACATTTATATTGACATATTAGTACTGTTGTCTGCTACATAGTTCACAATCACATTTTGCCAGTTGTATTGATTTGCCCTGGTCCAGGATCCAATCTAGGATCGTATGTTAACATTGGAGGTTTCCCTTTCCTGTAGTGCTAAGATTAAACCCAAGACCTTGCCTGCCAAGCACCTCAGCCCTCATGTTTGGTTTCTGTTGTTAATCTGGGGTGAGCAGGTCCACGTGACCTCGGCATACTTGATACAGCACAAGCTTACAGTGTGTTTGCTCCTTGTTGGATTGGAGGTGTACGTTATGAGCAGGACTGAAGGTGGAGTGCCATAGTCCATATCAGAGCCACATGATGTCAGGACACAGTGATTCTCGTCCCTTGCTTGAGGGTTGTTTACCCTTGGTTATTAGTAGTCTGTGGAGAGACTCTGAGACTGAAATATCCCGTCCCTCGTCAGCATCCACTCAAGCGCTATAAAGCCGCTGCTGGGTCTTACCGCATCGCTTTCTTCCTCTGACGGCCGAGGGGTGACTCTCGCTTATCATTCTGTTTGTATTTATCTTCTGGCGTTCTGCAGGGAGGAGGTGTGCTTCTCACTTGTTATCGGTGTGAACACATAGATTCTTATTTCACTCAGTGGGATCTGATCTATTACCATTCTGCCTTCCATCTTGGAGGGTCGTGGGAATGGCCAGGGGACCATTTTGAGCTGGTTTGCATTCTTCCATCATATCCCGCCATTTTCAGTGCCACCTTACTGTATAGCACAACGGATTAGCCACCTAATGTCCTACGCTTTCCCTGCTCCAGCTCTAGAAGCAGCCATGTCTCTAACGAGCCCTGTGGGTGGTAGGAGAGCACTGACTCCATAAAGTGGTGCCTCTGAGTTGTAATAAATAAAATCATAATAAAAATAGCAGAGACCTTAACTGCTTCACCTCAGCAGGGGTCTCCCTGAGGGGTTGGAATGGGTTGGAGCCTCTTTGCCAGGCCCTTCGCAGTGTTTACAGACGGTGGCCACTGCTGGCCAGCTGTGCTTGTGAACCCAAGTTCCACTTCCTCATAGCTTCTGTACTGGATTCGTGCATTGGTTGGTTTGGAGGGAGCAGGGCCTGTCCACTCACAGAAGCTCCTGTGTCTGCAGCTTGATCCGACTGGAAGCCTTCTTGGCCCGCCTGTGCTATACCTGCGAGTCAGCTTACCGTGTACTTCACTGGGAGAACCCTGTGGTGTCCTCACAGTGAGTAGGCCCTTCTCTTCCACCATACCATTCTGGCAGAATCAAGATTCAATCTCTTCTTTCTCAAGAGAAGCCAGAGGCCTTGAAAAGGCTTCTGCCCTACCTATTTCAGGGCAAGAATACCCCACGTCCCCAGGCTGTGGGCCCATATATATGCTTCTGAGCTCTAAATGGTTGCTTAGATGCCTTTAAAAAGCTATACAGTAACAGTACTCTAATAGGCAAGTCACTCACTATGTGATCTACCATCCTGCTCTAGCAGTGATCTCATGATCTGCTGCCTTCTGGAACTGCTCCCCGAGTGCCTGTTAGCCTCATGTGGAATGCAAGATTTGTTACTGCATTTATTTATTTATTTATTTATTTATTTATTTATTTATTTATTTATTTATTTATATGACTGTTTAGAATATAATATAATATATATAGGTTGTAGTTGCTGGTAATCAAACCGTGGTCCTCTGCAAGAGCCAAAAGTATCCTAGGCCAATGAGCCACCTCTCTAGCCTGTATATGAGATTTCTTTCTCTTCACTAATTACATCAGAAAGGGTTGCAACAATGTCTTTGAAATTATAAGGTGAACTGAGAATGACTGATTTATGGAAGTGTGCTGTCATATGTTTAGATGATTTCTACTTTTCATTACTAACCCCACAGTGAACATTTTTATGGACTTTAGTTTAAATTTTTTGAAAAATTTTCAGGAATAAACTTAAAAGTTAACATTACTGTATAAATGGAATGTGTGTTTTTGAGGCTTTCCTCTGTCAGTAATGACTATATCTAGGTCTATCTAGGCTTCACTTTGTGCCCGTGCTCAGAGGTTCCTGTTACTGTTTTTTTTTTTTTTTTTTTTTTTTTCGGAGCTGGGGACTGAACCAAGGGCCTTGTGCTTGCTAGACAAGCGCTCTACCACTGAGCTACATCCCCAACTCCTGTTACTGTCTTACTCTTTCTAGTGACCCCTGTGAAGTAGCCGCTGTTTTAACCTCACTGTGTAGGTGAATGCAGTAATACCTGAGACCTAAGGGACTCGCCACAGAGACAAGTGGTGGCTTGTTTCAGGCCCAAGCCTGTGTCTAGACTTGAGAGCACAGACCCTGGAGCAGTAGCAGCTGAGCCAGTGTGGGCTCCTGCCTGAGACACAGTGTGGCTTCACCAGTCTCACTGGATAGAAGCCAGCAGGGTGGTTTTCTGCACGCTTCCACAGCAGTTCCACACTGGTTTGCTTGGCAGGTCTTGTCAGTTTGTGCCAGAGCTGTTTCTCACCTGAAGCCATTTCCCTTCTGACGTCGGACTTTGTGTTCATCCAGGTTCTATGGTGCTCTTCTGGGCATGGTTTGCATGCTCTACCTGCTGCCGCTCTGCTGGGTCCTCGCCCTTTTAAACAGCACACTCTTTCTGGGAAATGGGGAATTCTTCCGAGGTAAGCCCCAGAGAGCCTGCCAGGCCCACTCTGAGGACCCATTTAGGCTTCCTGCTCCTGTCTGTTTGCTGTGCTTGCCACAAGGGGGCAGCTTCTCTCTGGGAGGGCTGTTGCTAGATCTCTGGAAGTGTCCTGAGGTTGGGGGGCTGACAGTTCTCTAAGGTGGCTGCCATTAGAGGGGTCTCCTTTCCCTTTTAAGACAGATACATTACTCTTATTATATGGTGGCCTCTAGAAGATGAGGGAGGGGTCTTTTCTCTAACTTGGTACCCACCTCTGCACTGGGGCCACCTAGATTGGCTGTCGCATCTGTGTGACCCCTGAGGCTGCTGTCTGACTTCTGGGTGCTGGGCAGTCTGGAGAGGCCCTGTGTTTTGTTTGCTCTCTCTTTCCTTAGTAAATGGATCGCTCAGTGTACTGGATCACTGCGACTCTGTAGCAGAGGGACAGGTGTTGTTGGAGAACACACCCAGAGGGCCACTTACTGTGTCTCTGTCTGGGAAATTCTTTCTAGGTTTTTTCTAAGGTTAAAGGTGTGGCATGTCACCCCCAGCCCTTTTCTTCATTCCCTTGGCAGTGGTGTCTGAGTACAGGGCTTGTCTGCAGCGGCGGATGAGCCCCAAGCAGGAAGAGTGCGTCTGTGAGGGCTCGGCACTGCAGGATGCCGGGGGGAGGGCTGTTGTACTGGACAGCACCCCTGCCCCTACACCCACAGAGGTGAGTGCCTGCCTCACCACTGGCCGGAGCCTGCTTCATGTCTCTTGAGGGTCTTTCCCCCTCCCTCTTGTTCTTACCAATCTGTTTATGAGGCACAGATTCTGGGCTGGAGCTGTAGAGCTTCTGCCGAGTCTCTGGGATGCGCAGTCATATGAAGGGCAGTGAAAGCAGCGCCTGGACTTTCTGGACCCCTGTTCTGTGTCCAGTGCCATTGGGGATGAGCTCATCCCCTGTGCAGAAGAGAAGGCTGAGGCACAGAGTGGGTGTCACAGGCTTTAGCTAGCAGGTCAGGCTTGGTCTCAGGCAGACTCTGGGACCATGGGCTACTGTAGGTCCAGTGGCGCCTTGGCCTGTGGCCTGCCCTGTGGAGTTGGAGGGTGCTCCTTGGTGTGATTTGCGTCTTTCCGGCAGCTGTGCGGTTTTCTTGGGAACGGGACCTGGGGTGTTGGAGCCTAGCCTGGCTCTCAGCAGGTGGTGCTCTATGACAGGGACAGGATTGCCAGCCGTCCTTTCTGCCATAGACTCTTCCTTCCTAGGACCTCACGCCAGGCAGTGTGGAGGAAGCTGAGGAGGCTGAGCCAGATGAGGAGTTCAAAGATGCAATAGAGGTGGGTGGCCCTCTCCCAGTTACTGACCAGGCCAGATACTGGGTGGGCTGAGAACTCTGTGTGCGTCTGTGTTTTCCAACATCCACATGGGAAGCCAGAACTCGCTGAGCTAGAATTCACTGGCTCCAACAGTACCACTGGTCCCTTCTACCATCATCTGTCCTGGGTGCCCAGGCAGGGCTGGCTCTGCTGGCCTGTGCAGGCCACTGCCGGGTGTTGGTGGTTCGTCACCTGGGTTGGAGGTCATGATGTCAGGGGTCTGTTTGGGGAAGGCCCCACCCTGTACACTGAGGTCCATAGATGTTCCCTTGGAGGGTGGGGAAAGTGGTTACATGGCCAAGCTCTAGTTCAGGGAAAGTTCAGCAACCTGGATTTAGACAGTGATTGAGATAGGTAGCTTGAAGATGTGTTTCATTTGGCTTGTTGTATACTTTTAAAATAATCCCTTGAGCCAGTGGTTAAAACCGGGCGAATTTCAGTTAGAAATTTAGTTGGAAAATGTAGACTTGTAACGTTCCTAGTGTCGCTGAGTCTGCAGCAGTCACTGTAGCTGAAGGGCCCTTGTTTCCTATTGGACAAATCCCATGGGCTGGCAGGATGTCTCAGTGGGTAGAGGTGCTGGTTGCTAAGCCTGCAGACCTGAGTTTGATCCCCACATCCTACCTGGTGGAGGGAGAGAACTGACACTGGACACTTGTCCTGTAACCCGCACACGTGTTCTATGGCACACAATGTGTACACACAGTAAATGGATGTAGGCGAATTATACACTACAGTTCCCGAGTTCCCAGTGTTCCCTGCACTCTCTGCCTACTGAGCCTCTGACTGTCATCCCTGTTCCATCCCTGTTTGTCTCAGAGTAGAAACTCATTGTTTTTGTCCTTCTGGAAAGTGGGAGGTTGTTCGAAGAGCAAGAGTCTTGTGATTCTTAACCAGCCCTGGACACAGTGCTGACTTTCTCCTTCCCAGACCTGCCTGACCCATTTCAGTGGTGACTGCTGTAGATTTCTCAGGTTGATAATGATTGTAGGCTGTAAGTCTGAAGAGGGTAGAGATGGCTATGAGAGGGGTTTTCAAGCATTTTTCTTCATGACCCAAGCAAGGAACACATTTTTATACCCAGACCCACTTCATCCTTTGCTCTGTAATCTGTGGAACTAAGTGAGACACTTAAGCCAAAAGGCTGCTCTAAGGGATGCTTCCTTTCCTACCTTGTTCTGTTGAACTGTATGATGACCAGCACAGGAGAAGAGCAGCACCGGCTTTCTCTAAGCTTCCTTGCATCTGGGCTACTCCAGAGAGCACGCCTGTTCCCTGTGGGAGGTGCTCAGAGCAGGCACAGCTGTTCCCTGCCTCTTCTGCATCGCCCTTCTTGCTAGCTCTCTGTTTTTTCTTCTTCTTTCCCGCACCCTGGGAGGCAGGAGACCCACCTGGTGGTGCTGGTGAGTAGGAGCAGGGCGGACGGGGCCGGGGCTGGGCAGGGCAGGCTTGCTGAGTTAGCTGGGCCCACCATGCCCAGGTGCCTTCGCACGCAGGGCCTGGGACATTGTGAGTGATGGGCAGAGTGGAATAAGCTGTTCTCATAGGAGGACGATGAGGGAACCCCATGCCCAGCAGAGGATGAGCTGACCATGCAGGACAATGGCTTCCTCAGCAAGAATGAGGTACTGCGCAGCAAGGTGTCGAAGCTTACAGAGCGGCTCCGCAAGCGCTACCCGACCAACAACTTCGGTACGGCCAAGTGACGGTGCAGGTGGGGGCATATGGCTAGGGCTGCTGGGACTTGGAGAGTTGGGGGGCGTCTGGGCCACTGACAGAGTCCAAGACTGTGGGCACTGGTAAAATTACTCATGGAACTTTGGGAAATACACACATGTCTTGAGGAAGTATGAGTGCAGAGTGAGTGGGTCTCTTCATGCCCCCCTCTCATTATTGAATGAGTCGACAGGAAGACAGGGTGCGATTGGCCCAGGCTGCAGACTTGACTGCAAACCATAGCTCAACCAGTGTCTTTGGGCAAATTATGCCTCAGTTTTTACCCTTCTGTAAGAGAGTAGTTCTTGTTGAGTTGTGGATATTATGACAGTATATGCCACGTTAGCACAGGTCCTGGCTGTCTCTCAGTACCTGGGTGCTGTTTATGTGGGTGGTGCTGGCTGGGCTTCTAGTTGCCCGAGAGCCTATCTTGGTGTCTGTGACCTGGCTATCTGCAGTAAAGTGCACCTTCTTGTGGGCATGATAGTTCTTTTCAGGCACTTCTACCAAAGTTGTAGTTTGGTTAGCTAGTCTTTTCTTGGGGTTGTGGGTAGGTCAAGATCTTGAAGGGTGTTGAGCCCAGCTTGGGACCCTGGCTTTGATCTGGAGCCCTGAGAGCAGAGCCAGCTAAGGTCCTGGTGAGAGCCTAGAGTAGCTGGAAGCTGAGAGCCAATGTGGCCTTGAATTGTGTTTCAGTGTAGTGAGTTCTAAGTCTGGAGGGAGGGGAGATCATGGATTTATCTCCAGGAACTTGAAGGGCCTCTGGGGCCTGCCTTCTTGTTCCTGACTAGTAGTGTGGCTGTCTTTTCAGGATTAGATGTTCTAGACCTGCCGTTTGCTTCTGTGCCATATCCCTAGGCACACAGAATCTCTTCTACTGTGTTGACTGCTGGCTTTGGTAGAGACTCAGGCTCAGGTCCTTTTGTAAACTCACTCTCATTTCTCTGGTGGATGGGTTAGGGCGAGACAGATCCTCTGGGCCCAGAAGCAGACAGGTTCTAGAGCTTCTAAATACAAAGGAGTTACTGTGCCGGTCCAGCAAGTGACCTTTCATCTTTGTGCATTGTAAGCAGAGGCAGTGAGAGGTCCCTGTTTTGCAGAGGGATAGCCTGAGTCACCTAAGAGCTTCGTCTCGCAGGGGGTCATCTGATTCCACTATGTACATTTTGCCTCCTCATCTTCCCCGTGACTTCTCTTAGGTCTGATGTTTAGAAGTGCCTTGTATAATGTCAGTCCTGGCCTCAGACCTGGATTTTGGGTCAGATTCTCCTCACCTGGATAGGCAGAGGCCACCTGGGTGTCTGAGGGCGGCATTTCTTGGCCTTCCCTGCCCTTCCCCTTGCTACATTGCCTGTGTTCCTTTGTTAGTAGGGCCTGATCTCTACCTTGAGGGCAAGTATGACAGTTATGCTTCCAAGGTGTTGACCCCTGGGTCCAGGTTCCTAGGTCAGCCTTGGGTAGGCTGCTCTGGGATTTCTCTTAGTCCTTCCAGGCTGCTGTAAGAAAATACACCATGCTGGGTGCTTCATAAATGGAGAAAATTTATTCCCACCTTTGCAGAAGCTGGAGTCTAAGATCAAGGTTCAAGGTGCCAGCACAACTGGGGTCTGGGTAATAGATGCCACCTTTTGTTGGCTCCTCTGGGAGGCACGACAAAGTGCTGTCCAGGGCCTCCATTACAAGAGCAGTGCTCTCATGAATGCTCTGCCAATCACTCGCTAGAGGCCCCGCTTTGTAATGCCATTCACTGCCTGGGGATTGGGATTCAATATATGAACTTTAGGGAACCTGGCTGTCAGTGGATGAGATGGGTCTTTGGGAAGGACAAGATGAGGGCTTCCTCTGGAGCTTCCCCATGTGAGTCTTGGTGGCGAGGGTCTAGAGCACCCCGTCCTAGAGATTACTGCCCTGGTGGGTCCTGCCCCACCCCTTCTCTCTTCATGTGAGGGTCACTAGGTGAGTTGAGGATGAGTGTAAAACTGTTGCATGGGGACTGTGCAGCCTGGCTCTCCATCTACTTCTGAGGAGTACGTGGACATGGCTGTTTGTCCTCTCTGGCTGTTCTGCTGCCTCACTGAACAGGACACTTTCTTCTCTTCTTGGTGGAGAGCCATAGTCTGTGAGGAGCACCTTTTCTTACACACAAGCATCCTGGAGTTTCTAATCTCTCTCTTTCCTTTACATTGCTGTGAGCTGTCCAATAGCAAAGGGATGTTCGCCTTGGTCCCCTGGCTCCATAGTCTATTGTCCTGGCTGACTGGGAAGGAGCTTTGGGACTGTCATGGTCAAACGTGTTACGCAGGAGTCACAGTTGTGCCTTCTGCTGCTGATTCTGTCCCAGAACTCATCTCATCTTCCTCCATCCACCCCAACTTTCAGGTATCCCCGAGCCGCTGCTGGCTGCTCTACCACTGTCTGGAGCTCGTCTGCCTCACTGCACTTGTGGCTTAGGAGGGTTTGTGTTGTAGTTTGCCTCCAGTGCTTGACATCCTACCCTTCATGCCATCTTGCACGGGGCCCTGTTTTAAGCTTTTCTCTTGGAATCTTCTGATGACAGAAAGCGGGAGTGTGCATTTCTTGGAAGCGTATCTGTCCCTCACTGTGGACAGATGTTTGGAAGGAGACATTATGAAAGGGTCACATCTATTAGGCTTCGTTGAGGACACTGGGGTCAGGTTCCTGTTGGCTTGGTGAGATTTCAGGGAGGAGATTCTCTGGGTGTTCCTTGATGATCTGCCAAGCTTGTGAATGTGTGTGGCACTTGCTGTTGGGAGCGTGCACGGACTAGAGCTGTGTGTAGCCTGGTGTAAGCTGCTCTGAGGAGCGGACACCTTTTCTTATTTTGAATACAGATCTTGTTCTCTGGGGTCCTAAGTGGTCCAGTTAGAGTCAGGAACAATCTGGGTCGGGTGGCCTGGGCCGGATCGTAGTTCAGCTGCTGCCTTTGTTTCTCAGGGAACTGTGCAGGCTGTGCTGCCACCTTCTCCGTGCTGAAGAAGAGGGTGAGTCTGGCGGTGTTTGCTGTGACTGTGGCTTGTGTACGACTTGAGGAGTCTTAAGTCCCCACTCGGGTCATAGGCCAGCGTCCCCCGTTTGGCGAGGCCCTTCCACGCCCTTGTCAGCTTCTGCTGCTGCTTTGTCCTGTCTCACTTCCACCCCATGGGGTCCCACCTCCATCTTAGAGAATGGGGTGCTAGGAGGGGAGAGGTCCTGGGGATCAGGGGCCTGAGGGTGGGCTCCACCTGACACTGTCGTCTCCCGTCTACAGCGAAGCTGCAGCAACTGTGGGAACAGCTTCTGCTCTCGGTGCTGCTCCTTCAAGGTGCCCAAGTCCTCCATGGGGGCCACAGGTGAGGGGTGCAGGGAGTGGGTCAGGGAGGCTGCCTTGTGGGAAGGAGTGAGGATGTCCCACACAGAGCAAGGCACTCCCCGAGGCTCCCCTCTCTCCTCCCAGAGGAGACCACCTGGTTGAATCTTACTTCATTACCTCTAACTTTAACAGAGTCAAAGTCACCCTTTCCTAAATACTGTATATGTTTGTTGTAAATAAAGCCTGTAGATGAGTAAAAAGGAAGACAAATCCTGCCCCTGTCTCCTGGGCAGGACGGTTGGAAACAGGCCCGTCTGTTCCTGGCAGATGGGAGCACGAGCGTGCACATAGAGGAGCACGAGCGTGCACATAGAGGAGCACGAGCGTGCACATAGAGGAGCACGAGCGTGCACATAGAGGAGCACGAGCGTGCACATAGAGGAGCACGAGCGTGCACATAGAGGAACACGAGCGTGCACATAGAGGAGCACGAGCGTGCACATAGAGGAGCACGAGCGTGCACATAGAGGAGCACGAGCGTGCACATAGAGGAACACGAGCGTGCACATAGAGGAGCACGAGCGTGCACATAGAGGACATGAATATGTATTTGTGCTCTTGACAACTGCGGTGGTATCTCACTTCCTGCCCTGTGGTGTGCTGCAGTGTTGGGCAAGACTTTTTCCTGCCGATCCTACAAGTAGCACATGCTTGTTAACTATAAAGTTTTGAGGTATTACAATGAAGAAAGGAAGAGAAAAATGATCCTGTAATCTTACCACCCAGAGATTTTTAACCACCGTTAAAACATTTAGGAAAAATTTCCTCTGGTATTTTATTTAAAAAAAAAAAAGATTTAAAAAAAGTGTTTTGTTGACGCCAGAAGAATTTCCAATGCATAGAACACCTGGAAGAGGCCTGCTGTTGGCATCAGAGCCACAGTGCTCCAGCGCGTCTGAGGGCAGAGTGAGCTGGGTCAGGGAGGGTGTGGGCTGGGCCGTGGGTGGTCTGTTTAAGGACTGGGGAGGCTAATTCAGTACTTGGCGCCTTGAGCCTAAAGGGTACAAAGAACTGTCTCACTGAGTTTTTCTTTCTTTCCAGCTCCTGAAGCCCAGAGAGAGACTGTGTTTGTGTGTGCCTCCTGTAATCAGACCTTGAGCAAATGAGAAGAGAAGCCAGGCTCCAGCTGCCCTGGGGCCAGCAGTAGACCCAACTGCCCCAACTTTGGTCCTCTGAGGCCTGTGCTGGACAGATGTAGCCTGACAGCTAGGCCCTTCCTGCTCTTTCCCTGCTGCCTCCAGCTGGGCTGGTGACACTCTAAGGCCCAGGGGGAGAGGAGCCTCTGGGGTCCTGGCTGTTGGTCCTGTTCTACCCTGTACCCTCTTAACTCAAGGCCAGCCAGGGAGTGTCCACCAGAGGGCAGAAGTGAGCACAGCCTGCTCTCATCTGGGCTCTGGTGGTCAAAGCCAGACTGGCTAGGCCTTGGGATCCAAGGAGACCGGAGGTTGGAAAAAGAGGTTCTTCCCCATTGGGTACTGGGCAGTCTCAGCCCCAGAGCCTGCAAGGGGACTTAGAGCAGCATGGCCTGACTCTGCCCTTTGAATAGCCCCAGGACATGTTGGTTTTTAGAGACAGGATTGGAGTTACCAGGTGCCCCGAGGAGAGGGAATGTGAGGGTGCTGGTCAAGTCCTTCAGTGTCACGTGGATGGATGGCAGTGTGGGGGAGCTCTACCTACAGAATCTTAGCTCCCATGATTCTCTGGTGCCCTCAGCCCTGCTCGGGTGGCTACAGGGCCCTCACATGATTCCTACTTCCTGTTCTGAGTCTGGGGCACCCCACCTTTCTCCACTGCCACATCTCTCTAGCCCTTATCTCATGGAACATGAGGCCAGGCGAGTGGAGCAGAGAGTCTGGAAGCCTTTGAGGTTGGGGGAAGTATGGATCGCCTGGATTTCAGGGCTGTTCCTAGAGAGGAGTTTACATCGTAGGATAGGGCACATGGCCAGTTTTATGTTCCCTCTTCTCTGCCAAGGGGGCGCTGCACCTCTTCTTAAGCCATGAGCTGGCTCAGGCCCCTCCCCCAGAGCTTTTTCAGAGTATTTATTTATTTATTTCATGGTTCCTGGGAGCATGCAGCACAGGGTGGGATGAAAACGATGAGGGGCTTCTGCCTGCGACCCTTCTGTAGCCATGGACCGCCCTTGGGGCAGATCTTCAGGAACTTGCATCAGTAGCAGCGGAGCTGTTTCTACCCAAGCATGGACTTGGCGCGCACACTTGAGCCGCATGAGTGACTCTCTGCTGATGGGCCCCACACAGAACAGTGAGGGTTTGGCAGTGGGGACCAAGCAGGTGAGGTGTACCCCTTTGTCCTGGTGAGAGAAGGTCACCTCTGTGTATTTATACTGTAGAGCTGTAGAAAGGAACTCTGTGGAGAATTGTCAATAAAAGGCCCCACGCTTATGGTTTTGTCAGGTCTAGTGCTGTTCGGTCTTTCACATTGCCCAGGCTGGGCTGTAGATGGATCTTGCACACCTTCTGTGGCAGTGGTGAGCCAGCCAGGCCCAGTGGAAAACTGCCTTAGCAGCAGGAGGGGAGGGATCTGTCTTGTGATCAGACCCAGGGCCTTGGATTGAGGTTGGAACCAGAACTTAACTATAAGTAATGCAGGCTTCAGAATGGAAAGGTTTTATCGAATCCTCTGGGAAAGACAGGAAGGCCAGCACTGCAGGAGCCGGAGAACTAGTAAAGAGGTTCGTGGAGGGCGAGGTGATCCAGATTATGTTGGTGCTGGGCACTGCACACGTTATGCAGGTAGCAGCAGCAAGCCCATGAGGTAGGCTCTGATGTCCACATGGTAAGGCAGCAGCTCTGCGAGCCAGCTCTGAGCTACCACCCACCATGCACCTGTGTGCCATCATCCTACAGCCTTCACAAGGAATCTCTGTTCTGTGTCCCTATAGCAGAAGTCTTTTCCTCCTCTTCCTCCTCTCCCTCTTTCTTTCTCCTCTCCTCTTCTTCCTCCTCCTCCCACAAAGAATGATTTTAAGTCTTTTTTTTAAAAGAAGGTATCAGGGAGAGAGTTCAGAGTATAGTTTGAAATAGTTGATGTCATCTTACTGAAAGGTGACTGTCACTGCTCAGAAAGGCTGACTGTAGTATGTAGTCACAGATGTGAGAAAAGGGGCTTCCTTTTTTCGTTTCCTGGAGGTCCCTGTGTGAACAGGTGGGAGGCTGTCTTCAAATTCAGGTTTCTTCTTTGAGAACAGAGCCACCAGAGTTCAGCAGGGTTGGTGGTGGTAGTGGTGTCACCACGGAGCCTGTGGTGCAGAGTTCTCTAGGTGGGATGACAGACAGCTTGCACGCTGTGGAACTGGATGTCTGTGTCAAAAGACACCTGCTAGTTTGATGGGCACCCAGGAACAGGGTCAGAGAGCCAGGTTCGGAGGGTCCTGGCACGTGGCAGGGCAGCTCTGGGACTCTGGCATCCAGCCTGACTTGGGCTCAGGTCTGTTGAGGGTTTTGTGGTCCAGTGTGTCGATTCCTTCAGAAAGTCTTGGCAGACCTGGAACAGGCAATGGTTTGGGGAGGTGTTGTCTGTAGCCCTTGGGACTGAAGCCAAATGGATCTCCTTTAGAGGTCTGTGTTTGTCTTCCCACAGCTGGCCCTACGCACGGCTCATTTTGCCAGGGAACGTGTCCCACCGTGCCACAGGTTCCCCTAATTCGTGGATATCTTTTTTTTTTTTTTTTTTTTTTTGGGTTCTTTTTTTCGGAGCTGGGGACCGAACCCAGGGCCTTGCGCTTCCTAGGTAAGCGTTCTACCACTGAGCTAAATCCCCAGCCCCTATTCGAGGATATCTTAAATGGGCAGATGGAGGTGCAGGGGGGTCAAGTGAGTGGGAATTGTGTTGCAGGTGTTCATAGCAGCCATGGCCTAAGAATCTCTGGGTAAAGGTCACATATTCTGGTCCCCACTCTAAGGAGCTAGCCACCCAGCTAACAAGAACTGTCTGCCCTCCCACCCCCGCCCCAGCACCATCCCCCTTCAGTCTCTACCAGAACAGAGATGGCCTTGTGGCAGGAGCCCCCACTTCTCCCAGTGACCCCGCCTCCTGCCAGCAACACCCCAGCAGCACATTCCATTCTCTGGCCCTGCTGGTGGCTGCCGATTCAGGTTCCTTCGGCCATAAGCCTTCTCTGGGGCTCCAGCAGAGGCTGTTTGGGCTGGGACACTGGGCTCCAGCCACACATATTCCAGCAACAAGCACCCCCCGCATTAGATTTCCCAAGGAGTGAACTTCAATTCAGCCAGGATTACAGATGGCCTTACAGTTGTGGGATATGGGCTTGCTTTGTGTAGACCTGAGGCTGGACACTAGTAGGGGTGAAGAGGAGTGGGTCTGCTTCTGCTGGGGCCTTGTAGCATTACTGGAGCAGCCTCACGATTGCCTGTGCCCTTGTCCCACCTCACTTCTGTAGATGGGAGTAATAGTCTGCAGACTTTCAAGCTGTGACTCCATATGCTGTCCTGTACTGCATGCGAGGATTAGGGGAAGTTTGGTGACAGCAAAAGGCTCTCAAACTCTGAGCAACTAAAAACCAACTCAAAGCCAAACTCGAAAACCCATCGGAGGTGTTTGTGGAGCACTGTCCTGAGCACTGCACCCTGTAGATTCCTCATGCCACAGAGGCAGTGAAAACCCCTTGGATCGTACAACGTGAGGCCACTGCATGTTGTGAACTACAGTGTTTTTACTGTACGTTCAGTTCCTGCTTTTACAGGAACATGGTGGTTTACAGAAAATAAGGACTTACTAATGGCCCTACTTGCATGTAAATATCTAAGGAGAGTATGTCATTGGATTATTATGTTGGAATACTTGATTTTAAAATTGGTTACTGTTTGTGGACGGGTGAGATGGCTCACTAGGTAAGCCCTGCCCACAAAGGCTGGACCCCTGACTTTGATCCCTGGGACCTTGTTAAAAAGCCAGCCGTGTTGCATCTGTAATCTCAGCATTCTTGTAGAGAAATGCAAGGAGACAAGAGGATGGCCCTGGAGAGTGCAGCAGTCTGGCATAAACTAGAGTCTGCCTGAAAAAGACTGAAGGAGAGAACCAAGCCCTCTGCATCTACACATGCACTGTAGCACAGGCAATAATAAAAATTAAAAGAGAAATGAAAATGGGTGACTTACATTTCTCTCTCTCTCTCTCTCTCTCTTTTTTTTTTTTTTTTTTTTTTTTTGAGCTGAGGACCGAACCCAGGGCCTTGCGCCTGCTAGGCAAGCGCTCTACCACTGAGCTAAATCCCCAACCCCCCGACTTACATTTCATAAACAATTTTTCAGTGAATTTCGACTTGGATCAGGGATCAGGATAGAATTTCAAACAACTTATAAAATGTGTGTGTCAAAATGCAGAACAGCATATTCTCTCTCTCTCTCTCTCTCTCTCTCTCTCTCTCTCTCTCTCTCTCTCTCTCTCTCTCTCTCTCTCTCTCTCTCGGCCAGGTTTCTCAGAGTAGCTCCGGCTGTCATGGCACTCCCTCTGTAGACCAGGAGCTTGAAGATCCACCCTCCTCTGCCTCCCAAGTGCTGGACAAAAAGGTACTTGCATGCCACAGAACAACGTTCTCGGTGTGGGAGACTATAACATTGAAACCGATCACCTCTAAAATCTGTGCATCTACAGTATCAAACACTCAGCTGAGGTTTAATCCCTATGTAAATACAAACACATCTGGCCAGTAGTGCCCAGGTTTGCTCTCCTTAAGGGCTGTGTGTATGCCCAAGGATTACTTTGAAATAGTTTATGACTAGAGGTTTGACTTATATACCTATAAGATTTTACATATCTCTGCCTGGAACCTTTCTTGGTGAAAGTTTGTAAGTGGGGATTACTAAGAATTTGAGGACGAATGGGGCACTGTCATGTATGACCCACCAAGAACCTCAGCCCTGAGCTGTAGTTGTTCTCACTAAACTGCGCTGCCTCTGGCTGGGCGTGGTGGCGCACACCTTTAATCACAGCACTTAGGGGTAGAAGCAGGTGAGTCTCTGAGTTTGTAGCCAGTCTGGTTTACATAGTGGAGTTATAGGCCAGCTAAGGCTACTCTGTGAGATCCTTTCTCAAAATGGCAGCTGTAAAGCTTACATTAGCATTGGAAAGTGCTTCTGAGTTGTGCCTGATATGGGTTCATGTGCTACCTAAGGGCACAATTCTGAAGCAGCGGACCTCCAAGTGTAGTTTCCATATTTGTGGCTTTTAGGTAAGACATCCCTGCTTTCTTTCCCCTGCCTTCCTGTCAGTCATGTATCTCATTTGATTGAAGAATCAGTCGGGCACTTTGCTGGGTACCTACTATGTGCAGGTACTGTTGGGTTAGTGAAAATACGAATAGCCACCGATGACCACCTAAATAAACTCCGTGCACTATGCTCAGGCACTTGTCACACATTCGACAACACTGCGGCATACCCAGTGTCCCCTGGCTACTAATTCATAGGACTGCAGGGCAGAACTGGACCACACTGCCTCTTCTCACCCCCACCCGGAGTGTGAGGTCCCTAGCTCCCAAGTCACTCCTGTTTTGTATGAGAACATTTTCTATTCAGGTGAAAACTTGATTTCCTGGGCTCTCATGCAAGTAGGGGGTGGTCACGTGACCAGTGGGCTGCCTGCCTGGGGCTTACCTGCTCAGGAGGGATGGAAACTTCTGAGTTACAGCTTTATAGCAAAGTTAGGCTTTGCTGTCTGGAAGGGGGCAGAGGAGTTGGGAAGAGGTACTGTCTTGTGTTTTTTTTTTTTTCTTTTTCTTTTTCTTTTTTTCGGAGCTGGGGACCGAACCCAGGGCCTTGCGCATGCTAGGCAAGCGCTCTACCACTGAGCTAAATCCCCAACCCCGAGGTACTGTCTTGTAACGACAAGAACTGCAGACGCCTGGAGCCTGGGACATCCCCAACACTGCCTCTAGACCTTTTATGTAGAGAGGTCCCATGTGGCCTGTGATGCAGTTCCACTCCTGTGATCAGAGGGCTGCCTTCACTGGTTTCTTGAGTCCAGGCTCCTGCCAACTGGAGAGGAAATTGGTGTGACCAGCAGGACTGGCTAAAGAAAGACTGGCCTGAGGCCTTGCAGAGCCTCCTTGCTTTGGGAGAATTCCTCTCCATCCCAGAAGAGATGCTGGGCAGGCAGAGAACAGAACCAGTGGAGCATAGGACCAGGTCCCCTTTTAGGGTGGTAGGGAGTGCCTTCTTGGACTCTCCCAGATGGTGGGCTATGGAAACCTTCTCCCACCTCCACTCCCTGCTGCCAGCACCTGCCAGGTGAGCATTGGACTTCAGCCAGCGTTGGCCGGAGTCCTGTGTGCTTGCTTGGTGGAAAAATAATCTCTGTGCCTGGTAGACCAGAGAAGTGCCTGTAAATATTTGGTTAGAGCAGGAGGCTGAGAAACAAGGCACAGATTCAGGGAGCCAGGAGGGCTGGGCAGGGTTTGGACAGGGTGGGTGGCAACCACCTCCTCTGAGTGAGGAGGTACAATTAGGTCTCTGCTGCTTGGGCAGAGGCCACCTGACTGCCCAGAGGTGATTTATGGTCAAGTGGCCAGGCCACCTGTTAGAGAGGCCTCCATGGAGTGTCCCACCTTAGTCTTTGCTAGTGTCCTTGCTGGCCATGCCACCACTTCTGTTTTGCTCAGGTGACAATTTTTCCAGAGCTGGAAGCCAGAGTTTTCCTTACCTGGGTGGCTCCTGTATTTTAGAGAAGCAGCAGGCTTTGACTACTCTGCTGGCCAGGAAAGGTTCTCAGAGTCCCTGCTCTCTGCTCTGTGGATATCTACCCAATCTTTTCACATCTGTTGACGACCTCACCTGGTCTCCATAGTGAACTGCACATGCAGCAGCCTCTCACCTCCAAGCCTTCTCCCGGCCCTGTGCCTGTACCTTAAAGCTGCTGTGTGGACTGCAGCCTTCACTCTCCCTGCTTCAGGTTTCTTGGTCCTAGTGATGGCTCCCAGACCCTCCATGCCACTAGGTGGTAAAACACTGGGTTTCTGGTGCTTGACGGAGGTCCTGTTTTCATTGCATGGGACTGGGGCCCAGTATTTGTTAAAAGCTCTGTAGATGGGCTGGGGTTATGTTTTAAAATGCAGATCCTTGGGTTTGAGGCCCAGTAATATTCTAAAAATAACAAAGCAGTTTTTATTACAGCAAGTTCAAGTGGGGCCCAATTGCCTAAATTCCCAGGCAAGCACTCTGTTTCTGAGTGGCAGACATTCCTAGCCCTCTGAGATCTGTCTCTAACTAGCTTCTGGGCAACATGGCTGCCCAGGAACATGCTTAGAGTGGTGTCAATATAAACCAGCTGTCACCTATATGTCAGGACTAGTGCCCAGGAGTATCTGGAAACCCCAGGGGAGAGATGACATTTCCCCCTGTGACCTGGCCCTTCTTAGACCCTTCTGACCTAGACATGCCCAAATGGGAACAGCGTGTGGCTGGGAGTCTTCTGACTATGGGAAAGCGTTATAAGTTACTTAGTGGGTTGGAAACATGGCACTTCTGTCCATCCTCAGGGACATCTCTGTCTCTTACTCAGTGTTTTAGGGGTGAGAATGTCACCTTGTCTTCTTGGGGAACAGTTTTTCTTAGGCTTTCCAAGGAGGTGGACGGACCAGGTGTTGGCTCAGGATGCTGTCCCTTTCTCAAAGCCACCTGACCCTTCCTACCCTGCAGTCTCTTCAGAGCTACTGGATAAAGAAATTACTGCTCCAAAGCAAACGTTGTTTTATTTAATTAAAAACTTTTGGGGTTGGGGATTTAGCTCAGTGGTAGAGCGCTTGCCTAGCAACCGCAAGGCCCTGGGTTCGGTCCCCAGCTCCGAAAAAAAGAAAAAAAAAAAACTTTAAAAAAAAATCAAGGACCAAACCTGTTGTCTAGAACCAGTGGCCGCACAGCAGTAGCAATAATTTATCATTGTTGGGATACAGGGACGGAGGAGGCCCAGCCAGGAAGCAAACCTGTGTAGGTAGCAGTGAATGTAGAAGCTGCTGAGCCTGCACTCCAGTCCCGGCAGGGCTCCAGATGAGGAGTGGGTGTGACTGGAGGACATGGAGGCCTTGGCTCTTGCTCTTTGGAGAACTGTGATGACACACAAAGGGTCATGGGGGAGGAAAGCTGATCTCTTAAGTACGGATCCTGCTTAGCCATGACACCCACAATTCTTTCTGGAAAGCCCCTCCCCAGGCTCTGGGAGGCCCTGTATCCATCCGCCAGAGGCCCTGTATCCGTCCCTCACATTTTCCTCCTCTGCCTGTTTTCTCAGACATTAGGGCTTACCCCAGAAGAGAAAGTCCTTCTCCTGGGAGAAGGGGCCTCCCCGGACAGGCTCCAGGATTCCCTTCAGTCAAGGAGGGTGGCTCCATGCTAGAAGTTAGGCAAGCAGTAGCTGCACGAAGCCATCCTTGCCAGGGGATGGGTCAGCCTGGGAGTGAGGGTGAGGCCAAGTGGGCAGGGACTGAGGGCGAGGCAAGGCACAGCTGGATGGTTGGGGAAAGAAGGAAAGCCCTTCAGTGGGGTTCAGCTGCCCCATAGAAAAAGGGGTAGTAGAGGGAACAGGGGTAGGAGAACATGAATTTGACTGCAAACTTCATCTCCTTATTCTTCTTGTCCCAGCGGTAGACGGCTGTGAGCAGCAGCTGTCCCTCCACTTTGCGGCCCATGACCAGGAAGCTCCCTGTCAGGTTGTCTAACTGCGGGCAGGGGCAGCTGGCCCCGTTCTTCATGTGCAGAACCAGCTTCTTGGTGTCCTTGCGCTTTAAGGGGCCTGCCTTGAGCAGCTTCTTCTTCTTCTGGGCTCCAATCAACTTGCGGTCCCCATTGTCTATCTTGATCTCCTTAATGCGCATCTTGACCACTGTGGAAAGGTTTGCAAAGGATGGTCAGAAGTGGATCACATTTGCTTAGGGCAGCGGGAGCCCTAGACTAGTGGCGACAGAGACCTACAGATAGGAATCCTGGGGAGAGGGCCCTCTGGCGAGCTCCACCCTCCTCCCGCAGCCTCCGCCTCCGACACTCAAGAAGCCAGAAAGGATTTTTGGCCCCCAGGGCAGGGCATTGTCTAACACATCCTCTCCCCCTTCCCTCCCCTGTGCCCCGCCCTCTGCAATATAGCGAAATTTTCTTTCCAAAGACGCTCCCGACATAAAGATTCCTCTGAAGCATGGATTTCGTCACTGCTCCTTCCCCTGTTTTTATAGACAGGGAGGCTAGGACACAAAACAGAACCAACTTTGCAAAGATCGCATGCAGAACTCTGTGGCCCACAGTGAGCTTGGTCCTAACTGGCTTGGTTCAGCCGTCCCCGGATAGAAGAGTCCAAGATGAATCTGTGGGGAAAGCTAGTAATGACCCACACTAGCCAGAGGGACACTGGGTACTCAGTGGAGATGCCAGGGGCAGGGGACATTACTTCTATTGCACACTCCCGTGTCCTGGGAGGGCCCCATCTACCGCTTAGCAAGCTGAGCTTGCTCCCCCTAGAAAAGACAGCCCAGCATCTCCGGGAAAGTAACAAAACACAGTCGAAGTAGCCTTAGTCGGGTGGGGCTGGCTCTGAGCCAGGTTGCTGGGAGGCAGTCAGGGCTTTGGTCCTGTCAGCCCATACTCACCGAAGTCGCTGGAGCACATCTGCTCCATGAGGCCGTCAGCACTGTGCTCGATCTCACACTGGGCACAGATCTTGGTCACTGAAGAGAGAAAGCAGAGTGGGTGGGGTTCCAAACAGCCAGGACAGTACAGGCTCCTCCATTAGCCCCTTCCTCACAAAAAACTGCTCTCAATTCCTAAGGGGAGGATGGCAATGACTGAGTGACGGTGACAATTCAAGAGTTCGATAGTGTAGAGACACTATGTTGAGGTAGGCACTATGTTGAGGTAGGCACTCTTCCGCAGCCATGGCATACATTATGTTCTAAGCTTTTACGTTTTAAGTCCCATCGAGTGTTTGCTACGAAATGGATGCTGCCTTAACCAGGTGTGATGTGGTAGTCTAGTCAGCAGAGCTGAGGGCTCTGGGTGTGACTCCTGCTCTATGACCAGGTTGAATGTGTTTGCAGGGGCCAGGCAGGTGGGAGGCCTGCAGCACAAGCCAGCATTAACCTTCTCGAAGAAAGTCTGAGCAACTCATTAGGTGAAACGTCCTAATGTCATCTGTTGGTCACACACACTTTCTACAACCTATCACCCCCTACCCAAGTCAGACCTTTGGGTTTTCTTGTGTGCCTGCTTCCAGGTGAGCAAGCTCACAGGGAAGAGGAGTCATGGGTAACAAGGTGGGGGTCAGGGGGTCAGACAGGGTTCTGAGCCTAAGATTCCTGAGTTTGTCCTGCTCTTCATGTTTGGGCTCCAAAGAAACTATAAACAGAACCTGCAGGGTTCTGGGAACTGTGGATTTTTGCTTAGCTGACTCTATTTGTCACTCTCAGCCTTCAAGATAGGGACTTTCCCCTCCCAGAACCCCACAGAGAGGGAGAAGGAGAAGGTGTGAGCCTCCTAAGACCCAGCAGTTAAGATTAGCTTTGAGAGGGGTTGGGGTGGTGCGAGGAGGAGCCCAGATGCTTTGGGAGGAGTGGGGGGGGGCAGGGAGTGGAGATTTGAATGTTCCAGCTGTGGGGGCTCATGGGAGTTCTTGCTGTCCGAGTTAACAGGCAAAGACTGCCTGCTGGGAGCTATGGGTGTGTGTGGGTTGGGGGTGGGGAGGTGTTAGGGGCCCAGGCCAGTTTGGAAGAGGACAGGCATTCTTGGAAAAAGGAGGGGGGGTGTAGCCCCCAGCCTTGGGACAGCTTTGAGGACCTGTACAATGAAAGGGAAGATCAATCAGAAATCAAGTCTAATGGCAGTGATGGCACGACGTGCCAGTGGGAAGCAGGGCTTGGGAGCTCAAGAAGCTGGAAAGGAGGTTCAGGAAAGTTAAGTACCCAAAAGATATCCAGCCTAGGGTTGGGAGGAGGGGAAGTTAGGGTTACAGGCGTAGAAATGAAGGGCCTTCAAGCGCTTTCCTAACTACCCGCCCCTTCTCAAAGTTCCCGAGGTCAGGGAAGGAGTAGTGCTTGTCTGGGTGCCTGTAGTTCAGGTTAAAGACACTGCCTAGCGATCCCAAGCATCCTTGAGATGAGGAAAGGAATATAGCATTTAGACATTTATGGGGACGTCTCCAGGACACCCAGGGATTCAGCAGCTTGGAAAACCGGGCGTGCTGTGAGTTGCACAAGGCACAGGTCAGAGTGAGGACAGAACCAGTGGGAATACCCAGAGTCTCAAGTTTATAAAGGTAGGAAGGAGAAAGGAGACAGTGCCTGGGCACTGGACATATGTCGTGCATATAGGGGTTTGGCACCTATCCTGGAGTGCAGGTGAGGGTTTGGGGAAAGGATCAGTCCGAGGCGCTCTGGGCGCGAAGGCGCTACCTGGAGGCGCGGTGGCAGGCAGGTGCCCAAACTGCACCGCGATGCAGAGGTCGTTGTCCAGAGGAAACTTGTGGCAGTGCAGCATCTCAGGCCAAGGGAAGCCATAGGCCTCCATGAGCGGCGCGCAGCCGGCGCGCACGGCTTCGCACAGCGAGCGGCACGGGTAGATGGGTCGGTCCAGGCAGACAGGAGCGAAGAGCGAGCAGAGGAAGACCTGGGTGTCCGAGTGGCAACGCTTGGCCAGCAGCGGCAGCCAGCTGCTTGCCTGCTGCTTCACCTCCGCCAGGCTTTCGTGCTCCAGGAGGTTCGGCAGCCGCATGCGCTTGTAGCCCACTGTGTGGCAGAGGGGCAGATCGGCGGGGATGTCGAGGCACTGCGGTGGCTTGGAGTAGGAGCGGCCGTGCAGGGGCTCAGTTTGCCAACCATAGTAGTCGTATTCCTGGCCGCGCGCCGGCGCCCCATGCAGCGCCCCGAGCAGCAGCGCCAGCGCGGCGGTCCGCGCACCCCCGGCCACCCGCATGGCTGGATATTGCCGCCCGCCCCGACGGCTCGGTGCTCGGCGCCCCGCTGCCCCGCGTGCGCCCGGGCTGGGATGCTCCCTGCAGCCGACCGCTGCTCTGGTCGTCCAAGTAGGAGGCAACCTCTGCTCCGCTCCGCTGCCGGAGTGATCCAGGCGCCTCCCACCACGGGGCTCCAGCCCAGGCTTCGCCGTTCCCTAGCCAATCTGCAGCCGCTGGTCCCCCTCACCTCCCACCCCCGCCTGGGGTTGGCAGACCTGGGAGGAACCCTGAGTCTTTCCCACCGGGCTCCGGTCCCTCCTCGCCGCGCGACCCTGACCCGCCAACTATTCCGCTGCCCAGACTTCTCTTTGTACCTTTTCCTGGGGGCTCGACATTTTCTTCATCCTTGCCCTCTTCTCCGTCCTCTTATCTCTCTCCACCACAGTCTCTCCTGTTCCTTTTCTCACTCACTTCACCTGCTTATCTCTGCGCCTCGGCCTTTCCCTGCTCAGCTCTGGTTTCCCTTCCCCAACACCTCCATTGCTCTTCTCAGACACTGGAGTCTCTTGACCATCCACGCCTTCCTGGCCAGGCAAACAGAGCTTCACCCAGAGGTCTTCGAGAATGCCCCGAGGTTCTGCCCAATGCCAGGCACTTAGCAGCCTACTGGGGATAGCAGATGGCTAAGACCCATCCGTGGCAGCCAAGGGGGCGGGGTGAAGGAAATTTGGGCTTCTAGTTAGTGAATCCCTACTAAGTGCCATGCACAATTTGCCACGCTGAACAATCTTATGAACGTCTCTGGGTTTTTTGGATTTTGTTTGTTTTTGTTTTGCTTTTTTTTTTTTAAACAGCCCTGGCTGTCGTGGAACAAGATTTGTAGACCAGGATGGACTCAAACTCACAGAGATCCTCCTGCCTCTGCCTCCCAAGTGCTAAGTTTAAAAAGGCATGCACCACCACCCGCAGCCATCAATGCCTCTTTCTAATGAAAGTTCCCATCCAGTAGGAGCTAGCTGTGCTTGGAGACGGTCCTGGGCACACCTCATAAACTACCTCATGGAATTTTCTCAGTGATGCTGTAAGGAGGGTAGAACTATTACTACCACTACTCTACAGATAAAGATACGGAGGCTGAGGTCAGCCGAGGACTAGACGGTCATTGGATCTAGGCAGTGTGGTTCCAGAGTCAGAGACAGACAAATCAAAGTCGTGGATTCTGAGGGGTCCGAGTAGGGGAGTAAAGTGTCCTGGGGTCACCTAGCTCATGTGCTAAGGAAGGCAGGATCTGATTCAGGCTGTAGGCTCCCAAGAGCACAGTCATTATTCTTGGTTAAAATAGATTCCAGCCTGGGACAGGAAACACTGTGGGTGTAAGGAGAAGTGTCATTGTCACCCAGGCAGACATCAGAAGGGTGACTTCCAGATCCCATGCTTAATGTCTGTCTGGGTTCTGTCTTCCTTGACTTTTCTGTGAGAGGAACTGAGATGGAGGCTTGTGGAAGGAGACTCTTGTTGGTTTCCCTTGACCTCTGGCCTCCCCTCTGAGGATGAGCTTCCTAGGGCTGGGGTGGGAATGTGGGGGGTGTGTGAGGGGGCAAGGGTTGTCAGGGGTGGGGTATATATAGAACACCTGCCATGTGTTGGATATATGTGGGGTACAAAGGCTTGGTCCTTAATGTAGCTGGTGGAGCTGTGAGAACAGACACCAGGCAGAACAGAGGAAGCAGACAGCCCAGGGTGGAATGGGATGTCTCTGATGTCCTGGTTGACAGAGCTGAGTCCAGGTAGAGCCAGCTGGGGGCTTTCTTTTATGCATAGTATCAAGACTCTGTAGATGACCATTTAGAGGGTGAAGGGCTGGTCCCCATGGAGAGAAGAAGGGTACAGTAGTAATGGGAAAGGGCCCTATCTGCATCAGAAAACCAGGTTCATGTTCTGCCCCCTCCTTCCCAACTCTCTGTGTGGCTTCTGGTAAGAGTGATCTTGACCCTCAGTGGGATTTCCACTGAAGTCATGATGGACCAAGATGAATGGAAAGGTCTTGTGCAGCACCCACATGTAAAGAACACCTGGGGATGTCAGAAGCTCACAAGGATGAGATTTTGGGTGAATACACATCAGGTATCCTGAACATTCCCCAAGACGCCTTAGATAGGACTCTGAATGACCTCTGAGCAGAATGGCACTGCTCTCCATAACTCACTCCCTGCCTCATCTCTGGGCTTGGCCATCTTGTATGCTGTCAGGGAGGTGTGGTTGTGTGAGCCTCCCAGGTGGCTGTGTAAGGTGTTGGGTCCTGGGCCAGCTGGTTTGGCTGGGTCGCTCTTGGCATTGCTATGGGTGACCTGGACAGAGCTGGGCATTGTTTCTGTGGCTGGTTATATAAGGCCAACACATGGCTAAAAATCAAGTGCGTCTGGGCTTGGAAGCTCAGGCTCTGAAGGGCAGTGAGGCTGGACTGGAAGCCTCCTTGAAGAGGACGATGAGCCTTCTTTACCTGCCAACTCTGATGTGGGGAGGCTTGAGGCTCCCTAACATTGATGGGAGCAAGAAGAGAAGCCCTTTATAAGGCACGAAGCCAGAGTGCACTGGGCTGCTCAGGCAGTGCAGCTCTGTGGTTAGCCCTTCCCCTGGATCTACTTTCTAATGTGGTGCTGACGAGGTGAACCCAGGGCCTCAGCAGCTGGATTGAACACCTGGCACACTTGGCATCTGTCCATCCTAGGATGTACGTAGTATATCCAGGTTCATGCTACGTCAACTGGTAGAGCAGCCCCACTTGTTCAAAAGGGCAAAATTCTGCGTGGCTATCCCTTGCATCTAAGATGCATCTCTGGAACAAACTTTTATTTTCATAAACACCTACTGTTTTCTACATTTTTAATGTCCCCCCCTCCCCAATGGATCTCAAAAGCTCAAACCTTTCCAGAGGGTGCGCAAAGTCAATATCGCGCGTAATTTGAAACGCAAGATTAAATCAATCGATTCCTAGGCAACTTGGAGTAAGGCGAGTTTATTAATAGACTTCAGATTCCATATTATCATAATGAACATATAGCCCATATGTCGTTTTTGGGGTGCTATCAAAGAAGATACCCGTAATTATCTGCAAAGCCCATTAAACCGCTTCTTCCTTTTCCAGCTACATTTCTGGGTGAGGCCAGATTTTCATCGTGTAGTTCAGCCACAGCACATGTGGCAGCAAATCGAACACAGAAGCCGATAGAAGAGCCCAGCTGGCCTCTATTAGGCCGTGCGCTGAGGGAATTTACAGGCTGCAAAGCAATGGCATTGTGGTCTTTACTTCTCATTTTGAAAAAAAGCATGATTATTTTATGATGTTTGCTTATGTTAACATGCAATGATTTATTAACCTAATTAACAATTTTCCCCCTTATTTTAAATTTCAAATACGGCAAATAACAACAGGGTTGAAACCGCTCTAAATGTATCAAGCGATTGATCGGTAACTGAGACAAGGGCTCAGAGATGCCCGAGTGGCCTCCAACTGGCCACGTAGCTGAAGAAGGGCTTGAATTGTTTGCTCTCGTGCCGCGACGTCCTAAGTGATGAATTTACAGGGATATGCTGTGATCCCCAGTTTGGGATTCCGAATGTGTGTACCTCGAGGGGGTTCTGAGAGAACACTGTTTAAGACCGGCTGGTCCAGTTCGCCTTCCAGCCTCTACGAGAACTGTCTAAAACTCTGCTAGTAATGTTTATCTTCCTGTTCACGTAGTTGAAAAACCTTGCTTGACATACTTGGTTACCAGGAGCACAAAGCCTCATGATTGTTGGGGATTCCTCCTGGGATCGTTCGTCTACCTGTTTGGAATATTCTCAGTTCCTTGTTTGTTTTTTGAGACACAGTCTCACCGTGTGACCCCGGCTGGCCTTGAACTCAGAGATCTGCCTGCCTCTGCCTCCCGAGTGCCCCTATTAAAGGTGCGCTGCCCCTTGTCAGGGCTGCTCGGTTCCTTTTAGTGCCTGAGGGAATCTAGTTCTGTGAATTGTCGCTTCTGTCTCTGTCCCGCAGAAAGGAGGGACACCACGACGTTCTTCTCAAAGTGGTTTATTCAGGAACCTTACAACATGCGAACAGGAATCTTTCTTTTCTTTTTCTTCTCTCTCCCCCAGCGCACTCCCTTATACCCTCCCTCAACTCCGCCTCGTCAGTCCAGTCTGCGTCATCTCAGTTCCTAGGTCACGTCACATGGCCTGATCTTGCGTCATGGTGCGCCTGCGCAGCTCTCACAATGGACGTGGCTAGTTTCAGGTGTGTGAGGAAGTCAGGTGCTAGTCATGAGACTTAGCTGCAGTCCCAGGTGCCATCTTGGGACTGCCGCCACACCTGCTCCCCACAGTGAATCAACACTCAGCTAGAACCTGAGCACGCTTTCTGTGTGGTCAGCGTTTCACCAAGAGACAGACAAGACCACCCATTCAGGCTACACGTCCTGGAAAGAGGCGGCAGCCTTGGGCAGTGGGAGTGACCCCAGGCTGGGTCCGAGAGTTCTGAGTGACACATTCTCAATGTATGAGCAAGGCTTTCCCATGCTCTGGGTCCCAGTTACCTCTTGTGTGGTGCAAGGGTGACCATTTCACTCTTTATGCTTCACAGGGCGAGCTCAAAGGGCAAATGAACTAATGGAAAAAAAAAAGAGCTTGGAAATTTGTTTTACGTAGGGGATAACTGCGCCGTCCCGTCTGGCCTGGAACTCTTTATGTGGACCAGGTTGGCTCCTCACTCAGAGATCTGCCTGCTGAGTGCTGGAACTAAAGGTGCAGGCTAGACTAGCATTTTCATGGAGGTGAACCAGACATTGCCCTTTGCCTGTTGGCCTCCGTCACGTCTTCCCTCTCTTGGCTTGGGGAAGTCCTCTAGCTCAGGCTTGCCCTCCCGGGAGAGGCAAGACAGACTTGTTAGTATTTGAGAGTCTGTTGGGGTCACCAGCCTTTACAACCTCTCATTCCCGCCTGGGACATTGTCTTTGTACAGTGGCTGCTCTGTGTGACCTAATAGAATCACAGTGCTGTCAGAACCTTCCTAACTCCAGTTTCCTGCTCTCCTCTTACACTCTCAACTCTGCCCACGGCAAAGCCAGCATCTGCCCAGAGCATCCTCGCTGTGCAGGCCCCTCTACAGAGCAGCCTTGCTTAGCAGTATGGGCAGAACTGCATCATGGGTATGCTAGCGGCTTTGAGGATTGACACTGAGGAACATAGGTCCTGGACTTAGGTTAGGACTCAAGTCCTTCTTGCCATAATCCCAGACACTGAAGCGTCTCCAGGTTCCTCTAGAGCCCATGAGGTTTAGGGAACTAAAGCAGAGGCGGGGCTTATCTTGGGCCTGGGTGTCGCAGTTTCAGACTTCTGAAGTGGGAAAGCAAGAGGGTCAGCACAATGGCGTGAAGTAGGTGGGACTGTAGTGAGTGTGGCTGTGGTAGGCAGGGCTGTGGATGGCCAAACACACCCTCCTCTTCTCCCGGGGCCCCCAGCACACTGGGGAGTCCCCAGGATGTGGGGAAGTCCTGGCCAGAAGCTCATCAGAGAGATAATCAGACGTATTGGTGAAGAGCGTGCTCTCTGAGGCTGGAGTGAGTTCTAATTCATCAGTGCTACGTGGGTGAGTTATTTTACACCCTCCACTCTTGTTTCATTGTCTGTGAACTGGGAATATTAATTCTTGTAGTATTATCAAGAAGGTCACTTTTAATTGTGTGTGTGTGTGTGTGTGTGTGTGTGTGTGTGTGTGTGTGAGAGAGAGAGAGAGAGAGAGAGAGAGAGAGAGAGAGAGAGAATACCTCACGGAGGCTTCAAACTCCTGACCCTTCTGTGTCTCCCTCTGAGGTGCTGGGATTACAGGCATGTGCTGGGACGCTCAGTTTCTAGAGTTAATTTTAAATATTGCTCAGAACTGTGCACAGAGTAAGAGCTGTCCACTCAACTGTTAGTTAATGTTGAACATTGGTGTGCCAGTGGTGTTGAGAGGTCACCACCAAATCCTGTAATTTTTGGTCCCTAAATTTCTCCTCTGTCCACCTGCACCTTCTCTCTTCCCGTCTCCCCTACCCTTTTGGTCTCTTGAGTTCACTGTATATGGAGCTTAGGCTGGCTCAGTTTCCTGAGTGCTGGGATTACAAGCATGTGTCCCGTGCCTGGCCATGATCTCTCTCTTCCCACCATGCTCTGCTTCCTCTCAGCCTCACCGTGCCCCACTGGCTGGAGTGGAAGCAGCTTAGCTCAAGACCCTCTGTAGTCTCCCTTGCTTCTGGAATAAAGGCTCTGGTTTGACCGGGTTGCGGGGCTCTCTAGATTCCTGCAGTGCACTTTGCAATGGTCATTTGCTCAATGTCATTGTGTGATTGTATTTTTTTTTTTTGCCTACTTTTTTGGCAAATCTGGAGAATAGAGAGGGCATTAGAGCCCTTGCAGCTGGAGTTACAGGCAGTTACGAGCCACACGAAGTAGGTTCTCTACATCAGGTGATCATTTAGATCCTTTACAAAATTTACTGGTCAAACAGTTTGGAGGGATGTTATATCTGTTAGAGCGTTCTGTGGAATGGGGTTTAGCCTGGAAGCTTAAGGTCTTCAGGAGCAAGGCTTGTCCATTGGCAGGCTTGGATGGTCGGGGCTTGCAAGCCCCATTGGCAAGGGAAGACTATGAAGGGTCCTGAACTGAGCTGTTTCCACTCCAGCCAGTGGGACGAGGTGAGGCTGAGAGGAAGCAGAGCATGCTGGGAAGAGAGAGAGGAGATCATGGCCAGGCACGGGGCACGTGCTTGTAACCCCAGCATGTTGGGTGACGTGACCCAAGGGGATCAAACTTGGGTCCTCTCCATGAGAAGTATGTGCTCTTAATCATGGAGCCGTCTTTCCCACCTCCCTGCTTCCTCTCTCAGATGCAGTTTAGAGATGGCCAGGCACCTGGCTTGGGCTCTGTGCCTTCCTGCACATCATCTCATTTAATTATCCCAGTAGCACTGCAAGAGAGGCATTATTCCCATTTCATGTGAAGAAATAAACTCAGAGCAGGTAAGTAACACTCCCAGAGTCACACAGCAGAGAAGGGTACCAGGACGCAAACCCAGGGCTTCCTTTTATGGCTGTGTGTGAGAATGTGTGAGAATCCTGGGGGATGACGACTTCTGACTCGGGCTGCCTTGCAGAGGGGGTGTGAGGGAAGCAGATCCTTCAAGGAGACCCAAGCCACTATAGCTGAGGTAGGTCAGCTCTCTGATCTCAGCAGTACACACTCTAGAAGGCAGAAGGACCATTGATGAACAAATACAGGGACTTGTGATTTCTATGAAGGAGGACTTCCTATGGGAGAGGGAGAGGGAGAGGGATTCAGAACCACCTCTGTGGGAAGGGGAGAAAGTGTGGGCATGGAGTAAAAAAAAAAAAAAAAAAAAACACATTCCCTCCTAGGTTTTGTTTCTGTTGCTTTCAGGCTGTGGGAATTTGGATGTGACCCAATTCCTTGTGCTTGGTTTCCCTATCAGCAAAGTGGGTGGGGAGGGTTTCTCTGCATATGTGAAGAAGACTGCTCTGGTGTTAGGTGCAAAGGGTTCTGTGCAGTTGCAAGAGGTCCCCTTTCCTTGCTCTAGACACAGTGATGTCTGTTGCTGGGGTCCCCATATTTATAAACTGTTGTGGCTGAGAGTAATCCTCAATTCTGTCCTGACCACCAGCGGCTACGGACGCAGTTTCGAAAGCTGTCAACCATTCTCCATGGCTTCCCAAATCGACACAGACACGGAACGGCTCATTTGCCTGTAAATAAAACAGCGATTTCTGTGATTGGAGCTAAATGACACGCTCTCAGGGCTACAGCTCCTTCCCAGGCTCACAGAAATCAGCTGGTAGCCCTTGAGGCAGGAAGGGGGAAGAGACTGGCTTCTTGGAGGACAGCGGGTCAGAGGCTCTGGTGGGGGGCACTTTGTGCTCTGAGTGCAGAAGGAAGTGAACATCCTTGGGAGGGACCTAAGGGCAGGACCGTGGAGGGCAAACCCAGGGCATCAGTGTTTGGGGTTGGGTCCAGCTGTTGGGGGAACCCTGGGCAGACAATGGCCTCATTAAGGAGAGGGTGCAGGCAGGCAGGAGCTGGGCATGGCTACAGCAAGAGGAGAATGTGAGGAACTGAACCTCCTCTTGCTGGCCCAGCCAATGGAGCAATTGTCTTCTGGTGGGAGGGAGCTGGGGTCTGAGCCTGGGAATGGTTGGACAGTTGCCCTTGGGGGCAACTGAGGTAGTCCCGGCCCTTTTGCCTGGCTTGCAATAACTCTTCCACTGGTTGCTGAGAACCGGGGCCTCAGAGGGGATTGCTAGGCCTGGGAGTCCAGGGTGTGGCTCCTCATACAGGGCTCTCTGAAAAGAGATTCCCAATTCTTAATTGCCCCCTTCTGGGGAGCCAGGTTCTGATTAGGATTGTCTCTGGCCTGGCTCACCTGACTGTAGCTCTCCTGTGCAGCTCCATCCTGCTCCTCTGTGCTAGTGGGTCTGCTTGGTGGGTGTCAAGAGCTCCACTTGCAAAGTGATGGTTGAGCTGGCGGTGCTTCTCATCTGTGTGGGCTCCAGCCAGCAGGATGGCTGGGCCACCACTTGGGTGCCCACTACTTAGTGGACGATGTCCTGTACAACGCGTGACCAGACGTTTCTGGTCTCAAACGCTGACAGAGCTCCTGTTGGGATGTATCCAGAGCCCAGTGCATCCCATCAAATGGTGGAGGTGGTATGGTGTGGCAGAGCTCAACAGAGAAGACAGGGCCAAGGAAGTAGGGCCGGCACTGAGCCCCGGCGTCCCACCCAGCTGTGGACACTGCCCCCCTGGGAGACCCTTTACAGCTAGAAGGTTAGACTTGATGGCTCTGGAGGCTCCGACTGGCCAGACCTTTGCTGTGACGGGTCAGTGTTGGTTCTGACGGACAGATCTGCTGGAATCGGTTTGTCAGCATCATAACAACTCCTGGCTTTGGCTTTTGTTTCATTCTGAGAGAGGAGGTGGGTAGATAAGGTCTGAGGATTGACTTCCTGCAGCTGTGAACTGCTGCTGGTTTCCTGACTCTCAACCACGGCTGACTCCAGCAGTAGAAGGGAGAGAGTCTCAAACTGAGCAGTAAAGGGGTTGCCACCCATAGAAACCGATCAAGACATATGTTTCAGTACCTAAGCCACCTGCAGAGATCTCAGTCTGGTATATGTCACTCCTAGGTATTTGGATGTAGTGGACCTTCGATGGGGGTAGGGCGGGGCACTGGTCTTGAAGGTGGTTTTGTGTGTATGCAAGGTCAAACCCAGAGTCCTCTATAGGCAAATGCTCCATTACTGAACTATACAGTCCGTGTCTACCCTGCAAAGGCTGTGACTGGTCCTCGACTCTATACCTCTCCATCTGCTGGTCAGAGCTTCTCTTCCCATCTCCTGCTCATGGGGCTCCTTTGGGATAAAATAAAACTTCTTTTTTTCTGGAAGGTCCACACAACCGCCCTCTCTCCTCTACCCTGGTCCCCTATCTCTTGTCTTCGGTGGTCTGGTTTCTCACAGCCCATTCATTCGCCCAGCCCCCAGCTCAGTGCTCTGACAGATGGCAGTGTCAGGGGACAGTGTGTGCCCTGCACTAAGTGCTTCATCATCCAAGTGACTAGGCACACAGTGGGGAGGTGTTATCACCGCCCCCTGTGCACAAGATGGGAAGACGGAGGTGAATCGGTCGCACAGTAGGGAGGTTCCAGATGGATGCCACTCTGCCGGACGTCTCTGTGGCTCTCTCTGGCTTCTCATACTTACTCTTCACTGGGCCTGGCCAGCTTTATAAGAACAGGATCACTGATGAGGACAGCACAGGGGGGTCTGGCTTCAGGAGAGAGTTCCACGGGACAGCTACTAGGGTCCTGGTGAAGATCGTTCATCTTGATTAAGGATTTGGGAGTTACTGTTCCTTCTCTACAGCACCAGGGAGGCTTGTGTGAACGATCCTTATTTGGAGACGAGGACACTGGGGTTAGAGGTCGGCTTCTTCCAGTTCACCCAGGCAGTACATGATGGACAGGCCCAGAACAAAGCTCTGATTCTTTTTTGCTCTGACATTCTGTCCTTTTCCACCGCTCCACGAATCCAGTGGGCCAGAGTCAGGAAAACCAAAAGGGTTGGAGTGGTCCCTCTGCAGCCCACCACGGAAGTCTGCGAAGTCAGATCAGGGACTGCTGGAGTCGAAGAAGTCGGTGCCATGTTGACCTGGCTAAGCAGTGAGGCAGTTGGGGTCAGGAATAGGTGCGTTCTTTCCCCTTAACCCATCACAGCCTCTGGCTTCCTGGAATTGTTGTTCGGACTCCAGATTACTTGGCTTTGAGTTCCCCACAGTTCCCGCACATAGGAACGCAGCACCCATCCACTTCCAGACCACACCCTCAAACACCCTTTCCTGAGGAATAATCTAGTTGACAGGAGATTAGGAGGCCAGCTGGGCAGGCAAGCCAGTGGTCACTAGAAGTGTGGTAACAGTTTTCCGAGGAATGCAGAAAGTTCGTGGGATTCCATGCCCCAAGACCGAGTGTAAGCCCGCTACTTTCTGCCCAACCCTAGGGTTCTGTGTCTCCTCTCCCAGGCTCAGTGTTCCAGCCTGTGAAGACAAATGTAAAACCATCCTGGTAAGAGGCTTGGGCGAGATCATGTCCGGGGAGACGGTTGATCACTATAATTGATTAGTTGGAGGTCAAGGTTGATAGAGCTTCTGAGTGGAATCTCTGTAGTCATGAAAACACCCCCTCCTGCCGCTCCAAGTCAAATGGCCACTAGCTTCATGCATCTGGGGCTACTAAGGAACTGAGTTCAATGTCATCATGCCTTAGGGAGGTACGAATCCTATCCCACAGAATAACCATCTATTAAAAATGTTTTAACCTTTATTTTGTGTGTGTGAGCATTTTGTCTACATGTGCACCATCCACCATGGATGCGTTGGATCCCCTGGGACTGGAGTGACAGTCAGTTGTGAGCCACAATGTGGGCACCAGGGATTGAATTCAGGTCCCTGGAAGAGCGACCAGTGCTTTTGACCCCCAAGCCAACTTTCCAGCTCCCTAACCAACTTAAAACGAACAACCCAGTGGCATTTAGTGCACTGACAGGAGCCATCGCTTCTCTCTAGTTACAAACTACTTGTCATCTCCAAAAGAAACCCTGCTCACAAACACAGGCCTTTCTTGTCCTCTCCCTGCCGGATCTGGCAACCAGTATGGCACGTCCTGTCTCTATGACTTTGCCTGTTTTAAATGCTTCTTATGCACATCTGTCTTCACCCACAGAATGTGCCCTGCATGACTTGTTTCTTTCCCTTCACTTGACGTTGTAAAGTTTCTCCGTGCTATAGCAAGTGTCAGTCCTCTGTTCTTTTTAAATGATGGCTGGTGGCCACTGCACTGCACAGCGGAAATGCTGATACACTTCGAGACAAGTGAGAGAGCAGGGCATCCTAATGCTGGCTCCTCTCTGAGGGGACTCAGTGGGAAAGAAGGACCCACAGAATGGGAAGGATGAAAACAGTGCCTGGGGTCTCTCCAAAGAAGCCCAAAGCTTTGCCCCATGACAGGCATGGCTATTACATTCTCAAGGCCCAGTACTGGGCTGAGTATGACGCAAAGATTTGACACTAACAGAGCATTTAAAGTATATTTAATTATGCATGCTGTGCTATACAAAAGATATATAGGAAGATGTATGAAAAACACATATCTTTTCAAGACAAGTTTTTCCTATGTAGCCCAGGCTGGACTCAGATTCATTGTCCTACTTTCCAGGGCCTGGGACTATAGGTGTGTACCAACATATTGAGCATCACAGAGATTTGCAAATAGAGCTTTCTTCCCTTCATCCCCGAGTCTGAGAGTGCTAAAATAACTCATTGGCTCACTGAGCCAGTACGTGGCAGGTCTATGAACCTGAGTCTGTCTTTTGCTGAGGCCCATGATCTTCACCAGAGCTGTCCCCTACAAGAGAAGCCAATTAGGGATCAGTCTTCTTCCCCCCAGCTTAAGGGTTTCCCAGCTCCATTCCCTGCAAGCCTTTCTGTACTCTAATGGGATCTGGACTTCTTGGAGAGATAGGAGGGGTGGCTCATAGACTAGGGAGTAGACTCTATCTCTTTCCCATTGTTTATCAGTGAGTAACCTGGCTGTGCCCTCGGAGGTCCCCACTATTAATTGATCTGGGAAGGGGGCTCTGTTAATTGCTGACCCAGAATAAACAGGACTAGGAGAAATGGGGCTGATAGCAGAGCGAGCTCCTCAGCTGCGCTGCCCTTTGCCCTCTGGGAAAGGGTGGTGGGAAGGGGTGATAGACAGCAAATGGGAGGTGTGCTCCTGGGAATGGCTTTGGAGTGGGGGGTGGAAACTGGTTTCCTGGGGCCCCAAAGAGTCACTCTGTTTGTCCTTCTGGGAATAAAGCCTAACTGGGCTCCCCATGTGTTGTGTCCTGTCAACTGGTTGGGATGACAGCCAGCAAGACTCTGATACTCATTGTTTTTTTTGTTTTTGTTTTTGTTTTTTTTTTTTTTTACCATTCTCTTTATCCATCTTTTCTTTTTTCCTTCCCTGAGCATCTTTGTATCTTTTTTGTCTCTTCTTCCCTTTGAGCCACCCATCCATGTTTCTTTTCCCTCCCTTTCAGGAAGTCAATGTATTCTTTTCTCATTCAATGTATCCATCTGGAAGCCCATGGTTTCCTTGTAACCCTCCTTTGTCTTCATTACTCATCATTATCTTCACCCATCTTTACCTTCCCTCACCCTGGAGTGACCACCCGTTTCTAGGAAAGAAAACGACAGGGGTCCTCCAGACATCCCGGCCATGGGGTCCTGAGCCTAGGTCCTACACAGTCCTGACTGAATTAACAGTGATCTCAGACATGCCATTCACTTGTTCAAAGTTAGGTAGTCTCACTGTTCCTGAGGGAAAAATAAAACCTTGTTCCTTCAGAGTGAGACCATATAACTTATTGTCCAAACAGGATGCTTTAGTCCTAGTAACCGCCCACCATGAGTGACCTCAGAATGTCCTGGGTAAAGAATGTTCAGCCATCTTTCCTTGGCCTCAGCCTGGATGAATCTGTGACTCAGGCCCTTTTGTCTCCAAAGCCAAGACTAGATTTGGGGAGGGGCCCGATGAGTAGAGCACACTTCAGCATCAGGCCCTTGGTCAGAGTTGGGTGTCTGACCTCCCTTTTGTTACCTCAGGAGTACTCATTTGTGAAGAGATTTGTTACAGCCTCAGCTAGACAGACAAATCAAGCCCAACCCTCCAGGTATTGGGTAAATAACACAAAAAAGCGAGTTAGTCCAAAAGGCCTCTTCTGAGGCTTCAGGGAACAGGCAGATTCACAGTCCCTCTCTTGGCTTTCTCCAAGAAGGAACAAGAGCAGCAAGAATGATGGGTAATGATGATGGAGCCCTCGTTAAGTGCCAGACAGAGTCCTGGGTGCCCACCCAGTGCAGGTAGGAGTGCAAGAGGCTTCTGAGGGACAAAGCCTTCTGGAACATTAATCTCCTGCTTCTGTCTCACCTCGTCCCCACCCCCACTCCCGGGAGCTCTCAGGGGGATGTAGTTGATTGTGTTCACCTGCCAGCCACCACCCCTAATCCTTAGCTGCTCTACTGGGAGATAAGATAATCACAGCCCATTAATCAAGGTGGCCTGGCAAGCTACAGGTGCAGATAAGCCCCTCCTGGGCTGGCTCCCCAGGGCTGGGTCTGTGGAGGTTGCTGGGGAGTTCCAATATCAAGTGTGTGTCGAAGAAGGTGGGGTCTGTCTACTATGGGAATTAGGATGGTGATGTGCTGGGAGGTTAATTGAGAGTCCAGAGATCTGTCCGTCCCCACTCTCTCCTTACACGTGTGGGGAAAATGGAGGGGCAGGGAGAGCATGAGATGTCCCTACAGTGTGAAGATGCTGAGGAGTTTGTTGCAGGGGTAGGGGTGGAGGGTGTTTGTGGGCGGAAGCCTGCCTTGGCTAAGGGACAGCGGGCTGCGTGTGATTTGTCTTACTCACCGTCACAGGGTGGTGGTTGGTGGCCATGCAGGCTGTGTGACAGTGTGACAGGGTAGAGAATGAGTAGCGGGTCCTGTGCACTTTGTGGTCATGCAACACCATGGATAGGTTCTGGGATGGTGGAGTTTGATTGAGGTCTCAGCTCTGCTACCTGCCTATGCAGAACCTTGAGTAGACCTCTCCACCTTTGCCCCTTTAGTCTTTCCTTCTGGATAAAGAGGATGGGGTCAGACTTGGTGGTCTGAGAGGTCACAGGAGGAAGACGAACGCAGAGCACTCTGTTCTGTGCCTCACAGGCAGCTGGCAGCGGGTGGCAGGGGCTCAATAAACATTCGTTTAAAAATTCTCCTTCTTTCTTCTTGGCAAGGGCCAAAGGGCACGGGCAGCCTTTGGTGTCTAATCTGTGTGGCCAGGACTGTGGAAATGGGGCAGCCACCCCCTAACAACTCCTGACCTGAGGTGCTGAGTCTGAGGGGTATTAGTCGCTATTTTTTTTTTTTTTTTGGTTCTTTTTTTTCCGGAGCTGGGGACCGAACCCAGGGCCTTGCGCTTCCTAGGTAAGCGCTCTACCACTGAGCTAAATCCCCAGCCCCTTAGTCGCTATTTTTAAATTTTCTTTTAATGATGTCATCGGTCGTGGTGGTCAGGAGTTCAGGAATGTTTCAGTAGTGGTGGGTCTGACTCAAGAGATCTCACCAGGTCAACTGCGTGCCAGGACCGCAGTCCTCCCAAGGTTTGTTTGAGGCTGGAGGCTCTGATTCCAACCTCACTTATGTGGCCATTGGTCAGAGGACATGAAAACAGCTCATATCCTCCAGTGCACAGAGGGAGTGAGTGTGGGCCTTTTCTTTGCTTGCTCTGGGGTTGCCAAGCAGCATTAGAGACCGATCACTAAGTCCAGCGCAAACTCCAGGGCAAGGGGACCTGTCTGTGCCCTGGCTCTGTGCCCAGATGCCCTGTCCCAGGATGCTCTGTGCTAGGATGCACTGCGCTGGAAACTGTAGATGTCTTTAGTCTTTACACCTAAGTCAGGGGCTGCTTTTCTTTTGCTAGTGAGACCACAGTAGTTCAGAGAGGTTGAGAGATCTGCCCAAGGCCACCCAGCAGGGATAGCTGAGGTAGTGTCTGGTCCTGGGGGCTTGCCTTATTTACCCTGGGCCATTTCCTGCTCCAGCTGAGCCACATCTAAGGCATCTTGGCTCCGAAAGATATAGGACCAGCTGGGAAAGCCTGGGACTTCCTTGGCTGTAGAATTAGAAATAATATATGAGGCACAGGGCACAGGGCAAACGGCCCAAGGGAGCTATGCTTGCTCTGAGGCCTTAATTTACTTTCTGCCTCTTTTCCTGCATCTATCTGCAGGATGGTTGTAAGGTAAGCTGAGGACAGACAGTATTGGGGGCGGGGGACTGCATGCTACTGTAAGGTAAGCTGAGGACAGTATTGGAGGGGACTGCATGCTATTGTAAGGTAAACTGAGGACAGTGTGAGAGGTATGCTGTATGTTATTGGGGTGGAATCAGTCAGTGCCAGGTTGGACTGGTATTGGGATGCCTTTCCTTGGGAGGATTATTGATTAATTGATTGATTGATAAAAGCAATGTCCCCGTTTCGGTCTGGGACCTCCCATTCAGGCTTTGCTAAGCCATAACTCCCTCGTCAGTCCAGTGGGTAGAGGTCAGGACCAAAGGCTTCATTAGAGAAGGCCCCTGACTGAGGCAGAATTCAGGCCAGACTACTGTCGTCTCCCAACTCCCATCCCTGCTCACCTTGTCTCTTCCCAGGCACAGGATGTGCTCTGCAGGGTGCTTCAGGGAGTTCAGACAGCCTTTTGTTTCTGCCTCTGCAGAGAGAGGATGCTACACGGACGTCCAGGCACTTCTCCAGGTTTGCCAGCAGAGGGAGCAGATGCTGTGTCTGGGACCTGGGAGGTTCCCAGAGAGGCTGGGGTGCTCTTGTCCCTGAAACCTTCAGCCCAGATACTGGCTAGAGGTTTTTGTAGTTGTTTGTTTGTTTGTTTGTTTGTTTTTTTACAGTCCACACATCCATCATCCATCCATCCATCCATCCATCCATCCATCCATCCATCCACCTGTCCATTGCATGTGTGTGTACAGGTCAGAAATGAGCTACCTCTCTCTTTCTGTCACAAAGGTTCCAGAGACTGAGCTCAGGCCATCAGGCTTAGAGGAAAGTACCCTCGCCCACTGAGGTCTCTTGTACCCTAGGTTGACCTTGAACATACTATATCCAGCTGAGACTGGCTGATCGTCTGACCCCGAGATTACTAGCATGCGCCATCATCCTGGTCTTATGTGATGTTAGGGATGGAACTCGGAGCCTCATGCCAGGCAAGCGCTGTACCACTGAACTGTATCCCCGCCCCTGAGGGGGGTGATGTGGAACACAGCTGTTCAGAATGGGAACACCATCCCCCAAAGGACCAGCTTCTGCTCCCTGGAGATAAAACCATGGTAAATGAGAAAATGACAGAGTTTCTGGGTGGGACCGGTGACCTCAGATCTCTGCTCATGCCGTCTGTGGGATCCATAGGAGGGACAGAAGCCATCGATTCACTTCTTGATCCCGTCTGCAAACATTGTTGCGCGGCTACTGTCACATGGCACTTGATGGCAGACATGGCCTCTCCCAGGGCTACAGTTCTACTCGGAGCTGTGTAGTGAAATGGGGTTTTATTGCAAGCAGAAGGTGAGGAAGAGAAGGGTGAGAGAGTCGGAGACAGGACGTCCATGTCTCTGCTTGCTCACCAAGATGGCCAGAGGAGACTGAGGTGGAGCAAGGCGGCGAGTCTGTGAGTGGGGATTACCCACGATGCTCTGTCCAGCATCGTTATCCCATTGTTATTGGGGTCCCATCGTTATCACAGGGACTGATCACCACAGGGGAGACTTTGAGCCCGTTGCATACTCTCAGTTGGCCCTACACAAGCCACGGAAGGCCAGCTATGTCACTTAACCACCTGGGGAACAGAACCAAAGGGACTCAGCTCTACTTCCTACTTATAAGTTGTTTCTTATTTTTTACTTTTTGTTTAATTAAGACAAGGCCTCATATAGCCCATATACCTCGATATGTAGCAGAAGATGCCCTTGGATGTCTGATCCTCCTGCTTTCACCTCCCCACTGCTGGAATTGCAGGAATACACATCTGAATTATGCATTGCTGGGGACTGAACCTAGGACTTCATGTATGCTAGGCAGACCAACCAACTGTGCTACATCCTCAGCTTCCTTCAATTTATTCTTTAAACCCAGGAGTGTGTTGTACTAAAGTTTAGGGACACAAACTGCACCAGAAGTCAGTTGAATGGTTCTGAACACACTCTAGATCAGGGGTTCTCAACCTGTGGGTGGTGACCCCTTTGGGGGAGGTTGAATGATGTTTTCACAGAAGTCACGTTAGACCATCAGAAAACATATTTACATCATGATTCCTAACAGCATCAAATGTACAGTTGGGGGTCACCACAGCATGAGGAACTGTATTAAATGGTCTCAGCATTAGGAAGATCCACTTATGGCAAGCAGGATGCATTTCAATAAGCAAATGGATCAACTGTGGTATGTTCATGCAGAGGAATATTATTCAGCAAGAAAAAAGGAAAAGACTTTCAGTCAGCGTGGTACCACCTGATTGCTGCCTAGGGAATGCGAAAGTGGCCAGTCCCAGGGAGCCGAAAGGCCTTTAGGGACCTGAGGAGGGCATGTCTCAGGCGGTGGAAGCGAGGTCAAGTCCACCCTCAGTGTATCAAGAGCGGCAGAGGCTAGAGCTGTGTGCCGTCCATGCTCTCAACAACGTCCTCCAAGAGCAGCTCTTTAGCCAGGAAGATGCTGACGAAATCTGCGAGAGGCTAGCCCCAGATTCCCAACTGAACTCCCATCGCAGCCTCTTGGGCACTGGCAACTATGATATCAACGTGATCATGGCTGCTCTGTAGGGCCTGGGCCTGGCTGCTGTGTGGTGGGAGAGGAGGAGACCCTTGTCCCAGTTAGTCCTGCTCCAGATAGTAGGCCTGATCTTGAACCTACCCTCTCCTGTGTCACCGGGGCTGTGCCAGGTGGCCCTGCGCCAGGAGGACGGCATCCGCTATAATCTGGACTCGAAGTTACGGGTGCCTGAAGCCCTGGAAGGAGAGGATGGTGTCAGGGCCTTCCTAGCAGCTGCCGTGGCCCAAGGCCTGTGCAAGGTGCTTTTGATGGTGATCAAGGAGGTGGAGGAGGCTGGCTGCTGGCTGCACACAAGATAATCTACTGCCTGGGAAGGGCTGCCTACTGCCACGGTCCTGTATCCAGTGCCTGAAAAGAATCTGTAACTCCAGGCCTTAGGAGGCCTGCCCTGCCCCAGGGTCCCTGCTCCCCTGACCACTGCTGCCTCAATAAATCTGCTCTTTTGTTTAAAAAAAGGGGGGGGGGAGATTTATTAACCCATGAGCCATGGAAGAAACCTCAATGAAATAAGCAGAAACCAAAATACTACATACTAGAAAAGGCAGAACCATGGAGCTAGAAAGCAGGTTGCCAGGTTGGCAGGGTGTAGAGGATGAAAAGCTGAGGCATGATTATTTCACGGCAGTGAAGCCATTTTCTATGACACTGTTAAGGTGGACACATGTCACCATGTCTTTGTCCAAACTCATAGAGTTCAAAAATCACAGGGCAGAGTCCTAATGTGAACCTCAGCTTTAAATTACAGTATCTTGACACTGGATTGTGAATTGCTAGCAGTAACACTCTGAAGCTAGATGCTGGCTAGTATAAGAGAAACCAGGAGCATTCAAGTTTCCTGTAAATATAGATCCCAACAGCTATCTATTTGTTTTTAAATGCCGCATGTAGCTAAGACCCTATATGCCGAAGACTGTCCCAGAAAAGCCAGCAGCCTTTGAATAACTGCCACAGAGACCATAGTGCTCATTAAAGTTTGAGTAGTGGGGAGGTGTGAATTGGAAACTAGTGTGAGAGCCTAGCCACAAAAGCAGGGCTGAGCAGAGGGAAGGTGTGAAATTGGAAGCTAGTGTGAGAGCCTAGCTACCAGTGGCAAGGTGTGAACCGGGAAGGTATGAATTGGAAGAGCAGTGAGAAGGTGTGAATTGGAAGAGCAGTAGGAAGGTGTGAATTGGAAGAGCAGTGAGAAGGTGCGAATTGGAAGAGCAGTAGGAAGGTGTGAATTGGAAGAGCAGTGAGAAGGTGTGAATTGGAAGAGCAGTAGGAAGGTGTGAATTGGAAGAGCAGCAGGAAGGTGTGAATTGGAAGAGCAGTGAGAAGGTGTGAATTGGAAGAGCAGTAGGAAGGTGTGAATTGGAAGAGCAGTAGGAAGGTGTGAATTGGAAGAGCAGTGAGAAGGTGTGAATTGGAAGAGCAGTAGGAAGGTGTGAATTGGAAGAGCAGTAGGAAGGTGTGAATTGGAAGAGCAGTGAGAAGGTGTGAATTGGAAGAGCAGTAGGAAGGTGTGAATTGGAAGCTAGTGTGAGAGCCTAGCCACAAAGGCCTCACTTGTTTGGAGGGCTTTTCAGGTTAGGGGTATTGCATGGTGATGCAATTCAACAATGATAAGAAAATCTAGACTGATTTCTGAGTTGTTTCCTGTTGTCTTCAAATTCAGTGCCCATCAAGGGGCATGTTGCTCAGCTGATAGACAGCTTGCTTGACATGGACTTGATCCCTAGTGCTAGGCATGGGAGTGTTCACCCATGATTTCACAACTCAGGATAAGGACAGAAGAATTAGAAGTTGAAGGTTATAAGGTAAGTTTGAGGCTAGCTGAGATATCTTGTCTCAGAAAAACTGGGGCTGGAAAGATGGCTTAACACATAAGAGTTCTGGCTGCTCTTCCAGAGGACCTGAATTCAGCTCCTAGCACCCACATGATGGGTCACAACTGCCTGTAACTTTGGTTCCAGGGGACCTGATACTGCTGTCTTCTAGATTCCATAGGCACTAGGTGCACACATGGTATAGAAACATATGTGCAGGTAAAACACCCATATCCATAAAAACAAATTTAAAAATCCCCTGCTAGGATCTTCCTTTGATTTGTACTATGCCACCTTCACTGCCCTGGGACCTTTCCTGCCAATATCTTCCCTCAGTGTGTTAAGGAACACTTTAACACATCTCTTGTTTGCACACAGGAGAAGAGTCACAACATTTCTCACATTTTAAAGAACTTTAATTGACTTTCTTAAAGGATTTTGGGGCTGGGGAGATGGCTCGAAAGATGTGGTTAAGAGTGTATACGGGGTTTGGGGATTTAGCTCAATGGTAGAGCGCTTGCCTAGGAAGCGCAAGGCCTTGGGTTCGGTCCCCAGCTCTGAAAAAAAGAACCAAAAAAAAAAAAAAAGTGTATACGGTTCTTGCAGAGGACCTGAGTTTAGTTCCCAGCACCCACATGCCTTAAAACCACTATAACTCCAGCTCCAGGATCTGATGCCCCTTCTAGGCACTTAATCTCATGTGTATACACACACACACACACACACACACACACACACACACACACACACACACACACGAGGGAGAGAGAGAGAGAGAGAGACATACACATACAGAGGCTGTTAAAGCGAAATCGTTTTTAAAACTATTTTTGTTCATACTAAAATTGATTAGGAAGTGCAGAGGTTCCCATGTACCCCCCACCCCATGTCTTGTTTTTTTTCTTTTTCTTTTTTTTTTTTCAGAGCTGGGGATCGAACCCAGGGCCTTGCGCTTGCTAGGCAAGCGCTCTACCACTGAGCTAAATCCCCAACCCCTCCCCCACCCCATGTCATTCTGTGTCCCATGCTGTGTCTGTCACAACTGAGGAACCTGAGCTGCTGTATCATTAGCATCCAAGTCCGTAGCCTACACATGGGTCCCTCAGTGCTGTACATTCGATGGGCGTGGACAAACACACGAGGGTGTATTCCCACACTAGGACACCATGTGGAGAGTTCACTGTCCTTCAAACCCCTGTTCCAGTCATTTATGCTATCTACCCCTAGCTCCAGCAACACTGGTCTTCTCCATTAATTTGTCTTTTTCAGAAGCTGATTTTGCCAGAACCTTACTGTTAGTAGCCTTTCAAAAGGTCGTCGTGGGCTGGGCATAGTGGCGCATGCCTTTAAACCTAGAACTTGGGAGGCAGAGGCAGGCTGATCTCTGTGAGCTCTCGGCAAGCCTAGTCTACATAGCAGGGTCCGTCCGAGTGAGCCAGGGCTACAGACCAAGAGCCTCATTTTTAAAATCACAACCCTCTTTATTATCGCGCGCGTGCGCTCCTGTGTGAGTACCACAGCGCGCGAGTGGAGGTCAGAGGCAGCTTTCGGGGACTGGTCTTTTCCTTGCACTGTGGAACCAGAGATGGAGGCGAGCCGAACACTTGATGGCTTTCAGGTCTGTTGATGTTTCGAGGGCTGTGGGAAGGTGTGAGCTGGGAAGATGTAATTGGACTTACAGTGACTCGAGTGCAGTAATCACAGTGGCTTTTTACAATTTATTCCTGACAACAGCCGCGTCTCATGTACCTTCGAGTCTGCCTATGTTGTCTGCTGCATTCTGTTTTATTTTGTTTTATAGACAGAGCGCAGGTTGGCTTCAATCTGTTATATAGTTGGGGACATCCTTGATCTCCTAGCCCTCCTGCCTCTACCTCTGGAGGGCTGGAGTTTACTGCCTTATGTGGTGTTGGGGTTCAAACCCAGGGCTTTTGGGTGTCAGCTAAGGAAGCATTCTTTCTACCAACCGACTACACACCCAGCCATGCATATTGTCTCCTGTCTTAGGGTTCGGAATAACACCTTGATACCTAGAGTTCAAAAACCCAGGGACTATTTTTACTTTCCTCAGCTGTAATTTAATCAAGAACCCGGGGGGCAGGTCTGCCGTCCGGCTGGCTGGACTTGGTATGGTGCACTTTCCCTGGTTCACACATGCAGGTTCCCTCCATGTGTGGTCTGTGTTTACAGCATCCTTCCTTCACAAACCCTGGGTCTTCACCTTTCCCCTTTAACCCTGTAGGAATCCACAGAGCAGCCATGCTCCGATACATTCCCAAGGTCAGCAATTGTCCTTGAGATGAAGGCAGGGAGCCCAACAGCTCAGCGTTGTGCACGGGATCCAACCCGGGAATGTCTCAGTGGCTTATGGTTCTCAGCACTTTCAGGACGATGCTGGTGTGATTTTTGGCTTCCCCTCCTTGTGTTATTCTTAATGGAGAGCCGGCCTGAATTAACTCGTCTGACTGAGTTTATGGGCAGAATGAGCACTGCGGCCACATCCTCCTGAAATACCCCTCCTAGGCTCATTGGATGCAGAAGGCTTGCTTTTATCGGATGGCTCTGTGCTGGCCAAGGACAAGGCTGACCCAGGCTTTGGCACTGCACAGTCATTCTGTTGGCCCTGTCTGGTCTCTTGTGATGGACAGTGACAGCCCAGGAGTGGGAGGTTTGGGTTCAGGGTTTCCCTCACCCTGGGTCAGTTCCTTCCTGGCTAAGCCTTCAGCCTTCGTGTTTTTAAATAGTTTACGTGCAACGTGGGCTGAGGACTGTGCTCTCCGTTGATTCTCCCCTTAAATGATGCCTGTAAAAAAAAAATTTCCCATCATGCGGTCTGACATATTTAGTTCTTTTTTTTTTTTTCTTTTTTTTCGGAGCTGGGGACCGAACCCAGGGCCTTGTGCTTCCTAGGCAAGTGCTCTGCCACTGAGCCAAATCCCCAACCCCAACATATTTAGATACTCGAAAATGTTTGCTGACTGTTAAGGAGCCACGTGGCTCTACCAATTTAACTGTAAATATTTGAAGAATCCCCAAGAGACACACTACAGAGGACTCTCCCCCTCCATCCCTGCCCTTTTGGAGCAGGAGTCCAGGGATAGGAAGTGACATCACTCCGTCAGGGGCTCCTGACTTCTTGCTTCACCTCCATCCTTGATACATCGCCTCTCCATCCAAAATGCTGTCCACGATACACCTGTGTTTCAGACAGCAGCAGGAAGAAGTTCACTGCCCTCCCATGCAAGGGGACATTTCGGCTGGCAGTTCCGAGCAACACACCCGCTTACTCTCTTGGGCCGGATCTTACACATGGATCACACGGGGCTGCCAGAGAGGTAGCGAATGGCGTCTCTAAGCTGAGCAGCACTGGGAGGTTTGTAGGAATCTTTTCCTGAGGGAAAGGGACATCGTCAATGAATCGATTGGAATCCCTTTCCTCACTGGACCGCAGTTTCTCATCTATAGACATTGGTGGAGGGGTGCTTTGAGTGGCACTTTCTTTACTGTGCACTGCTGTTCCACTGTTCTATGCCATGTAGGACAGCTGCCACCCCTGACCCTGCCTATTAACTAGCACTCACACCTGTCGGCACAGTGACCATCCCTGGGCACGCAGCATCACTCTTGTCTAGCTGCCCCTGGATGATGATACTTCTCGCTGCTGAGAAGCTACGGGACAAGCCATCCATGGGGAGTATTCTTGCTACCCTCGACTCTGCGGTTCCTGGGTCTCAGTATTTTTCTCTGTCATATGGGTGAGGGTAGGGGAGAGGATGAGAATTCAGATGTGCACACGAGTCCTCCCTGGAGCCAGAGGGGAAGGAAATCATTGTATAGGTAAATAACAGGACATTATTAATTAATGTATCTCTTAGGGGAGAAAGAATGGAAGGAAGAGGCCAAGACAGTTTTCTAAGAAATGGGGGGAGGCATGAATTCAGAACACCTGGTCTTAACTTAGCCCCCCTGCTCCTCTCCGAGGTCCTTCACTGTACCCTGGTATAAGGGATGAAGGGAGAAGCTGGCAATGCTCACCTTCATCTGTCATGATGCCCTCATTAGTGACTCCCTTGTCCATTGGCGGGACCTCATCAGTGGGGCCACCTGACCTTTGGGGTGGCAGATACTCTCCCTGGCAGACCTGATCAAAGAAGTGGAACCAGGAAGCCCCAGGACCTGGGCTAGAGCCCGTGGACTCTGCCTCCTCTCCTGCAGGTCTGGGCCCCCACCAGGGTGGGGAGCAGTTAGACGGAGCACGCTGTGTCTACTCACCGATGGAGCGGGGGCAGGATGTGTGAGTCATGGGACTCACCCCGCCTGGATCCGAGGCTGGTTCTTACACTTCTTAATGGTGTGAACATTGGACACCTCTGTTTGACCTTCCTGTCTCGTTTGTTCGCCTCTCTTCGAAACGGAGATAATAATAGATGATTTTCACGGGGTCACCGTGCCCTGTAAATTCGACACTACTGGCAGGCTGTGAAGAACTGCGCTTGGTGCGCAATTCTGGTTGGCGTGCGCTGGCTCTCAGGAAATGCCGGCCACCAACGATTTGGAGTAAGGTCTCTCTTTCCGTTCTTGTCTCTGGAGGTTCTGTATCTATTATGTGACTTACAGGGCTTATGGGGCCTTGCCTGAGGTTCCACAGGCAAGCAAATTTCCGGTTCTCTATCACCACAGGATGAAGAATGGGGCACCAAGGGAGGAAAGGAACAGCCTAGGATGGTCGCTCTGCCCGGAGCTGGTGGGATCTCTGGGCCATGATAGTAATGGAGGCAAGGGAGGGGAAGTAGCTTCCCATGCGGGAAGCCTCAGAAAGTTCACTGGCGTTGGTGAGCAGGTTGCGTGAGGCCCGAGAGAACCCTGTGAGGAAGACAGAGAGGAATGGATTGGAGGATGGTCCAACCTAAGCCACGTAGCAAGCAGAGTCAAGAGAGACTCCACTCAGAGAGGATACCTGAGCCTCAAGCTGCCTCAGTGGTGCCCATCATAGCTTGGAACCCAGAGTCACCTCCCTGGTACCTCCCCCCTGCCCCACCCCGTGTTAACATGCTGACACAGACACAAGGTTTTAGCTTTCCACTCTACATGTGAATGCATGCTGGGAGCTGGAGGGACAAGTTGACTCAGCTTCAAGGGAAATGTTGCAGGTAGCGATACTCAGGTCATGGTGGGGTCGGGGTAGGGGGATGCAGTTGGGGGTTAGAAGGCCAACTCTTAAGGGTCTGTAGGGTTAGTCTACAGCTCACTGTCTAGCTGTGCTTGTTGTGGGAGAAGTCATACACAGTACTGATGAAGCGGACCTTACTGGCTTCCAAGCACACAGCAAGGCCGACAGAGTCCCTGTGGAAGTCTGGCCCATCCCCTTCATGCTCTCTCTTCTTGTCTGTCCTCATTCGGTGAGACTGGATGTGGGGAGAGAGAGGAAGAGCTGTCTGGGGACATTGGGGGATTTGAGTTGACATATTGGATCCAGAGTTAAGAGATCCCGTGTTGGTTCTAGGGTATATTTAAGGAACATGACAGTGGCAGGGTTCATTAGATGTCAATGGGTAATGAGTATGAATTAATAATGCTAATAACCACATCCTACAGTGCTGCTAAGAGCCAGACACTCGAGCCCTGTCTACAAGCTCTCCTTCATGCTTCCTAGTAACCGTATGAGGAAGCTACTCCTCATCCCATCTTGAAAAGGAACCCTGAACTAAGAGAAGAGCTGTCTGTGGCTCGTTCTGTGGCCCCGAGACTCTTGAGCACGTCTCCCTGCTCCGCCAGATTGAGGACATGACAAGTAATTCAGGCTCACCCACTATTCAGTCCACGAACCAGAGATAGAGAGTTGAGCAGCACGGCTCCTGTTCTGGGATCTAGACAACAGCACGGGTTCCTGGAGACGGGCAAACACCAGATCCTAGAACAAACAAGTCTAGAGTTTCTGGGTGATGCTCATTACTCACAGGCGAATGAGGGGGTGCTGATGGGCTGCGGTTGACCTAACATGGACTGGAAGAGAAGAGCCATCTGTGTTGTGGTAACTGGAGTTGAAGCCTATTGACATCTGGGAGCAGGGCGGTGTAAAAACCTTACAGGTGAGGGCTGGGGAGGTGTGACAGGTGACAGGAAGCAGAGGAGGGCCTTCCGTGAGAGATAGAGTCAGGCGGGGCCAGGGCTGGGAGTCTTTCTGTTGCTGGTAGGAAGCTTGGATTCTATTCTCAGGGCTGGCTGTGTTGGTGGCTACTAGAGCAACACCGGCTGAAACAAACAAAAAGCTTGTTTTGCTCACTTGAGAAGAAGGCGGGAGCCACGTGGCTGTTGAGTCTGGTTCCGTGGTTTGTGGGACCGTCCTCTGGGCTTTCCGCTTGTGTTGTATAAGCTGAGGCAGCTGTTGGTGTTAACGTCTGGACTCAAAGCAACTCCTGCTGGCCTCTTCTCAGCCCAAGTAGCTAACCACTCTGCAAGGATGGCTGGCAAAGGAAGCCAGTGTGCTCGCCAATGGGGGGGGGGATTTTGCTGAGGTGGAAGGAAGGTACTCAGCTGGGTGTGTACTTTTGTGTGCCATCTAGGTTTCTATGTCCCTTCTGTGCCCGTATGATTAAATTGGCATTCGGCACACTGGCCCACAGGCAAAAAACCAGCTACCACCCAGTTTTGTGTGGCTTGAGAGCTAAGAATAATTTTCACATTTTTAAATGCAGAATGCAAAACAAGACAGCTTAGGCCTTCATCTAGGGCACTTGCTCCCTCTTGCTTTGGGCCTGTAAAACTTAAAAGTATTTGCTCTCTGGCCCTTTGGAAGAAAGGCTGGCTGGCCCCTGGCCTGCATTAATGGGTTTGGCTGAAGCTGAGGAAGACAGTGTTCAAGTATGAAACCCTCCTTGTCACTGCTGACTTCTCTATTGTTTTAAGTACCTGCCGGTTGTCGGGCACAGGAGCGTACTACCCACTGTAAGCCCACCCTCTGCAGGACTCGGCAGTGTACAGCTCAGCCAGAGGATTGGATTAATGCTATCAGGGCACTATTTACCCGGAACAAATGATTTATTTAGCATCTAAATTTTAAATGGTGCCTCTGCTTCCCAAGAAGCTGTCTGGCTTAGAAAATTACCTATAATAAATGCGGGTAATAAATCCATTCTTTTGAACCTAAAGGAAGGTACCCAAGTTTTCTATGAAAAAATAAAACTGTTCAGGTTCTCCTCATCCTTGCTAAATACATGTTGTGTTAATAATTAAAAACAATGCTTTGAATGGATGTTAAATTATCAGCTTGCCAAAATGCAATCAGCACTCTTATTTTCACAATTAATCACGTGACAAAAATAAATTCTGCTTGCTGGCTTCTCCCTAGAGAGTCCGTTCTGTGTTCCCTAATGATCCTAGGTCTGCAGCCCTCACTCAGCCCAGTGTTTGCAGGGGCTGGCAGGGTTGGGGTAGGAGACATTTGGAGAGATGATCCTGGCACTTAGAGCTTTCAACTGTTAGAACTGGTTTGGTGGGGGCCTTTTTCTCTCTCATTGACTACTGGGGTGCTTGGCCGTGGTTTTCACACCATCTCCAGGGCCACCCTTCTCTCAGACTCTCTAGGTTCTAGCTCACTTTGTGTTTGCTTAGTGACCAAGAACTTTATATCCTAAGGAGTGGTCAGCTTTGATTTTCTTGCCACAGCTGGGTGTCTAAAAGCACCCCAGAGGCTTTGGAGGTACAGGACCTAGTCAGGGAAGAGGGTACTTGGAAGAGCAGGCTGGGGCTGCATTCTGAGGGATTTTGAATGCTCCCCCTAAAGGAAGCCTTACTGTGATAGTGAGGCATGCTAGGAAGTGACAGTCACAAAGTCTTCCAGCCAAGCAGCATCCCCTATAGCTGGTGGATTTTTTTAAAATCTGGGTCTCTAGTACCCCATGACTCCCTCTGAGGTTCTCTCCGTGCAGGAGAGGACCCCTGACAATATGCCATGCCACCCTGCCTGTCTGAAGATCACATTGAATAACTTCCCTCCTTCCTATTGCCTGTGCCACACCTCCTAATTTAAGAGCAGAATTCATTAGCACCTGCTTCACACTCTCTTTGGGCTCTCCAAGCCATGAGGATATATCCTTGGAGCCTTTCTGAATCACTTTGCAGAGATATCTGCACTCAGGCCTGGGCACGCAGTGGGTGTGCAGGGGCCTACCCATCGGCCAACGGTACATTAGGAGAAAGCTGGACACAGCGTCCCTTCTTGTCTTCAATTCTATTGTGTACGAACCTGAGGTTTGTTACGGCTCCTACAATCACGTTGGGTAAAGCCCAAACAATGTCAGAGCAAGATAACCCAGCTCTGATTTTGTCGGGCTACAGGACTAACACAATCTGTAAGTCTCTTGCCTCCACACTTTATCTTTTTAATAAAGTTTTATCTAGTTTAATTTGTGAAGTCTTATTGCTTATGTGCACATGTGTGTGTTTGTGGGGTGGGGGTGGGGCGCATTGCCACTGTGCTGGTGTGGAGGTCAGGAGGTAACTCACTGCGTCAGTCCTCATCTGCACCTCTATGTGGATTCTAGGGACTGAACTCAGGTCGTCAGGCCCGGGACATCAGGTGTCAGGCGCCTTTACTTGATGGGCCATCTCACCGGCCCCTCCACACTTCCTACAGGGATCAATGTGTGCTTTACTAGGTCAGTGCTTTGTGGCAGCCCAAACGTTCCCCTACATGCTTGCCCTTAAAGAGTTCCCACGGCCACCGAAGAGTTAAGGAGCACAAGATCACACCTCAAGGCTGTGGTAGACAGTTTAGCATTTAGCATCAACCACATTGATGCAGCCTTGGGAAAGGAGAACGAGGTCAGCAAAAGGGAGGGGAGGCCCCAGTTTGGGCTCACAGAGAATGCCATCTGTCAAGTAAAGGCACATGGGTGATGGATTATTCCTGAGGCGTGAGCCACTTGGGGGATCCTGTCTGCAGCCACACATCTAGCTCACGTTCTCAGTCAGCCGAAGGACCCTTCTGTGTGTTCGGGTTAATGCACATTGAGAAACTCTGGTGAGATCTTTCTTCAGCAAGGTAGGGAGATGGTAAAGTGCCCGCTCCCCGGGCCTGGGGATCCAGAACCCATATAAAAAGCTGATCATGGGTGTGCGACTATAACTCCAGCCTTATAATGCAACATGTATAATTCAAAACGAAAATAAATATCTTCAAAAAGGTGGATAGTGATTAGAGACAAACATTCCACATCGACCTTAGGCCTCTACACACACAAGTACTCAGGTACATGTGCCCATCCACATTCACACACATAAGAACACATGTACCCACATCCACAGTGATGTGCACAACACACACACACACACACACACACACACACACACATGAGTATACACATGGACACACATAAGAACACATGTACCCACATCTATAGTGATGTGCACAATACACACACACACACACACACACACACACACACACACACACACACACACACACACGAGTACACACATGAACACACAACATGTCCAGAGTCTTTCTTCTGGCTGTTTCTGATACTTCTTGCTTGTTCTATGTCATGTAGAACTTGACCCCTGGACACAGACTTCTGCCTTTAGCTGGGCCACAGACTTCTTCCTGTCTGTAAATTTGAACTCCCTGGTCTTGCAGCTCCAGAGGTGTCATTTGGACCTTCCACCTGTGCCCTGTGAGGACAAAGCCTCTCTGCTGATAGACGAGTTCTAGGTGACATGAACTGGGCTCTCCCACCTCTGCCCCATGGCGCACCGGCAAGAGTGTGAACTTGTTCCACCCTTGCGACAAATGAGATGGGAGACTGAAGCTTCGTGTCTGGTCTCTCCATCTCGTGGTGATTTCACACGTGCTGGCTTGAACAGGTCGTTGTGATCTCTGGCGTTTGAGTTAGCTTGCTGTCAGAAAAACACGCTCAGACTTGCCATGGCTGCCCAGACACCACAGCGGCAAACGGCCACAAGGTCTTCATAGTACTTTGGTATTTACACTTCTCCATCTTGTGCTTCTTCTCGCCATCGCCCCTGCCCCTCCCCCTTCCTGTGTGCATGCTGCACATGTGGGGGCCAGAAGTCTATGTGGAGTGTCTTCCTCTGCCATTTTCCTCTTTGTTCAAAATTAATTAGTTAATTTTGTGTTGTGTGCGTGTCCTGGATGCTTGTGGAGGTCAGAGGATGACTTGTAGGGCTCTCACTTCCTCCCCTCCACCATTTAGGTTTTAGGCCAGGCTTTACCCACTGAGCTATTTCACTGGCCTTCTACCTTCTGAGACAGGCTGTCTCAATGAATTGAGCTTATCAATTCAGCTAGACTGGCTGGCTCTGGTTAGAAAGCCCAAGGGTGGGGGTTGAGGATTTAACTCAGTGGTAGAGCGCTTGCCTAGCAAGCGCAAGGCCCTGGGTTCGGTCCCCAGCTCTGAAAAAAAGAAAGGAAAAAAAGAAAAAAAAAAAGAAAGAAAGCCCGGGGGTGGATACGCCTGTCTCTACCTCCTGCTCTGGGATTATAGGGGAGCACCACTCTGCCTGGCTCTTTCCATGGGGGCTATGGATCCAAACCCAGGTCCTTGAGCTGCAGGTGTGTTACTGAGGGAGCCATCTCCCAAGCTCCACCTTCACAAACCTTGACTTACAGATCTGCACGAAGCTCTTAACCACACCCCCTTCCGCCCCCACCCCCTCCCGTGCCCTTCAATGATGTTTTCTTTGTCTATCCAGATGAAATTTCCATAAACTCCACAAATCTTAAATGTACCAGATCATTTAGAACTTTTTCTGTACGGAGACGTCCGTGTGAACAGCATCGAGATTAGAGTGTGGAACATTTCCGTTGCTCTGGAAGCTTCCTTATACCCCTTCTCAACAGCACGAGGCCCCTGCCTCCCACGAGACCAGCTGGTCCCAGGAAATCTTCACACGGCGTGACGTCACTCAGCACAGGCTCCCCTTCGTTCCTGACCAGTGTCAGACATGCTTGCACTGCCACACTCTTTCCATGGGACATCACCAGTAACTAACAATCTGTTTTTTGCTCCCCAAAATGGGCAGAACCCTTAGATGCGGCTTTTCTAGCAGAAATATGGCCAGGGGAGCCAGCTGTGGCTTTGCTAGCTCTCGCTGTTGTTATTCTTGAGGAGTTGGGACAGGTAGAAGTCTGGACAAAGACTAAGGAGTGGCCTGACCGAGAACAAATGGAGAATCCCTTCTCCACTTCATAGCAAGAAGTGGCCCAAACTGGAGACTCAAGAGAGGCTGCAGTATAACGGGCTCATAGACAGTCCAGGGACTCTGAAAGTACGTGAGATCAGGGGGTGGTGAGTTAGTCAGTAGCCTTGGCCTCCACTGAGAATGCAGGTGAGACCTGAGGCAGGACTTACCAACTGACCAGGTTGGCCTCAGGCACAGTCATCATCTCTCCATAGAGTGTCCCTTTCACCTGCCTGCTGGCAGCATGTTTTTGTTTTCTGGGAAACCCCCTGTCCTCGGGATGACACAGCATCCCCTGTTCCAAGAGTACAGACTAGACGTCCCCAGAAAGTTCCCCAGGTGATGTCAAAATCACACAAGTACAAGGATTACGACAAAGAGGAGGCTGGGGTTTAGAAGTTAGGGTCAGATGTAAACCATGTTTTTAGGGCCAAGCTGGGGACCCGATGCCACCATCTGTTTCCCTGGTGGAGCCTTGCTCTGAGCACTTCCCTTTGGCACACTCCTACCAGGCAAAGGGCATGAGACTCACCTTCTCCAGGCTTCCTGCCCCTGCACCTGGAGGAAAGGTCACGATTGCCTTTGCCAACACTCATCATTGCCTGGAGTCTTTGAACTGCTACCCAGGCAGGGGGCCAAATCCTGGGTGGGACAGTGGCAGCTGGCAGGTAAGAACCATCTTGCCTCCTCCTCAGACAGGTGGCTTGACGGTTGCTGGGTCCGGGCCAGGACACTGGGATCTTGGCTCTGTGCTTTCAGAGATGAGAACTTAGAGACTTGTATGAAGGGAAAGTGCTTTCCTGAGTCGGAGGGGCAGAGACAGGGTGGGGGTCTTGGGCTATGAGAGTCAAAGTGGTACACAGGACTTGGGGATACCAGAGAAAGATCTACAGAGTGGGGGTGTACCTAGGAAGATCCCCCTGCAGTCCTTGGGGTCACACCCAAGGCAACCACATATTAGCAAAGCACCCAACCAAGGAGCTGCACACCCAGCTCCAGGAGGCACTTACTCTTAGGGTAGAGAGTGAACTCAGGTCCTAAAGTTACCATAAAAGTGAGTGAACATCTACTGAGAGAACAGTGCTGGGGAAGGAGAATGCAGCGGCCCTGAGCTCCTGGGTGTTGGTTGCTGCCTGCCCCACACTGAGAAGTGCTGGGACCACTGGTAGAGGACGAGAGGGTGGAGCATAGGGGACACCTGAGGACACTCAGAGGAGACCCTAGGTTCTCAAGCTGACCACACATGTTAGGCCCTAGGCAGCTTAAGAACTTTTATCATGTCTCTGTTCTAAACACTGAGCCTCCAATTAAGTATTCTGGGGTGCAGCCCCGGTTGCTGCAGCTTTTTGACGTGGCCTGGAGATTTGAATGCACAGTGATGTCTGCCAACTTCCAGATTTTTTTTTAAAGGGCTTATTTATTTTAGTAACGTGTGAATGTTTGCCTTCATGTGTGTATGCACAGCACATGCATGCCAGTGCCCACAGAGGCCAGAAGAGGGCATTGGCTCCTCTGGAAGTAGAGTTGTAGGCAGTCGTGAGCCACAGTGTGGGTGCTGGGAACTGAACCTGGGTCCCCTGCAAGAGCAGCCAATGCTCTTAAACATAGAAGCCATCTCTCCAGCCTCAGACCTCAGTCTTGAAGGAGCAGGGTGGGCGTGTGCCTCCCTGGTTTTTCCTTCTTGCCTTTTAACTGAGGGCCTGAGATAGAAATGTCTGTGGCAGAACCACAGAGCAGGCCACACGGAGGAGGGAACTGGAGCACGGAAGGAAGATGACAGTCAAGCTTCCTGTCTGCACCTGCTGAACCTTGTTTGCTACCTAAGAGTCAACTCTGAGGGGCTACAGCCTCTGGCTCGGTTGACAGACAGGTGTCCGAGTTGCTAGGTTGGGAACATTGTGGGCGACCTACAGCTGAGAAACCATGGAGGCTCGCCTGATGTGCACGTGTGAGAAGCTGGTGAGAAATGAAGGTTAAGACTGTGGCCTGCAGGGGCTGGGGATTTAGCTCAGTGGTAGAGCGCTTGCCTAGGAAGCGCAAGGCCCTGGGTTCGGTCCCCAGCTCCGAAAAGAAGAACCAAAAAAAAAAAAAAAAAAAAAAAAAAAAGACTGTGGCCTGTAGCCTAGACACTCACAGACCTTTTCTTTTCTATATTTAGTTCTTTATTAGTATATATTAATTAGCTGTACACAGTGGGTTTCATATGATAGTTTCAGATATGTATATAGCATATTTTGATTATATCCCATCTCCCTTTCCTGTTCCCCTCCTTTCTAGCCTCCCACTTTGTTTTCATGGATGCTTTTGTTTTAATGATACAGAGTTTCATGAAGGTTACCTACAGGAGCATGGCTGAGGTTAATTAGAGTTTGGGCACTTTGCCAGTGGCTACACCACCAAAGGATGTCTCCTCTTTCCCAGTAACCATTGACTTTGCACACTCCATAGGGAGGACCGGGGACCTATGAACCCCCAAGCCCCATTAGAGGCAATCTGTGCAGGTAATGGTGGCTGCTTTGGCTTGAAGAATGTTACAGTAATGTCATGCGTTCTACACCACTCCCTGTCCTCCCTTCTGCTCTTATATTCTTTTGGGTCCCCTGTTCTGTGATGTTCTCCGAGCTGTGAAGAGGGTGATGGAAAATGTTCCTTTATGGCTGAGCATTTTACCAATGGATGGTGTTTCTAACATCAGCTTCTGTAGTGTGAGGGGAGACCTGTCCTTGCAAATACATCAACATGCTCTCTCATAAATGTGTGTCCTCACACATACACACACATGTGGATACATGCCACAGTTCTTCTAATGGGGCTATCACACCGAATGAAAGATCCACAGAAGGGACAGACACAGGAGACGGTTCAATCATTGCCCTGGAGTGTGGCTGACAAGAGAGACTTGGTGGGGAGTCAGCGCCAGCATCCTTGACAGATCCCAGCATCCTGACAGATATCAAATTACACAAGAACAGACCGCAGAGGTCTCTGAAGATGGGGGCAGGAGGGCATTTAAGGTGAGGTGAGGAAGGTGCTGAAAGTTCTACATAAGGGTTATGTGGAACAGTTGTCACGCTGGTTTCCAAAGCCGGTGGCACTGCTGAGTGGCTTTCTGCTGTGGCAGCGAAAGTCTGTTTTATTTTTGCTGAGGTGGGTTTCTGTTCTCACAGGGAAGTTCCTGGAGGAGCAGTGGGGCACGAGGAGAACACTGGGTTTGGCTGGGACATTCCTCATGGCTATTTCTAGGTTTTTTTTTTTTTTTTTTTTTTGGTTCTTTTTTTTCCGGAGCTGGGGATCGAACCCAGGGCCTTGCGCTTCCTAGGCAAGCGCTCTACCACTGAGCTAAATCCCCAACCCCTCCTCATGGCTATTTCTAAGCTGCTTTGCCTTGGGTAAGGGGCTTCACTTGAGTCCTGATGTCCAAATGTGTGTGTCAGGAGGCTTTGTCTAGCCATGAATAAGGGATGGGATTGGGTTTATCCTCCACATCCCAACATTTAAAAAAAACAAGCAGACAGCATTCTTGGGGGGAATGGTTTTCAAGATACAGGACCGAAGCGTTAAGATTCAAGATTCTGGACCTCAGAGGGTCATGGTTGTCCCGGCTTACTGCCTGTCCCAGAGGAGCGAACAGGCCAGATGAGAAGCAGAAGGCTACCACTGGGATTCCGTATACACTGTCAAGTGTGCAGCTTGAGGGTAGGCAGTGAGAGAAGCTATGCAGACCATAAACTCTAAAGCACTAATAGCAGAAGTCTAACTGATCATCTGGTGAAGGCACTGGAAATAGCCTTTGATGAGGCAAAAGGGGACTGGGGGTGGGGACTAGAGAACAACCAGTAAAACGGCAGATAACTTCAAACCCAGTCACAGCAACGATCACATAAGTCGGAAGGAGTCAGAGACCAGTCATAGACAGTCATCTTGCAGTCAGTGTTGTGCCACCTTGCAGAAACACTCACAGAGCCACACCTGTGCTCAAGGTACAACGGCAAAGAAAGGTACTGTCACCAACACTGGTCAAGAGGATGCTAGAGGAGCTGAACGCATATCTGGTGTATTTAAGAACAAAGGAGATTAGCCCCTAGGTCTACATCTCTAATCTCCAATCCATGCCTGTTCCTTAGGGAACATCAGTCCATGCCTTGTGGGACTTGGGAGAGTGCCAAGTGTGGTGATACCTAGGAAACAGCTCCTGGATGGTGAGCCGAGAGGCGTAATTGGAGCCTAATGATTAGAAGTGGAATCATTGAACTGTTATGAATCAGATTGTTAGGTCTGGACTGTTAGGCCTGGCTATCAAGAAGAAATCTCACAGGGAGAAGATTTGCCTAGAGAAACAAACGTGGAAAGGTAAACTTTGCTAGGAGAACAGTAGGCTGTGGGAAGGCTCAGTGGCTACAGCACTTGCTGTGTGAGCATGAAGATCTGAGCTCAGATCCCCAGTGCCTGCATAAAATCCTGGGGCAATGACTCACACCTGTAACCTTATAGCTTGGGTCAGGATAAGAGGTAGATCCAGGGGGCTCTCTGGCTAGCCAGCCAGCCTTGCGGAAACAGGGAACCACAGGTCCAGTGAGAGACCCTGTCTCAAAATGAGGTGGAGAGCAGTCATGGAAGTCACTAGAAGTCAAACTCCTGATACAGCTGTCTCCTGAGAGGCACAGCTAGAGCATGTCAAATACAGAGGTGAATGCCAGCGGCAAACCACTGAACTGAGAACTGGACCCCCAATGGAGGAATTAGAGAAAGGATTGAAAGAGACAAAGGGGCTTGTAACCCCCGTAAGAACAACAATGACAACTAACCAGAGCTCCCAGGAACGAAATCACTACCCAAAGAGTACACATGGAGGGACCCATGGCTCCAGCTGCATATGTAGCAGAGGATGGTCCTGTTGGGCACCAATGGAAGGAGAAGCCCTTGGCCCTGCCAAGACTAGACCCTCCAGTGTAGGGGAATGGTTGGGGCTGAAAGTGAGGTGGTTGGGGAGGGGAACACCCTTATAGAAGAAGGGGAGAGGGATGGGATAGGGGGCTTACGTTTGGGAATAACAGCTGAAATGTAAAAAGAAAAAAAATCGGGGCTGGGGATTTAGCTCAGTGGTAGAGTGCTTACCTAGGAAGCGCAAGGCCCTGGGTTCGGTCCCCAGCTCCGGAAAAAAAAGAACCAAAAAAAAAAAAATCTAATAAAAAAAATCAACCTCTGTTCTACACATGCGTGTGCACATGCGCACACACAGATAAACATACCTGTACACACATTATATTACACATATATGTATACACACAGGGATAAACACACCTGCACACAAATGTGCACAACACACACATGTACACACACACACACACACACACACACACAGATAAACTCAGTGATCACCTTTTTTCTCCTTTCAGCCCCTGGCAACCTAATTTGCTTCCCCTTTTAATGACTTTATCTATTGTGACCATTTCAGATAGAGTTAGTTGTTCTCTGTGACAATATTTTGGCTTTAGCATAATGTGTTCAAGACTCACCCATGTTTTAGCATGTGCTAGTTAGTCTTTCATTCCTTTCTTTGGTCAAGTAATAATCCATTTTGTGATATGCTACAGTTTCATTAGCCATTGATGGACTTTTTTTTTCTACCTCTTGGTTGTTGGCGATGTCGCTGTATGTGTGTGAGCAACTGCCTCTCTGAGTATCTTGGTGACAGTTCTTCTGAGCATAAACCAAGCAATACAGTTGCTGGGTCATATCCCAATTCTGCCCCACTGATTTACACAGTAGCTATCTGTGTGTGTGTGTGTGTGTGTGTGTGTGTGTGTGCCTGAAGTGTGTACAAGGGCAGGCAAATGTGTGCCAGGGCACAGGTGGGCAGGCCCGAGGACAACTCTCCTGAGTCAGTTCTCTTTTCCCACCATGGATTCCAGAGCGAACTCAGGTCATTAATTAGACTTGTACAATAAGCATTTTTTTTTACCCACTAAAGCCCCTCTTCTCATTGGCCTGCTCTCTTTAATTTTTAAGACTATATTATTCTGAATGAAAAGATGATCTATTATAGAAAACTGAAAATTATTGAAAACTTAAAAAAAAAAGAAACTGTTTTAAAAGTAATTTGGCTGGATGTGGCAGCCCATGGCTGTAATTCCAGCACTCAGGAGGGGGATGCAGTAGAATTGTGGTTTTTGAGGGCAGCCCCCTCATGCAGTGAAACCTTGTTTCATAACCAGGTAATTGTAACAAGGCTGTAACTCTGTGGTAGAGAATTTGCCCAGCATCCTGGGTCCTAGATTAGACTCCCAGCACTGTGAAAGGGGAGAGGTTTTAATTAAAAAAAAAAATACACAACTCTCTCTCTCTCTCTCTCTCTCTCTCTCTCTCTCTCTGCACATGTAACAATTCAAATAAAGACATTTCTATGGACAAAAGACTTTTTATTTCTTCCTCTTCTCTCTCTGAGGCTAGCTTACTTATATTTACCCTTTAGTGAATGCATTTAAAAATTTTGTAGTATCCTTGGGTGATGTCGTGGTACACACCTTTTATCTCAGCACTCGGAAAGCTGAGGCAGCTGGATTTCTGTGAGTTCCAGGACAGTAAGGACTATGTCGATAGGCTCTGTCTCAAATAACAAAACAAAACAAAATAAATTGAGAAATTTAATATTTACTGTGATCGTGGTTGCAGTACTGAGGATTCGATGTAGTGCCTCTTGTACTAGGCAGGTGCTCTACCAGTGAGCTAAATCTCTGCCCTACTGTGTGCCTTTCCATACATTTTCTGCACATCAGTATCATTTTGAATATTTTCCTATAAATATGTGACACTACCAATATCTCCTTGCTTTGAAACCCCTCTATTCATTTCCTATGATTTCCATCGTTCTAGAGAGCATCTTACAACCAGGCTGAGGGTCCCCACCCTTAGATCTGAGACCTGTCTGGATTCCATTTAACGAAGTGTGACGGTCCGGTCCTCAGACTGCACATAGCTGCCTTTGGGTATGGAATAATGAATATAGTATATGAATACATTATAAGTTTTCTTTCATCTGCATACACAGTCTTTGTAAAGAATGATCACGAATTACTTATTATAATAAGAAATAAAGAAGCAGTCTAGAACCGAGGGCCTGCAGGCTCTGTGCCCAGCCTGTCCCTTAATTTAGCACTTGCTTCAGTCTTCCTCCCTGCATAATGAGTTGTTTATGTGTTTGCCTCCCTCGGGGGTGGTTGGGCCGGCTTATTCATCTCTCTGCCCTCCCCGCCTCTTCCCACAGAGCTGAGCCCAGGGCCAGGCACAGCAGGCTAGCTGAGTGGCAGGCTACCCCTCTAGCTTGCGTGGAGGCTACAAAAGACAGGGTGGGTTCTAAACACCCTCATCTGAGACTCACAATAGTGCATTATGGGTATACAGTCTTGACCCTAGAGGCAGGCCTTGGGTGGTCATGCTCTGCCTGGATATGGGGGGGCGGGGAGGCGTCTAACCTCCCTGGGATGTTTGATCTGAATACAGGTGCATTTGTTCCTGGTGGCTTCAGCCAAGGGTAGCAGGCTGCACCCAGCTGAGGAAGTAATTAGCAACTGCCAAGAGGGGGAAGGAAGCAGGGATGCTGGGGGCCCTGTCTCCCTTTCTAGAGAGATATAAATAGCTGGTCTCTGGGCGGAGGTGGAGAGAATCGAGGGAATCGAGATGCGAACTGCCAGTGTGGGGAGCTGGGGTGCAGGCTGCCTTCTTGGGCATGTCTGTCAGTCTGGGTGGGAAGACCTCCAGGGAAATGGTACTGAGGAAATGGGCAGAGGTCTGTGCCTATAAAATGCCTGGCTAAGGCTCTTCTTCCTCAGCCTCGGGCTTCCCATCTGTGCCCACAGACTGGCCTGCCAGGACTCATGTTCCTGCCGACCTCAGATTGCTATTGGGGAAGACCAGCCAATGCAGGTCCCATCCTCCTACCTACCCTTCTACAAGGAGGAGGCTGCTGGGGGTCAGTGGGAGCCCAGAAATCCACGCTATTTATAGCATTTCTTCTGGCACATTCTCCGAGGTATTTACTGGGCAGCGTGTGTCTGACTCATCTGAAAACACTTTATAAATAACCCGACGGGGTTTGGTGGCACAGGCTGTCCACCCAGAGCCTGACTTTAAGCACCCAGGCTTGCTAGCTGTCCTCTACAGAGTGCCTCTTCTCAGGTGCAGCTGGAATGCCGGCAAGAACTTTGACAGGCCTGGAAGGGGTGCCTACATAGCAGGTCAGGTCTTCCCAGACAAGGTGCCAACACCTCAGCTTTCTACTGGGAGCCCCAGGGCTCCCTAACTAGGCAAACTGAGCTAGTTTGGGCTAAGTTTTCTGGGTGACCTAGAACGACTCTTTCTGCTGAGGACTCAGAACCTCCCTGGTAAGAGGCGAGGGGCAGAGTGTGGAGAGCAACAAGGCCCTGTCTGGATAGTCAGTTCTGAGTCTCCTCTGCAGATACAGGCTGGCATTCCTAAATTAGACTCCAGGGTATTTACCCAGTCCCCGCCTGTCCGAGATGTACCGGAAACATATTTTAGTAAGGCTTGGCCGGCTAGTTGCCGTTTTGTTCGGGGCCATTGCAGATCAGTCAACACTCAAGGGAGACGTTTGAGGTTTCCCCTTCAGAGCACCCCTGAAGCACACCTGGGGTGGGATGATTGGTAAGGAGGGGGCGAGCTGGGTCAGCACTGCATTTACGGTTTGTGCTGTCTCCAGCTCTTTCAGAACTCACAGGGGAAGATGTAGTCTGGACAGCATATATGTGAAGATAGCAATATATGGTTCCAGTCACTTGGCTATGCCATGGGGAAGAGGAGGGGCAGGACTTGGTCAAGGATCTGGTGACTCTAACCACACGGGGACCCCTCAGTGCCACACTCTTCCCTTAAGGGTATCAGCTCCAATTCTTAGTTAGTTCTTTCTCAAGACAGGGTCTCATTTATATAGCCCAGGATGATCTATAATTTACTGTGTGGCCCAGGCTGGCCTCCAGCTCACGATCCTCCTGCCTCAGTCTCCCGAGTGCTGGGATTAGGGGCACATGTCACCACACCTGACTCTCGAGTGCCATTCTCCTAAAGTGTGTGGCACCTGTGTGCCCAAGGGTCGGAATGTATCTGCCCAAGGTCTGGGCATGTGCCCCAATGAACACGAAGGCATGTGTGAATTGGAATGAAACTACACCTGAGAAATGTGAAGAAACCTAGAATAGTCCCACAGGACCTGAACCTGAGACCTGCTGGTCTGGGAAAACCGAGGCAAATACGCTGTGACCCCCAGCCTTGAGCTCTCGTTGTGTGGGAGGCTGGCAGTGGGACGGTGTAATACTCCCTGTTTCTGGGGTGGATTGCCGTGTTTGAGCTATGGGGGAAGGGTCCCAAGAAACAGCGCTCCAGGGGTCTGTCTCTCAGAGGCTGTTGGGATGAGTGCAGGAGCTGGATATGGGAGAAAAAAATGTTCTCAGGACTGAGGCAGCATTTGTGAAAAGCTCCTATGGTGGGAAACATGAGTTGGGGAAGTGGAGATGTTTTCTGAGAGGGTGGGGCACATGAAAACTGCCTGGCTAGAGAGGTGAGACGGGTCAGTTTGGAAGGGTGAATGGAAGTGTTTCTTTCTGACCTTCACCAAGCCTCAGTTTCCTTAGCTGAAAAATGGGAAGAATAAGCCCCCCTCCGCCACAGGGCTGTGGGATTTAAAATGGATAACAACAGTAAACAGGCATCTCGAGTGAGGTGCCATCCAAACCGGGCGCTGCTATTGAATAAGGGGTCGTAGTTTCTTCCTGCCTCTCCCCAACACTGTAGCAAGAGGGAGAGTTAGGCATATGGTGGCCGTGTCCCTCCTCTGTTCACAAGTCTCCAGGGCATTCTTGTTCCGGTCCCCGTGTGTCTGCTGCTCCTGTTACTCTCTGCTCGGTTCCAGCCACACTGGCCTCTTTGCTACACCTTGAACTCCTGCCTTGGGGCCTTTCATTTGCTGTTTTCTTTGCCTCTGGCCATGCTATCAAAAATGAACTTTAGGTGAAGCAGATGCACTTTCGGCACGCCTCGGCTCCTTTCTTTCCTGCCTTTGCTCAGCTCTCTCCCCTTTTAATGCATTATTATTATTATTATTATTATTATTATTATTATTACTACTACTACTACTACTACTACTACTACTACTACTACTACTACCACTACTACTATTATTAATTGCATGTCTCTCCCACTAGAATAAAAGACCCAGGAGGCAGGACTTTTTGTCTACTTTGTGTCTCACTCTATCCCTATCAGAGCTGATGTTTAGGAATGCTGGTTCTGAATTATTTCTGGAACCCAGAGGATAGGTAGAATCATCTTCTCTTACTGCATAGGGCTGGCCCCTTAGGGCCCTAAGGCATCTCTGTCACTTCGGGACAGCATTTCCTCCAGGCTCCGTATCATCACAGGAGCTCTGGAGCTGCAGGCAGCAAGCTCCAGACAGCCTCCTCCCCTGCAGATATTCCTGATGGCTTCAGAACACAGCCCCTCCACTCCCTCCAGGCTCACTGAGTTCTGGGGGTGGTGCCTGGCAGCCTGTGCACCATCTCATTCCTGAGGAATTTCCCCAGATCCCAAAGCATCTGAGGGCCCCGGGAGCCTCCGCCTGGGTGGCCTGCCTTAGATGCCGGGAGCAGGGCTGCAGCTGAGGCTGCCCCTGCAGCTGGATCTCTGGGGGGAACACTCTGGCCAAGCCTCCCACCTTACGCACCCCTTTTCTGGAGCTGTTTTTTTCCAGACCGCTCTCTGGGCTGTGTCCAAGCATGAAACACAGTCCTGTGGTCCCTCTGACTGCACCACCCAATTGCTGGTGTCCCTGAGTTCCCTCTCCTCCCAAGAGTTCCAGTCTCCGCACCCATCAAACCCCCCAAAGCCCACATTCCATAGGCTTATGGTCTGACCTGTTGGAGTGTCTGTTTTCTGACACATTCCCGGAGTCCTGTGTTGCCTCTGGAAGCTTCAAGAGACCCAGTGCTTCCATATAAGGCGTGGCCAGTTGAGCTACAGGCCTGTGAGGCAACATTTAGAGAGGCTGGCATGGGGTGGTGGGAGAAGGAGACTTAGATTCATGAACCAGCACTTGGATCCCAACTTTATGCTTAGCTGACCCACCCATTAACTCCCTTGCTCACCTATAAAACAGGTATAGTAGAGATGTCCCTACCTAGGCCATAGGATTCAGTGAAACACTGTGTCTGAGGTCTTAGCTAGGCCCGGCACGGAGCAAGGGCTCAGCAAAGGCAGGTAGCAGTAGGATGCGAGCCTTGGCTTCCCCTGAGAACTGAGCTTTCATTGAGTGACCCAGTGCTGTGCCTGCAGGATTTTAGAACCTGCCAGGGGCACAAAGCAGGCACCCCTCTCTCTAAGCCTGACTATAGCTCATTATAATGAGTCTGTTCCTTCCTTCTGACCAACCAGGGTCCCAGTGAAGAGGATCAATCTGGAACTCTGGGAGAGATCCCTGCCCACATTGGGTAAGTCCTTCTGGTACTTACCTATTCCAGTTTTCCAGAGAACCCTTGAGCATCCTGAGTTACTGCTGTCCTGGATATAAGCTACTCTAGAAAGGGAGACTTCCAGATGTGTATGAGCAGCTGTGGGGAGAATTTGCAGACAGAGAGTCAGGTCCGGGAGAGCCTTTCGGAACTCAAGGCTTACACTCCATTAATAAGAGACAACCTGAGGACCAGAGAGACCTAGGGAGTTTTATATTCCACAAATCTTGTCGGAGTGTAAGCCAGGTCTTGAGCCTGGGTCCCTGCTGCTCCTCTGGGGTTCTCTCCCTTGGTCCCTTACTCCCCAGTGTGCTGGTAATATAGGGCAAGCCCAATTCTCACTTCTTGTTTCTGGGTTTTGACCTGTACCCCTATTCTCAACTAGTGAGGCAAGTCACAAGAACCACTGATGCTGTGGGATGAAGAGAGTAAGGTTTGTCTCTGAGTCCAAATGAGCCCGTGATGTGAATCCTCCATGACCTGTGCCCACTCTGTCCCTGCTGTCCCCAGGCAGTCACAGTCTCCCCAGCTCTGTTTTCCAACCACCATTCTCCACCCGGAGAGGGCAGGCCTGTGAACCGGCTCCGGCTCTCACCCCGTTTGGTAATTTGATCACAGTGCCTTTGGGATCCTGGCCTCTTACATTTTTTTTGAAGGCCATGGCCTCTCTGATGTGTATCTGGAAAAGTTCAGAGGTCAGGTCAGTTTTAGAACTTGGGATCACCTGTGTTCCCAGCGGAGCTCAGAGAGCAGGTCTGTCTGCTGCCAACCCTTAGCTGCTGTGGTGACCTCCCCTGCAGGCAGGCCTGGCTTCTCCTCATCACCCTGCCCAGTCACACTCCTACCTACCATGAAACCTGACAGAGAGGGGCTTATCTCTGAAATCTTAATAGTACTTTTCTCTTTTCAGTACTAGAGATGGAGCCCGGGTCTCCTCGAGTGCTGAGAAAATGCTCTGCTCCTGAGCTACATCCCCGGCCCCAAAGATAATTTTAAGCTAAGGGTGACTCTTTGGGAGAGCATTTTGCACAGAGGCCTAAATGAAAGCCTGTCTCTGTAGGAGATGGGGCCCTGGACCTGAGGCCAAGGGCCCTGCTGTCCACTGGATCAGCAGAAGGCTACAATTTGCTTGGTTTCCACTGCCTTGAGAATAAAGGAGAGGAAGAGGTGGACCTGCCTGGCCAGGCTTTCCTGCCGAGTCTCACAAGACGCTCACAGCACCACAGGCTGTGCTGTCTGCACAGGATTGCCACCACCAACACGGTTGTGATAGGAAAAAAATGGCACCTCAGAGCCTACTGAAGCCCCAGGCTCTACGGATGGGATCCCAACAAAATTCAAGGAACATCTCCATTTAGGGCTTAGAACTGAGACCTAATGTGTTTTCCATTTACACGGCTCTCCAGCAAGAGCCGACGCAAGCTGACAGCCTCATCTCCCCACTTACTTTATAGCACTAGTGATGTTACCATTTTGCAGATGCAGAAATCAAGGTCCCAGGCTCGAGAAACCACATGCCATGGTCACGGGCCAGAAAGCTGTCAGCTGGGCTGGACTCAGCTCTCTGACCAAAAACCTGTTCGAATGACCACCATACTACCCCACCATCAGATTACCTCTGGCCAACCCTTGACCCCAACCTTCTCCAATGAGGTAGCTGTGTTTGCAGTCTCTCGGTCTGGTTCACAGTGGGCTTAAATGCCACCACGGTGGTACCTATTCCTTCCGTTAGAACTGTGCCCAACCTCACAGCTTTCCTGGGAGGAAACGGTTCCTACCACAAAGCCTAAAATCCCCAGGGATTCTTTCTGTTCCATTTCACCTAATTCCACCCTCCACAGCATACCCGGTGCACCCTCTCCCTCAGAGGGCTTCACAGTCTTGAAGGCCTCGAGTACAATGATCTGATCCCATTTAACTTGGCAGAAGCCAAAGTGTGGCTCTTCTCATCCGCTGTAATTACTCCAGCCCTGTCCACACATTTTTTCAGACATTTCATCTCTGAACATCCTCCCATTTGGGGTATCTTTCTGGAACAGTGGCTGCCAAGAAGCTAAAGGAAAGATCTCATTAAGAGCGGGGGTTGGGGGGGGGGTCCATGTGCTCACTGAGGAGAGCCATGATCTGTCAGCAACAGGGTGGTCTGGAAAGGCCTTACTTCCTCTCTTCTTGGATGTCTGGATACGGGTCTGAAGGTGGAGAGAGCTAAGTTTAGCCCGATGGGGCATAGAAGAGGTGGGCAGGGGCTCTGAGCTGGAACACGAGTGGAATCTATTCCACTGGCCTTTTTCACCAGCTGCAAATTCATTCCCTTAAGTTAATCAGAACTTGCCCTGGGCCTGACTAGAGCTTTGAGGTGCTCTCTAGGTGAAGATGCTTAGAATGTGATTCTCTGGTGAGCAGCCAGGAGCTTACCGGGAAGACGTAAACAGAATGACTTAGTAATGTGGGCGCTCAAAGCTGTGACAGGGCAGAAGGCAGAGTGACATAGGGCCCTGAGCGAAGAGAGGGGCCAGGAAAGGCCTCCCAGAAATCGACATTAAAGTGGAGACTTGGAAGTAGGCAAGACACTCCCAGGAAAAGATCTGGGCTTTCTGGGAGAGGAAAGATGCACCAAGACCTTGGCAGGGGCGTCCGTTGGGTGGGATGGGTGGAAGGTCTGTACACTTGAGCTGAGGTTGGAGGTTCACTGCCTGAGAGGTGAGTGCTCCATTTGGTTCAACGCCAGCAGTCTCCTTGTTGGTATGGGGCTATGAGTACCCTTTCTGATCTAAGCAGGAGGCTTGGCTGAGCCTGGCTCAGGACAAGGCCTCTAGGTAGGGAGCCAGGGTCCTTCTCCTTAGTCTCACCTCTGAAATCTCCAAGAAGAAGCATCTAGACATCCTGCCGCTGTCTCCCCACTCCACCTCTCTTTCTTTCAAAGGTGGAGCTCAGAGAGTCTACCTGACACCAGACTGAAGTGGTCAGAGTTCAGCCAGCCTGGCCCTGTGGCTTCTGGGCTCTGCGGATTCTAGACAGTGATGCAGCGGAGTTTATAAAGGTAGGCTGCAGCAGGCCTCATCAAGGTAGGCTGCAGCAGGCCTCATCCCACCTTGATGATCTGTGTTCTTTCTTTTAATTATTGTCATTGAAATTTCCACGAGTACAAAGGATATGGCTGGGCTTTGTAACCCATAAGGAATAAGAATATAACAAAACCCTATGCTCTCAGTACTGTAAGCTATTGAAAAAGTTTCCTTTCCTACCTGGAGTAAAGTCTCCATATGCTTGTCCCCAAGATTACCTATAGCTAATCATTTGCTTGAATCTGGAGTGTGTGTGTGTGTGTGTGTGTGTGTGTGTGTGTGTGTGCGCGTGTGTATGTGTGTGTCTGTGCGTGTGTGTATGTGTATGTGTGTATGTGTGTGTATGTGTGTATGTGTATGTGTATGTGTGTGTGTGTGCATGTGTGTGTCTGTGTGTGTAGTATTCCTCTCTGATAGTTTTGCATTCATGTTAATTTATATTAACATAAGTAGCAGACTGTTTTAGCTTTGGCGTGCTGTAGAACTTTATGTAAGTAACCACACTGGATATGCTTGCCCTTTGGGAACAGCGTCTTCTGAGATTAATGCAATGTGTGTTGCTGCTGCTATCACCCCACAGTGATCACCCCACAGTGACCTCACTATTTGCCGTCCAGTCTTAGGATGTTTTGGTTGTTTCCAGATTTCTTATTCTTTTACTGGACACTCACACGCAGGGCTGTGACTCTAGAAGAGGAATTTAGATTATGGTTTGTTTTTCGAAATGTCTGAGGCAGCTGATGCTACCACTGGCCTGTGAACAAAAATGTCCCCTTTGCTTCCCCGTGTCTGCCTTGTGTATCCTTTGAATAGTTGATTCAGAAGGTGGGGCTCACTGTGCTTCCCAAAACAGCCACCTTTTGGGTGTTGTTTTGCTTTTACTTCAATTTGTTGAGACAGGGACTCTCTCTATCTATGCTGGGTTGGCTTGGAACGTTTCATCCTCTGTCTCTTTCCTGAGCTGAGGAATTACGGATGTGAGCCACTACGCCTGGTCTCATTCTGCTGGGGGGAAAAGACACTGTCTTCTTTTTAGAATCTGTTTCCTTGAGTTAGAGAGCCCAGCCATTTAAGCACTTACTAGTCTTCTAGGGGATACAAGCTTGGTTTTCAGAATCTCTTTCTAGACTCACCTTCTTGCTTTTGCTAGAGAAAGATACAACCTGCTCCTCTCCTAGCAGGGCCCTTTCCACCTCTGTTATGATCTTACTCCTTCCCTTCTTTCCTGACATCTTCAGTGTGACGATTCCCACATTTCAGACCGGGATAGCAAGGCAGATGGTGGTGGTCACATCCCCAGTCTGTCTGTTTCCAGCTCCTTTTCCTTTCCCTTCCCTTCTGGAGTCTGATGGTGTCCTGGCTTCCCTTGGTACTAGACACGGGCAATGAAACAAGCTATGTCTGATAGAAGGCTCCTGGGAAACATCAATTCCCTGAAAAAAGAAAGTATGCCCGCCCTCCCTTGGCCTTGGTACAGCAGCGACTGACTAAGCTGCAGCTGAGGGGGAGAAGTCAATTGCTCAGGATTTGGTGGAGAAAGGATGGAACAATCCTGGGTTCTTGGGGACACAGGTGAGCCACTGGGCTAATTTTGGAGCCGTTACCCTCCAGACTTCATATGTTAGTTAAATGTCTGCTCCTCGAACGGTGTTAATAGAACAATCTATTTGCAGCCTAAACGTCCCGGTTGATGGAGTTTCCTCTTTTGATACGCCCCCACCTCCTTCCCTGTTATTCAGTTCACTGGCATCCTCTGCTCCTCCTAACTGCTCTCTCCCTCCCTCCCTCTCTCCTCCCCCTCTCCTCCCCTCCTCCTCTCCTCACCCTCCCTTCTCTCACCTCTCCCTGCCCTCTCCCTCCCCCCTCCTCCTCTCCCTGTTCCCCTCTCTCCCTCTCTCTCTCTGTCCCTGTCCTTCTCCTTCTCACCCTTCCCCCCCCTTGCCTTCCCCCTTACTCCCCACCTCCTCCACGGTGTAATTCCTGTCAATCCAGTGGCTCTTAAACTCCCTGTGAGACCTGACACTGTTCATCCACCCTCCTGGGGACTGACTGACTTTGGGCTCCTGTCATAGTCCAGGTCTCAGTCTCCAGCTGCCAATGGCTTTCTTCTCATCCTCACCCTCATCTTCCTTCACTGAAGACCTTCTACAGGCCAGGGCTGTTTCTGGCTCCTCTCAGAGCCCCTTTGAATCCTTTGCTCCTGATGAAGCTCCTGTGACGTGGGAAACAGTGTGCCCACATGACCTAGGTGAAGCTGGGTTTGTAGAGGTTAACTGCCTTGCCAGCGGCCATCAGGCCAGTGAGCAGCATAGGCAAGACTCATGGGCATCCATGTGCCCATCATTCAATAGGCAGCCCCTGCTATAGCTCTGTTTGCCCTTCTGCTACACTGACCCATTTCCATGGCATCAGGTATAGCAGGAATACCCGAGTTCCACCTCTGTTCTCCCACTCAACCCTCGACCTGAAGAATCATGGGTGTTTCTTTTCATCTTGTATGCGGAATACATAACACAAACTTGCTCTGACTCGGAACTTGCCCTGTAGCCTGGATGAAGAGAGGTGACGGTTTTTAGTGACGGGGAAGGAACACAGTTCGAGAAAAGGCAGAGAACAGGCACTGGCTGGTGGAACATGGAACGCTATCCCCTTCTCATGACCTATCAATGGCTAGGAGTTCCAAAAGCATGTGGCAGGGGCCGGAAAGCCCTGTCTGTGAGTAGGGTGGCTGAAGGGGGCTTTGGATTGGCAGTCTTTGACACGTGGCTATAAGGTAGGAGTTCTAGTGCTGGCTGATATGGGCGGTTAGGACAGCCTTCTCTCCTCCTGCCTGAACAGCAAGAGTCCTGTTCCCTTCTGCCAAAACAGGACAAGGTTCCCAAACACCACGAGTCTGACATCTAGAGACTTACAGGACAGCACTGGGAGAACTTCAGAAATCCCCCAAAGAGTGAAACAGCCACCTTAACACTCTTTGGTTAAGGGGTGGAGGGTGAGGGGCAGAATGGGTAGGACCTCTTACTTTTTCTTATAAAGCCTTCTGTATGTCTGGATTTGTTTGTTTTGTTTTGAGATAGGGTTTCTCTGTATAGCTCTTCCTGTCCTGGATTCATTCTTTAGATCAGGTTGGCCTCAAACTCAGGGATCTGCCTGCCTCTGCCTCTGCCTCTTGACTGCTGGAATGAAAGTCATGTGCCACCACTGCCTGGCATGTATGCCTGGATTGTTAAAGTCACAGGCTTGCGTTCTGCAAAGCCCTGGCGAGGAAAGGCCCTGGCAGCTTTGGTGAGGATGAATGAAGGGGTGGGAGTGTGGTAAGAGAGCAAATGAGTTGTGCCTCCCTTTATCCAAATCCACCTCCTCCATGTTTTTCATAGATCTTTCAATATGAGATTGTGCTAGAGTGAAGGGTTCTCCAGCTAAAATTGGTCTGAACTGCATGATCCGGGTTAACTAATGATGCTTTAAAAGCACCTGTTCCCTTTTATGCCCACGCCTTGACTTCCTGAGATCATGCCCTTCATTTCTCACTGTCTTCTCAAGTGGATGCAATTTGTAGTGACTACCAAGTTTGCTGCCAGTGTACTAGATGTGCTCCTAAGACCCTGCAGTCAATCATTCATGACTGACGCTCCGGTGGGAGCCTCCCAAAGGTGGCTCGCTCAGCCTCCAGCACAGTGGCTATTGTAATGCAGGTAAACATTTTGATCAGTAGTTTTCTGCTGTTATCCTCGTCTCTTTATTTCCCTCTGACGGCTGTGACCTTTGCCTCCTACTCTCCTTCCTGGAGGAGAAGGAGGAGGAGGAGAAGGAGGAGGAGGAGAAGGAGGAGGAGGAGAAGGAGGAGGAGGAGGAGAAGGAGGAGGAGGAGGAGGAGGAGGAGGAGGAGGAGGAGGAGGAGGGAAAGAGAGGAACAGGAGAGGGTAGGGAGTTAAAGGACGCAATCCCACGTTGCTTTAGTCACCTAGTGACTCTGCTTGCAGACATGTGTCATGGTCTGCCTCCTCTGGCACTATTTTTAGGGCTGTCCCCTCATTCATGTTTCTGGGGACTTTTAGTTGCCCCTGTCACTGCCTGGCTGCTGCTTCATTCAGTCTGCAGTTCTCAGATACTATGCAAGCATTCTTAGCTACTGCAGCTGTCTGGAAGTCTGACACTAATCCTTGAAGGTACTGTTCAAATCCCACATATTTTTAGGGCGCCGCCTAAATTCTATCTCCTGCTAGCATTCATTGTAGACCTCTACTGTCTTGGTCTTTCATTGTTTGGGAGCAGGGTCTTTCGTAGACCTGGTTAGCCTTGAGCTTGGTATATACCAGACACTGACCTTGAACTCCTGCCTCCACCTCCCAAGTGCTGGGATTATAGCTAATGTGTCACCACCCCTGTCTTCCCAGTCTGGTTTTCTGCTATTGACACATCACAGACTGGGTACATTAAAAAGAAGAGATGTTCATTTTGCAACATGGTTCTAGTCTGAGGTCAAAGTGTCTTTCTTGGCAAGGGCTTATGGCAGCACATAGAATCGTGTGCTAAGAGATGGGGAATGTGGAGAGACCTGGTCCGACCGGCTTTTATGGCCGATCCACTTTTAAGATAACCCACTAGCCCATTAATCCATTATTTTATTAAAGGCATAGACTTAATAGCCTTTTAAAGGTCCCACTTGGTTTTCTTAATATAATGGGGGTTGAATGTCAACACACACTTTTTGGTGTGTGTGTAGAATGTATGTATGTATGTATGTATGTATGTATGTATGTATGTATGTTTGTATGTATGTATGTATATGTGTATAGCTATGTACGCAAATGTATGTAGTATGTCTACCTTGTTCCCCTGAGCCAGGGTTTATTTCACTGAATCTGGACTTGTTGTTTTTCTTCTAAGCTTGTGACTATCAAGTTCCAGCAATTTTCCTATCTCTCCTCTCCCTCACCCCAACACTGGGGTTACAGATGTTTATAGCCATGCCTTACTTTTAACGTGGGTGCTAGGGTTCTGAACACAGGTTCTCATGCTGGCACAGCAGGCACCTTACCTGTCGAGCCACCTCTTCAGTCCCTCATCGTACATTTTAGATGGACAAATCATGCTCACAACCATATCCCTGGTTACCACTGATGAAATTTGGTGCTTGCATAGGGGCGGGAACACCCCACGCTCATCTTTCTGACTGGTGGGTAGTAAATGTTCCCTCTGCTACTGAATGAACTGACGATTGCTTGTGGATATCTTTTCTGTGCTTTAGAGAGTCCCGCTGAGCTGGGAAGAAGTGCTACAGACATCCAGTAGGGCGTCTACCTAAATCTGCTTGTTTTCTTCTCAAAGACTCGGTTTGGAAGTCAGGTAAGATCTAGAGAAAGCTTCCTGGACTTGGCAGCTACTCTCTGAGGGAGGGAGAATGATCACATGACCCCCACAGTGACTAACAGAGTCAGAGGCTGCATCCCATGCAATCAGGCTCCAGACACCGTTCCTGCCACACACTTCCTCCCAGTCTCCAGCGCACTGTGCAATGACACCATTTAAGACTTTGCAGACCACAATTTCCCCCCAAGCATTTGTGCAATTGTTTTCCTCCTAGGCCTATCTTTCTCCCCTTTCTCCACCTCCCGAGGTTTGCCAGCGTTTTCCCTGGCTCCTTTGCACTCTGCAGGACTGATTTCCCCTCTCATCTCTTTCCAGATGTCAGGATTTCCAGATCTTTCAGTTGGTTTCTTTTTCTGGCCACGATTCTCCTTTTGGAGGCTTTCCAAAGCAGCCGCAGATTGGAAGATGATAACAGTGAATTAGTTAGTAGATCTTCTTTGATGTTATTTTGTGGGTGAACTCATTAATTTATGACAAAAACATCAAAGACCCAGGCTCCTGCACGGGACTGGGCTGTCTCAAGGCGTCTGGATAATAATGATGTCAGATTAAATCTCAAGGCCTCTCTGCCTCTAGAGTTACAGCCCAAATGACTAAGGTGTGGGAACATTCCATCCTATGGTGTCTTAGCTCGGCCTGAGTCAGCGTGCTGTGGTCCTCTCCTCTCACCGTACCTTCCAGGCTTGAGATCCATCAAGGTTGGCACAACTACCCTGGAGGCCATGCAGAAAAGTGGGGAGAGGCTGGGAAGGTCTCTTTCTGTCAACAAAGTTAGACACTGAAAGGGACCCTCAGTGCTTGCATAGATGACTCCAATGTCATAGAGTTCTTGTCCTACAATGTAGGTGGAAAGACTCCCAGGAAAGAGGCAACATCATTCCTGGTGCCTCTCAAGCTCTCTCTGCCCTTGTAGGTTGAATGGACTGGTTGAGCTAAGTCAAGACTGTGGTTGGTTGAAGTGGAACTTGGAATAGAATTTGTCTTTCTTCATGGTGCAGCATCTAAGCAGCTTGCATCCGTGGCCACTGGTGTACTTCCTTCATTGCCCATGGTGGAAAACTGGGGATTCCCTCTGGTCATGGCCTCTGGATCTTCCTTGTACTTCACTCTCTGTTACTCCAGCCTGGTGTGGTGGCTCTTGTCTTTAATCTCAGCACTCTGGAGGCAGAGGCGGGAGGATCTTTGTGAGTTCAAGACCAGCTTGGTCTAGATAGAGTGGGCCAGTTAGGATATGTAATAAGACCTTGTCTAAAAAAAAAACAAAAAGAGTTTGCTTCTGAAATTGCCTGCTCTTCTCTGACCACTGATGTTTGATGTTTCCCCCTCCACCTGACTTTGTGTCAGTGACCCTTTACACTCCAGTGTCTGCATCTTCACAAGGAACCTTCCTGGTTTTCTCAGGCAACCATGCTACTATCAAGGTTGTTGCGTCCTCTCTTCATTCTAACTCAAAAATTCTAATCAGGAGAACATTCTGTCCCACTGACAGCCTTTCTCAAGGTTTTCAGTGACTTCTCTGCTGTGGAACCAATGGTCATGGGGCATTGTTTATTTTAGGATCTGTGGAGCAACGGTAGTATGAGTAAGGTGTCCTTCCAGGGTGCCATTATTTTGGTTTTTGGACTTGGCTATCTCTTTTTTAGTCTTTTCTGTCTTCTAGTCTAGAAGAGGATTAGTTCTTGACAACTTTTCTGGCCATACGTCTTCCTTAAATAGTCCATTTTTGAGGGATGGGAAGTTTGGGACAGAGTCACTATTATGTAGCTCTGGCTGGCCTGGAACTTACCATGTGGACCAGGCTGGCTTTAAATCACAGAAATCCTCTGACTCTCAAGTGCTTGGATTAAAGGCATGTATCACCATGACTGGTTGGATCTGGAAAGGCCTAGAAGTTTTATTCATAATTCTTACTCTTCCCTACTTCAAACTTCAGACCTAATTCAGCCGAACACAATTCAAACCGCACTTCAGGGCTTACTCAGTCCCTGGCTCCCACTCCGTCTCGTCAGTAGATTGAAACTCTTCACTTTTAGGTGTCTCTCTGATCTCAATATTGGGATACTTTTGGACTCATTCAGATCATGCATTTAAAACTCTGCAAATGCCGTCACCACATTATCTTCCAACTGTGTCTAGAACCTGATTACTAGCTACCTCCAGTGTCACACCCTACTCTAAGCGCTCTCTCTCTCTCTCTCTCTCTCTCTCTCTCTCTCTCTCTCTCTCTCTCTCTCTCTCTCCACCTTGTCCTGGATAATTTAATGGGTCTCAAAGCTTCCAACTTCACCTCTCCAACGACCCCAGCATACAAGACCAAATCCAAAAGACTACAGTTAGAGAATGTCAGTGTCTCTACCCCAAACTTTCCACTACGACTTACCATCTCACTTTCTTGATCTTGGGTCTGCAAGGCCCTAAAATCCTGGTTACTTCTCACTTTCTTTTGTTTCCCAAGACAGAGTTTTTCTGTATATCCTTGACTGTCCTAGAACTGGCTATGTAGACCAGGCTGGCCTCAAACTCATGGAGGCCTCTACCTGCCTCTGCCTCCCAAGTACAGATTAAAGGCATGCGCCACCACCACCTCCGCCGCCGCTGCCGCTGCTGCCGCCACCGCCACCACCACCACCACCACCACCACCACCACCACCACCACCACCACCACCACCACCGCTGTTACTTCCCACTAAACACCACCAACAAAGACAACAACAACATCCCATCTTTCTTTCCTTTGCCCACCATTCTACGAACTCTGGTTTGGAATTAAGTTTTAGACACATCAGGCCCACTTCTCTTCAGGGTCCTCGAACTCTGTCCTTTCTACCCTGTTGCTCTTTTCCTAGGCATTTGTATGTTCATTTCTCTCTTTCTTTCAGACCTCAACCCACATCTGTCCTTATTAAGAAAGTTTCCCCTGAGTATTCCTTCAGAAATCCCCGACCTTTGACCTTTGACCTTTGACCCCAGGTCCATACCCAAGCTCCTTTATTTTCTAGCAATGACCACACTCTGCACTGAATTTATTTTCTCATGTGTTGCACGAACAGTCATTGCTGTGTCTCAAGTCTCTATAATCTAGGACTCAGTAAGCACTCAGAGAAGAGACCGTGAATGGGCGGGCTTGCTGAATGCCTTTCCTCTAGCCACCGGGTGAGCAGCAGGGTTCCAGATGACGGTCAAGTTAATATGATTGAAGTCAACGAGAGGGATAGTGACACTCTTCTGGGCGAGAGTAAGGAATGGTTTAAAATCTCCACTGGACACCACTAGACGACAGGCTCACTTGTTAGCAATGAGCTTTGTGGATTCATAGACAATCTCTCAATGAGCTTTGTGGATTCATAGACAATCTCAGTTTGTGCATTAATATCAAAACACTTGCAGAGTTATGGGGCAGACCAGAATATCTGCCCTCAGCTGTTTTTGTCACTGTTTTTGTCACTTATCCTTAGACCCAGTGTGCTCTTATGAAACATTGGCAGGTGGAGGTTCTCTGTCAGCTTATGCTCTACAAAGTACTAGAAAGAGAAAGTGTAGTTAGGGGACAGGCCACACACAGTGTTTAATGCTTGACTGTCTAGATTCTTCTTATGGGAGACCTTGGGCATCTTATTCTGAAACACTGAAGAGGTGACAAGAATATGGAAGTGGGGCTGGCGAGGTGGCCTGGCAGCTAACGTGATAGCTATGGAACAGTGAGGAGTGGGTTCAGATTTCCAAGGTCTGTGTAAAAAAAAAAAAAGTCAGATATGGCGTGCCTGCAACCCAGGGCTCATCTGCTGAGATAGGCCCGTTACCGGTTCTGTGCAGTGGCAAACAAAAGACCCTATGAAAGGTGTAGATTGACAGTGGCATTTAAGGTTGTCGTCTGTTCACCTCCCCACAGGCTCTGTGGCATCCACACACTGGCACTCAGAGTATAAATCCACTCCCCCACACACATGGGAGAGAAAGAGAGAGAGAGAGAGAGAGAGAGAGAGAGAGAGAGAGAGAGAGAGAGAGAGGAGACAGAGATTTAAAAAATAAAAAAAAATTGTAACTCACAGCAGTTGTCAGGATTTCAAAATACATGCACCGTGTGGAACATACCGTCTGGCACACATTAAGTGATCCATAAATGTTTGGTATTAAAAATAAAAAGTTCTGCTGAAAAAATGCTATTAATATGCCTTTGGGGTAACAAACCATCCTAAGATAGTAGGGTTACCATGGAATTTTAAAAGACATGATAATGATATTGTGGTTGCATGGGAGAGTGCCATTTTGCATTTCGAGACGAGGTCTCACGTCTCTTCACCCACATCATGGGCTCCGAGATTGAAGGTGTGCACCCTCACACCTGGCTTAGAAAAATGCTCTTATTCCGAGGGGACGAATGCTGAAGTATTTAAGGATGAAGCTGTAGAATCTATTGCTTTCTAATAATCTAGTCAAATTACTCACATCTCCTCGCTCCCGCTTCTATCAGTAAAGCCAACAAGTCAAATTTAAAAATATTGTCGCCGAGGTAGATAGTACAGATTGTTTCCCCCCCCCCCCCCCAACTTCTCCTGTATGCTTGGAAATTTTAAAAGAGAAATTTGATTTTTTTAAAAAAAAGAAAGAAAAGAAAAGAAAGGACCCCAGCTAGTGAAGTTCAACAAATATATCCTGCAGAAAGAGGATCATAAACTCAGAGACAGTTACTCAAGGTGGGAAATCGGGAGAAGCCCTAAATGGAGCCAGGTCTTCTGGCTACCTGTTGAGGTTTGTGGTCCAGTCTTATGTCATGGCTGGGCTGCTGACCTGTGGGCAGCCAGGCTGTAGAGGAAATACCCAGCTCCCCTCAGACACAGATCTGAGGTTATTATGGGTGTGTTCAAAGGCACCTGTGTTGGGGTTTCCTCTCTGCTTATTAAGTAGATAAGCCATTTGTTTGGAAGGCCTAATGCCAAATTACCACCTTGGAGAGTGGGCATACCGGTTCGGCATGTGGTTTTCCACTGCTGGTGGTAATTGGGTACTGGGGGAGTGTGTATAAACTCTGGGGTGGCGGAAGGCAGACAGAAGTGTAAGGGATGGAACCTGGACCAGGAGGACCATAAGGAAAGAATGGCTTCCATATGGAGCGTCTTGAAAGAAGGGACCCTAGGGGGAAACTGGGGATGAAATGTGCGTAAGTATTTAAAGAAAATGTTCTGTCATATCTGCAGCATTTTCCTCTAGCTAATGGGGTTCAAGGAAGTGGAAAGGAGAAAAAAGAGAAGGGGATATCCACAGAAGGCCGGGTAGTGCTTGGGGCAGGATGGGGGAAGGTTAGAGTCAGATGTTGAAGATATTTGGAAGGGTAGAGGCTGGCGGCCTGTGGATGGTCGGGACTTCCACATCGCAGGCCCGGGTGCCTTGCGGCAGAGCCCAGCTTCTCTCTCCAGCTTCTGGAAGTCCCCGGAGGCGGTGGAAGCTAGCGCAACGCTCTAGGCACTCCTGCTGGGGGAGGGCAGGCAGGAGAGGCGGGACGCTGGGCGGGGCGGGACGGGGTGGGGCGGGAGCGGAGCCGGTGGCCGCGGGCGGGGCTCCTCTCCGGCGGGTGCCGGAGTCTGGGGGCCGCGGCTTCCCCCTCCCCGCCCGCCGAGGCGCTGGCCCCTCCTTCCCCCGCCGCCCCCGTGCCCGCCGCTGCTGCCGCTGTCAAAGATAAAACCGGGCCATTGCCTGCAGGAGCCCTGGCAGCAGGCGATCGAGCGGTGAGGAGCCTCGGGCGCGGCCTCGCCTCCCCGGCCCGGCTCCCGCGTCAGCACCGTGGACAGCGCAGACCCCCTCTCAGGGACCCCTCGGCTCGCAGGAACACTCTACGGGTTTCGGCGATCTCATCAGTACCGCGGACAGCGCCCAGGCCCCCGCTGGCCTTGACCGCTCTTCAAATCAGCACCGCGGACAGCCCCCCTGGACCAGCCCAGCAGCAGCCAAGGACTGGTCAGAACGCCCGGAAGATGGCCACTGAGGTAGGGGCCAGCACCTTAACCCGCAGGCAATGCCGCAGGGAATGATTCCCCACTAGGGGCAGACTGGGCACGAGGAGAAGGCGGGGGCGGATGAGGGTAGGGGGTGGTTCCCCGGGTTCATGGGGGGAGGTATGGAGTGGTCCCCTCACCTTCGACATGTCAATCTTGCTCATGCCACCCTGAGCCCCGGGAGTCTACTTGTTACCAATAACACCAGGTCCCCGCTGGGTTGGGGTTTCCCCTTCTGAACACAGGGTTCTGATTCCCCAGAGGTGGAGATCCCTGCACACCTGTGTAAGGGGAAGGAAGGTGGCCTATTGCTGTTGTTGCTATGTGGTGCAGTATCCTGCTTCTAACCCAGAGGCTTGACTAGGGAAAACAGACCTTCCTTCACATCCATATTTCCTTAAGAGGAGAACGTGGACAAAGACCTGCTCAGGCCCAGAACCCAGAGGGTTGGTTTTAATGAATCTCCTGTACCAGCCCCCACTTTTGAGAGTTTCATTCTTCTTTCATTTGAGTTGCTGGTCCCAGAGTATCCACATTTGCCCGTGTGTAGGGAGAGACTGCGTTCTTCACGGTGTGTCTCTAGACCAAGCGACCTGTTAGCTAAGGGCAAAATCTTGGTGTAATGTGTAAGAAGTCAGGACTTTTGTCTCTACCCCCAGAGGTTACTCCTCCCCTGGGAGATCTCTCTACTCATGATGAAACTCACACATGGAAGAAAGGATTGGCTCGGTACCCACACAGCATGCCAACAGCAGAGCTGAAAGTTTCTTTGAATTTTTGGAGCGTAGCAGCACACTGGGTCTTCCCAGTTCTGCCGCTGTTGTCTTTTGTGGTGCCTCCCCATTTCCAGCCTGACTGGAACTCTGCCAAGGAGGAGAGCAAAGGTCGGTGAATGATTCTGTGCGGTGCCTCTGGGATCCTGGCGAGCGGTATGACATCAGTACCAAGTGCTCCTGCCACAATTCCACTGGATCTCCTGATGTGGCTTGGCGTTGCTTATCTGCTGATGCAACACGAAGTTAGGGGATCCATGTCCTGCCAGAACCCCAACTGCAGGCAGGCAGGCCTGTCAGACCGCAGCAGCAGTCCCTAGTGTGGTCTGATGGACCCCAGAAGGCCTGTCTGTCCTACAGTCTCTCCCCTGCAGGTCTGTGGTGACCCACACACACAGTCTACCCTCAGACTCACACTTCTTGGCTGAGGCCAGGTTTCCAGGAAGCTGTTGGTAGTAGGCTTGATGACTCTCCCTTGGGAGAGGCTCTCCTCATAATGCCTCTGTAGGTACAACGCCATGGCACACAGAATGGCTGTGAGTGTGTGAGCAGCTCTGTGAAGTGGGCAAGGACGGTGTTATTATCTGCAATTAACAGACGAGTGGACTGAGGCTTGGAAGCTTGCTTCAGCCGGGTGAAGGAGTCAGAGAAGGCTTCATTACCTCATTCTACAGATGATTCAACTGCAGCGTTAAGACAACAGTTCTTCTTGCTCCCATGACAACTACCTTCACGGTTTGCATCGAGGATAGCGTATGCAGCTAGCCAGTGTGATGCTTACTAGAGTTCTAGGGGTCTTGAGTCAGGGCTTTGGAGGGAGGAGAGACATGTTAGAAAGAGCAAGAACAGAAGCTTTAAACCTGTGGGTCACAACTCCTTTAGACCATCAGACACATCAGATATTTACATTATGATTCATAACAGTAGCAAAATTACAGTTATGAAGTAGCAACAAAAATAATTTTATGGTTGGGGGTCACCACACACGAAATGAGGAACTCTATTAAAGGGTCACAGCATTAGGGCCACTGGGCTAGAGGAACCTGGGTTCCCTGACTGACCATCTTGAAGGCAGAGGGACAGAAGACTGTCTAGGATGGACAGCTTGGCCTTGGCTGGACTCTGTTGGCGGTGCTGAGAGAAGAGACTCAGATTCTGCCAAGGCACAGGATGTATGGTGTCTGGGCCGGGGTGACTCATCCCCCTCGGCTGTTTTTTTTTTTTTTTTTTTTTTTTTTTTTACTATTAGGATTGGATCGAGATTGCCAAGAAAAACCTGTTGGGGGAAGGAAAACCTCACTCTAAGTTCCCATAGTCATTTCCTTAGCTTTCTAAAGAGGAAATGGAACTGGGTAGGGGGAGGAGATGAGAGAGAGAGAGAGAGAGAGAGAGAGAGAGAGAGAGAGAGAGAGAGAGAGAAAAGAAAGGAGGGGGGGGGGAGGAAGGAGGGAGAAGACAGCTTCTTATGGAAGCTGAAAATTTTGCTTCCTGATTTCTGTTTAGAAGTTAGCGTCAGGGGAAGGGTGTGTGCAGGAGGAACACAGAAGAGGGAAGACAGTTTGCTGACCTCATTTGGAGAGCTTTACTGGGCCTGTTTCCTGAGCAGTGAGCCTCTGCAAATGTGTGTCACTAGGAGCAGGGTCTGCCTGGGGAACAATCCAGATGGCCCAAGAACGACTGGGAAGCAGCCCTTGTGGGACGGGCGTCTTGCAGTGGGTTTGGGCAGGTTGGAGACGATTTAAGTGTGCCCAGGTAGCATTACCCAGGCAGGGTATTTTGAGGTCTGATCTCTGAGTCACTGGCTTGAGTTCGGGCCTGAGTGTAGGCTGAGAAGAAGGGTGGCCCTGTGCCCAGGCTTCCACCCTCAGGCCCTACCTGGCTGCAGTGACTCAGGATCTGCAGTCCTATTACCACCCAGCCCATCTCGTGATTCTTGAGCCGGGCCTCACCTGCACCTTATGGAGCGAGATGGTTCTTAGTGAGGATGGATCTGTGGACCAGCCGGGGCCTCCTGTTTGTCTTGGGCATAGCAGGCCTAGGAGCTCATTGCATTCCAGTGGCTGCCCTGTGCAAGCCCAGCCTGAGGGACTGACTACCAGGTGTACAGAGATGTGCTATGTCACATGCTGTGCTCTACCTCTAAAAGTCTCCTTTCAGTTGTTACACCGTGGCTTGGGAAATGGTGCCCACAGCCCCGGTTTTCCTCCTCATGAAACACCCTTGGTCTTGGCCTCAGCTGCCAAGAGGCTGGGGTGTGGTGATGGGGGTGCGGAGCTGAGGGCTGTGAGATTGAGGGGGTAGCTCAGTTCTCACAAACATCTAAGACACCCCTGGAAAAATACTAAGAAGGAACTTTCCAGGGAAGACAGAGCTTATAGCCTCGGGGAGTATTGGGGGTCGCTGTAACAACTCTTTCCTGTTTCCCTAAGGTTAAGAAGCTGGATAGAAAGTGCTTGGGACCTGGCTCTTGTCTCCATCTTTATTCTCAAACTAGAGCTATAGGAGTTAAGTCTTCATACACGCGTGGCCTTATTTAGTCACGTTAGTGCTTGCGCTCTTAAAAAAATTATCAGAAATATTTAGAAACCAGAGTAGCTGATATTAAGAAATTCTGGATTTGTGGCTTCCCTTAAAAAATTAGAAGCATCGGGCACCTAGTTGCACCATCTTTAATGGCAGTGGCTGGCTCTCTAACAGACACAGGCATAAGCTCTCTTATGAGCCACAGACCCAACCCAGCCCACTGACTGCTCTACCTCTGGAAATGTTACTGCCCTCCATTCCTGATAAGGTTTCTTTCAAGTCAGATATGGGAGGGGTTATGATTATGGGGCTCCTGTTTAGTATCTTTGAAGAAATGAGGGCCAGAGAAGGGCAGACGTTTACAGGGCTATACTGCCCAAGATCAGGTTTCCTGCGGCCATGACCAGCAATGCATCTTTTGCTCCACCCCTTGGTACTTCTGGATGGAGCCACCATCAATGGAGCAAACCATGAGGCCCTCACTTGCCTAGAATCCTGCTCCTCACCGTCTGTGCCAGACACTGTGATTTGTGTGTGTCAACATGTCGGCCTGACTCTTACGTGTAAATCGAATCTCATCTGCTTTCTCCAGACCAACATACGTTCTCCAGGGACAAGCAGATGCTCAGTCACCTGAAGCCAGGAAAGGTTCTTGGGCTCAGAATACAGCTGTTGCTAGAGACTTGAGAGTGAATGAATCAGTCAAGAGAAAATAGGTCTGTAGTATTATGTAAGACACCACCTAACATCTTACTCATTGAAGATTACTTCCTTCTCAGTAGAGTCCTGAATGGAGCGCTTGCAAACAGCAGGCATATGTCCTCTGAGTGGTCATTTAGGGACTCAGGCCTTTTCCAGTCCCATTGTCTTTAATTGCCTGGCTCCTCTGGTTTCTGGGGGAAGGGAGGAGTTTCAGGTCTGTTTGAGTCAAATCAGATATTCAACACTTCCACTAATTTTACTCGGTGTGTGGCCACGCCCACGGGCGAGGGAGTCTTGGAATGAACTTAGTTGTGTTCTTGGGAGGGAGAAGAAATAGTTGGTCATCAGCCAGCCAGTCACTAAGAGACATACCATCATGGGTCATGGGAGCACCTGCATCTATGTGTACACGTGTGTGTGTGTGTGTGTGTGTGTGTGTGTGTGTGTGTGTGTGTGTAGGTTCAGACAAAGGATGTTGCCTGTGGCAGGAAGCCAGGTCTGGGGCAGAGTGACTGGAGCAATTGTCTCTGCTTCCTTTCCATTCTTACCACTGCCTTCTGTGGTTTAGCACTTTTTTATTTTTACCCTGAACTATGACAGAAAGAGACCCATCCAATGGGTCCCTTAGGCTTACCCACTCCTACAAAACGGTCAGAGGGCTCCTTCTGGAGCTTAAAGAATTCATGGCTAGCTCTTGCTTGCTGGCTTTGGAAGGGAAGGGAGGGCCACAGCCGCTTTCCTCTCTCAGATACATTATGGTAAAACAATAACTAGGCTGAGTGGACACATTGATCATTAACTTGTATTACTAAAGCATGTTGATTTAAAGCATGGATTTTCCAAAGTTATCGTAGGATCTTAGTAGATATTAAAAGGGGGACTTTTTCAACAAAGATCCTGTCTAGTGGAATCAAGAAATGTCGAGACAAGAGGAGCACTTACATGCCATTTACTTCATTTCCCAAACTTTGAGATCAAACATCTTGCTTGAAGCAACATTTACCTGAATTTTGGAGAGCCTTATGTAATGCTCTCTGATTCCTACATTTCTAAGACCTTGATATACCCACCAATCATCCACTCCTTCTGTCTTGTCAATCTCTCTCGAGTCTTCTCTGCTTTTCGGCATCTCCAACCTGAAATCCTTCCCGTTGGCAGAGACCCTCCCTGTTTGTGATCTCACCCTTGACCACAGTGCACGTTTGTCTCCCACTGATTGCATCTATTCTGCAGACCGGCTTCGGTCATGCTAAATGTTGCCTCACGCCCCTGGAGCAGACCATGTCTTCATTACTCCCCTTTCCAGGGTCACTCTTTCCCCCTCTTTCTACTTCTGGCCAGCCCCTATCTCTGCGTATCCCTGACCTTCCCTTAGGACTCCATGCAGTCTCCAGGAAGGCCACATAAGCATCCCTGAGTAAATGTGACTTTGTTTCAACCATTCATCACGGTCTAATTCATTAGGCTTTGACTTGTCTTCCTCCCCGGAGCCCATAGACTGACTTTTGCTCAGCGTCTGGAGAGCCTGGCACTAGTAGGGACTCAATAAACGAGAGCAAAGTGACTGAATGGGTTCAGCTTAATTACACAGGATGAACTAGCGTTCCCTCCCTCTGCCTTCAGGGCCTGGTCTCCACGTGGTTCCAATGCTGGGTGTACTTCACCAATGGTGTGCTTGTTTCCAGTGACTGAGTGACTGAGGCTGGAGAGAGAGAAGAAAGAGACCTTGTTCTTTTGTGGTATAGCGCATACTCCCTTCCAGGGCCAGGTCAATGTCAAGTTTTCTGACTGGATGGAGAGACAGAAGTCACTCCATACCTTCCTTCCTACCAAGGAATGCTATTAATTCAGCACCTGGCCTCAGTCTACTTTATACTCAGTCATCTCATGATAAAAAGCCATTTCTAGGCCCCTTTCTGGGCTAAGAAAACATAGCGGGTGCTTCCTGGACTTCCTGAACTTGGCCTGGAGTCCCTTGGAGTTCAGGGATACATCCCAGGTTTCCCCTCTCCCACATGCTCCACTCCCCAGCCTGCTTGTGAATTCCGCTTGCAGGGCCTCAGGCTTCCATCTCTGTCTGTGCTGAGCTCTCCAAGCACAGGGCCGGCTGCCACTGGGCCTCACTTCTCCGTGTTAAAATCTGTTTCGGCTGTGATTGACAGCTCTGAGTGACTCATTTTGGTTCAGCTTTGCTCTTTCTTTAGGCTTCTGTATACACACTATGATGGCTTCAGGAAGCTCCTCACGTGAACCACAGGAGGCCTGCTTCCCTAACCCCCCCCCCCCCCCCCGCCCCGAGCCAGGCTGTGTGGCCAGCCTCTCCCTGTGTGCCAGGATTCAGTGGTGCTGGAGAGCCCTCCATGTCAGTGCACTGAGACTATGGTCACCTAAGCATGTGTCCCCTGTTCATCTCCTTAGGTCCACAACCTTCAGGAGCTCAGGCGAAGCGCTTCACTGGCCACCAAGGTCTTTATCCAGAGAGACTACAGTGACGGCACCATCTGTCAGTTCCAGACCAAATTCCCACCAGAGCTGGATAGCCGGGTAAGGGCACCTTTTGGGTGAGGAAACCTTTCTTTCTTTTTTTTTTTTTTTTTTCCGGAGCTGGGGACCGAACCCAGGGCCTTGCGCTTCCTAGGCAAGCGCTCTACCACTGAGCTAAATCCCCAACCCCTGAGGACACCTTTCTCTAAACATGAGCTCTACCTGTGGTGGCGCTGAGAATTAGTGTTTTTTTTTTTTTTTTTTTAAATCCAGTTATACATGACACATAATATCACAAAATGCATGACTTGTTCAGCTGCCTCAAATGGAAGAATGATAAATCCGTTGTATTGTCTTACATTTCCACACAGAAAATTCTCTGAAAAACAAAACAAAACAAAAAACAAAACAAAACAAAACAAAACACCTCAGACTTGTTTCAGTCCAGCACCTCAAATTACGCTGGCATGAGAATTCACTAGAAGTCTTGTTAAACAAATGTAAATTCCTGAGTCCTAGTGGGTGAGATTAGGTGTCACCCACACTCGCTGATTCAGTTGCTGGCCTGTGGTGTAGGCATCTCCATTTGTTGGCAGCTGTCCCCAAGTTTGGTCACACACCAGAACGTTTGGCGGGGCGAGGGGGGCTGAAAAAAACTCAGTAAGTCCCAAAGAATTCCAGTCAGAATTTTGGAAACTGGAGCCTAGGCACTGGTAGTGTTTTATGCCTTAATCCACAAATTCACTTTTTAAAAGTTAACTAAAAATGATTTTAACTACAATTGGTCAGATTTCAATTTTCTTTTTTTTTAAACAAGGCATTCTCAGGTGAGCTGGAATTGAGTGATTCTTAGATCCTGCTTGGGCAGTAGCTGGCTATTTATGCCTTTCCACTCTTGGCTGGACTGGGGACATGTGTGAGCTTTGGGAAATGGGGGACCAGACGAGGCATCTATTTGGGTAGGGTAAGATGGCCGTAGTCATTACTGCTGTGACCTAGCCCTCCCCTTCCCAGAGTCAGTACCTCCTGGGGCTGAGACTGGAGTGCAGCGTTGCCTTTAAAAAGTGCCCAAGAGTTGTTAATGTGCAGCCAACACTGGGCACCACCACTAAGCCCTTGTTTCAAAATTGTGCCCTATGGCTGCCAGGGTTAGCATCACCTGGGAAACAAAGCAAGGGTTTACACCTACCTGAGAGCTCCCGAATATGAATGTGTTTTAACCAGATCCTTATACGCACGCACGCACGCACGCACGCACGCACGCACGCACGCACGCACGCACGCACGCACGCACGCACAGAGCTTCAGGAGCAGCAGAGTCCTTCAGGGATAGAAGCAGGAAGTGACTCACCAAGGTTATTAGAAAGCGCTGCAAGAGCCTGGTCACACTGACGCTCCTGCAGCACATACATCCTGAGTGGGGACGGAAGAAAGTAGATGCCGTGTGATCGGAGCTGTGACAGGCCAGCTCAGAGACCCAGAGGAAGGGCGAGGGGCTGCTTTCCCATCCTTTTACCTGTCTTAGACAAAGCGGGGAGGTAGCCTGTGACTTACCAGCTTCATCGGATGCTGGCATCTAAGGCAGTCAGCCAAGGCCTGTGTTCTGCTCTGTTTCTGAGGGTGCGCAGCCCCCACAGGCAGTCAGCTGCCTCACAGCTGACTTGGGATTGGAGTAGGGCAGAGACCTGGTGCTGATGGATGTTGTAGACCAGGCTATTTGAGGAGGTATGAAAAAAGAGGCGTGGCTGGACTTTGCTGATGGGATCCTCATTGGTTCTTAGAAAACCACCAGCATCCCATTCTTGTGTAGGCACACTATCCTTTGCAGGAGGTAGTAGGGCAGTGGTGGGGTCAGGGAGGCCGGAGATGAGGCCTCAGGGTTACAGAGCAACACTCACCTGTGAGAAAGAGAGTGGGGTGGCAGGAAAGCTTTTGGCACATAGAACATTCTCAGTGTGTCCTACTGCTATGGATATAAGCCAACTCCTTAGCTGCACTCACACACACATACACACACACACAACCACACAAACACACACAGACACACACATGCACACTGACAAACACACACACAGACACACTAACAGGCACACACACCTACACACACAGAGAGACACACTGACAGACACACACACCTACACACAGACTCACACACAGACACACAGACAAACATAGACACACACCTACACACAGACATACATAGACAGACACACACACATAGACACATACACACACCTACACACAGACACACAGACATGCACATACACACACATACCTACGCAGACACACATAGTCAGATACACACACAGACACAGACACACACACCTACACACAAACACATAGACACACACACCTATGCACAGACACACACACCTACGCAGACACACAGACACACACAGACACAGACACAGACACACACACACACACACACACACACACACACACACACACACACACACGGCAGCTGTGGTGATTAGTGACTTCTTAGCCAGGAGGAAAAGTGCCCCTGCAGTCTCTTCTGAGCTCTCACCGTCTGTTGCAGGCCGCTGAAGCCCCTTCCAAATGAGGAGAATCTGCTCTGGCACAATCATCACAGTGGGATGTGACACCAGAATACATGGCTGGCTTGTAGAACACACAGGTTCTTAACCTTCAGGTCGCTATCTCGTTGGAAGTCGAATGACCCTTTCACAGGGCTCACATATCAGATACCCTGCACATCAGACATTCACATTATGATTCATAGTAGTAGCAAAATTGCAGCTATGAAGTAGCAACAAAAATTAATTTTATGGTTGGCGGTCACCACAACCTGAGGAACTGTATTAAAAGGTCAGAGCATTAGAGAGGTTGAAAATCACTGATCTAGAACATCCTAGGTCTCCTGTTTCCAAGGGAGGCCAACAGCCGTGCTGGTTCCCATCCTACAGGAAACCAACACAGTACGAGCAAGCCGCTCACACAGGGCGGCCACACGTCTAGTTCCTGAGTAAGTCTGGACTGAACTCCAGGTCTCCTGCTCCCGTGCTGTCTGTTCTGCTTGCAGCCTCTCAGTCATGCCTGTGGGCCACCTCCCGCCCATGCGGCCCCAGGGATTGTCCCTACACTGGAAAGGCTAACAGTCTGCCTCTCTCCTTCCAGATTGAGCGGCAGCTCTTCGAGGAGACTGTGAAGACCCTCAATGGTTTTTATGCGGAGGCCGAGAAGATTGGGGGCAGCTCCTACCTGGAGGGCTGCTTGGCCTGCGCCACGGCCTACTTCATCTTCCTCTGCATGGAGACCCACTATGAGAAGGTGCCGACTCTCTATCTCCCCTTCCCCAGCTGCCTTGCCACAGACTCATCTTTAGGGACCCCTGTTTCTGCAGGTTCTCAAGAAGATTTCCCGTTACATCCAGGAGCAGAATGAGAAGGTCTTTGCTCCCCGAGGGCTCCTGCTCACGGATCCCGTGGAACGTGGAATGAGGGTTGTATCCTTTCGGGCGCGTCTATGTGAGGCGCAGAGTTGTCTACCCAGCAGGCTCCTTGAGGATGTGGCTGGGAAGTGGGAGGCTCCCTAGAGGCCTTCCGGAATCCCGCACACCACTGTCCGTGGGCGCCCTTCACCTTAGTTATTGGGGTCATTTGTGAGTTTCAGGTTTTGTTTTTATTGAACGTCATGCCATCGGTGCTTAAAACAGGCCAGACACCACGCAAAGGCTTTGAAAAATACCATCTCACGTGATTTCCATCCCAATCCCAAGAGGTGGGCCCTTCCTCCCTCTTGTGTACCAGGACGCTGAAGGGAAGCTGGCTCAATCACTCACCTTCAAGCAGCAGATTGTCACCGTCAGGATTTGAGCCCAGGCTCTCTCAACCTGTTTGGTTCTCAAAGAGTCTGTAAACCTTCCACAATCTCCTTTAATAGCCCGTGTAGAGCCCCACTATCCACTGAGTGAGCAAAACGAGCTGCAGAAGTGGGGTGCTCTGTGGGTTGACTGTTTTGGTGACAGGCTGGGCAGGGGGTGGACAGGAGTTCTGCTGACCTCACTTGGAACAGTAGTTCAGGTGTTTAACCACTGCTCCCCATTCAGTAGTTAAAATAATATTATTTTACAATAAAGCTGAGAGAAGAGTTCAGAAAACGTAAGTCCCAGACAGCACACACATTCCCCCCTCCCCGATTCTTTTTTTACTGAGCCCTTGTGTTGTGCTGGGTACTCAGTTCAATTTTCACAGGAACCCCAAGGCTCTGCTGGTGTCCCCAGTTTGCAGAAGTGATAATAGACGGTTAGCAGGTGAAAGGATTGGACTAACTGAAGTGGGGCCATTAGGGATGGGCCACTTCAGCAAAGGGAAGTGTTTGTATCTAACACCATTTCCGGGTGCCTCTGTGACTTGGGATTCCATAATGCATCTCGAAGAAAGCCAGAATCTGTCTGTGGGATCCCATTGTGCGCTCAGCCTTGTGTCCTCTCAGAAACTGTTAGCTGAGGCTTGGAGAAGGATTTTGACTTCAGTCAAGCCTCGGTCTTTGGGCATAGCGGGCTTCAGGTCACGGGTCTCATTCTGGATCTGTACCCCGTTTCCTGAATAGCAGCCGGGTGCTCGCAGCTCCTTAACTAGCGTCCCAGATCGAGATCTCCATCTATGAGGATCGGTGCAGCAGTGGTAGCTCCAGCAGCGGCAGCAGCAGCAGCAGCGGCAGCAGCAGCGCTGGCGGGGGAGGGGCGGGGGCCCGGTGACTGGCCGAGAGTCCCTGCAGGGAGGTGTACGGCCGGAGCGAGGGGCTGGCAGATCTGCGGAGGCTGCGCTACCAGAGCACCCGCTTCTGAGTCTTTCTCTGGGCCCACCCTGCGGTGAAGGGAGGGTGACTGCCCGCTGTTCCGTGTCCCCAGCCCTTTGTCCCTTGGCAGGATCTTCTTTCTGACCCCGGACCTTTTTTTTTTTCTCTCCCATGAGGCTGATCTGGGTCATTAGAGCCAGACCTTCCTAGGGTGTCTGGGGTGGGGGTGGGGGACCCAGCTTGGACAAACCCTCTTTCCTGCCTCCTTCCTCACTCTCAGGAGGGTCTGGAGAATTCACACCCTGCATGAGTCTTCACCCTCAAAGCCTACCTGGACTGTGCTCCCTGGGGCTCTTTCTAAGGCCCAACGATACCATGGGCTCCTGCTTGTCAATGGTCCCATCTCCTCATTGGAGATTTGGGGAGACAGGTGTCCTGGGAGCTATTCAGCCGCTCCAAAGGCAGTGGCTTTCCTGTCCTTCCCTCAGGGCCGAAAGTTCCCTCAGCCTTGCCAAGAAGCACCCAATTCTGAGACTTTGCACCCCACCAGGAACTGCTTATAGGGGTTCAGCCTAGGACTCTGATGGGGTCCACTGGGTTATGGTAAAACTCTTTGGATGAATGAGCTGGACAGAGCTTGAACTCCTGAACTGGAGCCAATTCCTGATCGTGTGCATACATGTGGAGTGCGCTGTGTGCACAAATGTATGTATGTACGTATGTATGTTTATGGGTGGGTAAGCATGTACGTATGTGAGCATACATGTGTATGAATGTGAGTACCTGTACAGGTGTATGTGTGCATGTGCACACGTGTATGAACCTATGTTTATCTGAGTGAATGAGGGAGAATGTTAGGTGCATGTGTACAACACATGCATGCAAACTATGTATGCTTACGCACAAGTGCACTGTGTGAATATGCATGTCTATGTGTAAGCATGCGTGTGTGTGTGTGTGTGTGTGTGTGTGTGTGTGTGTGTGTGTGTGTTTAAAAAGAGAGAGATTCCATTGTGTGTTCTCTTTGGCTGCTGGGCTAATGACTACCAAGTCCTGCCCTGTCCTGTCCCACACTGGTCTGTAGAGCCTCCCTGTGAGTCCCTCCTGACTGACCCTCTCTGTAAATCAATGTCCTAAAGCTGGGCTGTCAGCTTGGCTCTTCCTCCTGGCCTTTCTCCCACCTCTGGCTCTACTGTACACATTTTAATGGAGGAACAGTTGAGGTCCTAGGAGAACAGAGCCAACATTTAGGTGGTCTTTGGTGCCCCTCTTCCAGCCCCCATGGCACAGTGGGGCCACAGATGCTGCATATTTAGCCTGCCCAGGTGTCAGGACCCTGAAGCCCTTGCAGATGAGGCTTCCCTGGACATTCAAGGCAAATGTGCCTTGCAAGGAAAAGCTAATGGTGCTGTGGCTCTCGAGGGGAGCCAGTAGAAGGGCAGGCATCCTGGGGCCTGAAGATGGACAGAAAGGGGCTGCCTACCTCAGCGGGCAGGAGGTGCTAGAACTAGACAGGAAACACCAGCCACCATAAGCAGCTTTCTGGAGCGGAAAGGGCCTGTTTCTCTAGAGGCCAACGTCTGCACATGTGACAGCAGGAGACCATGCTGAGAGATAGAGAGGGCCGGCCAAGCCCCTGAAGCCTCAGGGAGCCTGAGCCCTTTGAGCCCTGGTGCCATGAATCCCTTCTTTCCGAGCTGCAGCCCCCGATTCCTTGCAGAAGCCTGTGCCCTCTGTAGCCTGCTGTGTGGCCAGGCATCGTGTCTGACTTTGCACAGCCTGTTGGGGAAGGTTGGGAAGAGGCAAGATGAAGACCTTTTGTTTTATTCTTTTCCCAATAAAAGGACTTGCCAGCTTGAGGCTCCATGCTGTTTCCACTAGTCCATCCAAGGAGACACTGGGTGTGCGTGTGAGGAAGAAGCAAACTGCACACAGGACTGATAAACTGTCTCCTTGGAGCGTACGGGTCAGCGAGGAGGTGGACATTCCAGGTCTTCCTACCAACCCTTGACCTTTGGTGGGTCTGACACTTCGGGTGGAGCCAGTAGGTTCAAATAAAAGCTAACCCAAAAGTAATTTATCAGTGAGATAGGGAGGGGCTGTTTCTTGAGCTCTTACCCTAGGTCACACACTGTTTGGGGTTGAGTCACACGGGCCGTTCAGTGTTGAGGACCAGAAGGGGCTGGCTAGGTGGCTCAGCCAGTGAGATGCTCGCCGTAGAAGCCCGAAGACCTGAGTCTGAGCTCTGGAACCACGTAAGGTGGAAGAAGAGAACTGACTGCTTAAAATTGTCCTCTGATCCCCGTACACATGCATCATGGAATGGTACACCCCACCTCCACCCACTGTGAATCCATTAAAGTTTAAAAAAAATATTAGAAAGCAGGTAGATATTGGAAACTAGCATTGCCTAGGTCTTGGGTTTCACTAGATTAAGCATTTATTAACCGCCTATGATAGACCAGGCACTTTGATAAAAACATATTCTAGAGATTTAAAGATTAGCTGAGTCTTCTCAAAGACTCAGAGAGGTTGAGTAACACGCACCTCCATAGATCTAGTGGAGTTAAAAACAGGGATTCCCTCCCAGGTAGAAAGCTGCCTGAGGTTTTGGAGGGCTGGGCCATATACACAGATCTTTGGGTCAAGGGTCTGTCCAGAAAGGACCTCATTAGACTACAGGGACCACAGTTCCTGCCTTGGGTGGGGGCCACAAGGGAGATGGTCTCTTGGGGGTGGTGAGTAGAGGTCCAGGTAGCTAGGAGCTTCTGTTTCCTGCTACTAAGGACACATGACTGGTGTCTGAGCCCTGGGGAGCCGGGGCCTCTGCCTCTGCTCAGGCCTGGGGTGTGAGTGAGTGGTTGGTGAGCTGCTCTGGTGGCAGGGAGGTCCTGCTTGGTTCTGCAGGGTGGGAAGCTTGCTGTAGCTTGAGGTCAGGTTTGAGCTTCAGCCAAACGTTAGAGAGGAAGCAGAGGACTGGGGATTTCCAAACTGGCAAGATTTGCCCAACATCCCTACCCAGTGCTTGACTGGATGAGAGGCACTCAGGTCTCCCACTTTCAAATGGCATGGACAAAGGAGTGAAAATGGTAGCCGTGCTCAGGACATGGCCCAGTGGCTGAGAACACTTCCGGAGGGCCCGAGTTCACTTCCCAGCACCCACATGGCTGCTCACACCTGTAACTGCAGTTCCAGGAGATCCGACATCTCCTGACTCCCTCTGGCACCAGGCTCACACACGGTACATAGATACACACACAGGTAAACATACATATTCAAAGAACGTTTTTTAAAGGAAGAAAAATGGTAGCGTTTGTTTGCTGCTTATTGTGTGTACACTAGGGTAAGCTGCCACATAATTCATTGCTTAGGCCTTCTGGTGAACTTCCCGTGGCGTGTGTTACCATGCCCGTTTTACAGAGGAGGCTCACAGAAGTTAAATCACCCCAGTTCACACAAGAAGTAGCAGAGCTTCTTTGAATCTAAGAAGGAGCCGACAGACTGCAGAAAGGCACATGGGTGACTCTAGTTTCAAGGGGCTTTTAGTAACTCAGAAGTTAGAGTCGTAGATTCCCAGGTACGGACCTGGGGCTATTTGTGTTGGGTTCTGAGGCAGGCCTGGCATACAAGCAGGAGCACAAACCCCAGGAGCACAGAATTATGGGCGGACTGTGCTCACAGGCGTGTAGTACTCACAGGGACAGCTCAGGGAATGGCAGGGAGACCTGACTTTGCAGATCCGGTGAAGTGTGGCCTTCTCTGCTGCCTCTGTTGTTAAAGCGGTGTGGCCTGTCCCCTCTGGCTGGTCCCAGCCATATCACTACTTCCCCTTGTCAAGCAGACACAAGCCACAAAGGACAGACAGGTCACCCCTAGTTCCCTTTGAAGGGCACAGCCATCCCGACACACCCCAGGCAGGTAGGTTTCTGTGCATGGTTTCTCTTTGCTGCACACATTGCCTTTCTTCCTTTGGTTAAAGACGGAGCCTGTGTGATATTAAGGACTACAGGGTTGCTATAACTTCGAGTGCCGCCAAGTGGTGGGATTATGTACTGCAGCCAAGAGCCAAAACACTGTAGAAAAACCGCTGCGGCCGACCACCCCAAGTCAGCAGCTATTGTGGCCTGGAAGTTGTTTGCAGGAGATGTGAGTCAAGGCAGGGGTCCTGAGAGAAGCTCTCTTTTCCCCCACAGCCAGTTTCAGCTGCTTCAGGCAATTCCTGGTCTGGGAGCCCCTCCCCCACGTCCCATGAGGTCCCTGAAGGAAGGACCCTCCCTTGGCCTTTGCCTTCTTTTCCAAGGACAGGCTGGTGAAAATGTGGCTACAAACAAGACCTGACTTTGAGCTCTGACTTCAAGATACCGACCTGCATTAGAGTCCGCCTCAGTTCCCCCCACTATCACATAGGAAAATGCTTTACAGGACGGCTCAGACCTAAGCCTGAGACCTGGGTTAAAAACACTGGCTCCACAAATGTAATTCGACACAGCCTGGGACAAGTGCAAAGACAGGCGCGGTTGCCCACGAGGTGGAGGAGCGAAGTCTGGAGACACTGGTTCCCAGGGTTCTGCTTTGAGGCTGGAGAGCTGGTAGCACAGGGCCCTCACTTCTTAAAAATTCAGTGTACTGAACACATGAGATGTATGCATTTTCTGTCTTATTGCACGATAAAATTAACCAAAACCACTCATTGGCTGCAAGGTAAGCAAAGTATTAGAATCCATGGCTTTCTGAAGATCTATTAACATGCCTCATGCTAACCCAGGCAGTTGCAATTCGACATGTGAATATCCGTGTGTGTGTGTGTGTGTGTGTGTGTGTGTGTGTGTGTGTCCATCTCCAGTTTGCTGTGGATTGCGAATATTTATAAAAGTGTTTGATATGCTGAGGGTGAGACCACCAAAAGAGAAGGTCCCTGTGCCTAAGAAAACCTCAAACAGGTTCACATCAGTTTTTGCTTTGTGGTTTTGTTTTTGTTTTTGTTTTGAGACAAGGTCTCTCTCACTGTGTTGCTTCAGCTGTCCTGGAGCTCACTTTGTAGACCAGGCTGGCCTTGAACTCACAGAGAGCCACCTGCCTCTGCCTCCCAAGTGCTTTACACACCTTTATCTTAACTGATATTTTAACCCCCACTTCCCAGCCCCGCATGTAAATGCGCAATCAGTACTTTTACCTGGGAGACATAATCCATTGCTCTCAGCAGAGTCTCATATAAATGGCTTTCTAGGAGTGCCTGCAAAGGTTAAGAATAACCGGTCTCGAAAAATCATCGAGAAGATGGCTGGGAGTGTGCCTGGCATGGGATTGGTGCTCTGTAATACCAGCATCCTTTTCGGCTTTTGGAGTCTAGCATTTGAGGGTTTCCACATGACTCTTCTCAGATGAGTCCTGAGGCTATATTTTTCCAGGCAGCACCAAGGGCAGAGTACACTGTGCTTAGGGCTCTTCTTTTAAGAGGTCCTTCAAAGGACCTGCCATTTCAGCATCTGTAGGCTGTGGGATGCAGGATGCAGTGCATAGCATCTGGGGTGGCACCGGGGTTTGTGTTTTTGACTCAGAGACAAAGGAGAAAAAAGGAGGTGAGCAAATGCATCAGAGGGCAGCACCAGTCAGGGGGACTCTCCGCCCTCACCCCCCAGCCACTCTCGTAACTTCCCAGAGCCTAGGCTTGGTCCTTTGTAAATCAGCAGCATGACAGAAAAGCATCCTTGTAAAAGATAGGTGGTTTTCACAACGGAAGATATTAATGTTATTGTGGAAGGGACACTGGGACCTCATTATACAGTGGACTTGTGACACAGCTTTACAGAGGGTTTCAGATACTCGTGTGGAACTAACAGGCTTCAGTGACCCCTGATCTACGCGGGAACACTGGTGAGCATCACTGCTCCACACTTTGCTAACACTCAGGTGGGTGGTCATACTTGACATCTGACTTTATATGTGAGGAAACGGATGTTCCAGGTTGTAGCTTGACAGCAGCCCACAGCTGAATGCCTCAGAGCAAAGATTCGAACCTAAGTTCCCAGATGCTGAATCCTGGTCCATTCTGCCTCGGCCTGTCACAGACAGGCGCAAGATGCCGCTCTACCTGGGCTGACTCATGAAGACAGATTCCCAGGCCCAGAGTGGAACACGTGGGCAAATGCAGACACAGAAAAATTAGTTTTGGAGGGGGATGGAGGGGCTCGTTATTTTGGAGTAATTCAAGTTATTGATTTCTGTAATGGAAAAGTGATTGGGGACTAGCTACCACCTGAGAGCAGTGTTGCTGGATGTTTGGGAAGGAAGAAACATTGCACACAGCTCACAAGGCCTCATATATAATGACAGCCCCTTTCCTGGCTGTCCCCAATTAATCAGTAAACCCCTTGAGGGTAGGGATCTTGTCTACTCATGTCTCCCCCTCCCGGATATACCCCCCCTCAGGTGCCTGTCACGATGCCTCGCCCCGGTACTGAATGGGAGATGCAGCCTATCGCAGACTGCCAGGAAGAGAGAGAGAGAAGGCCCCTGGGCAACGGGCTGCCGAGAAGCAGATGCGGATACACGGTGCTTAAGAGCGATACAATTGAGCAGCAAATGACCACCAAATAACTCAATTAAAAGACAGATACAATGGTCCCACCATCATCTGAGCTTGCCACAGGTCTCAGTTAGGTCACTCCGGCAGTGTTTCTGTGGGTCTCCTGGGAGAGGAGGAGAGGAAGAACACATCCTGACTGACTTAGCCCTTGCCCATACTGCCTGGACACTGTGTTTCAAGCAGGAAAAATTCTTTTGGATTTTTTTTTTTTTGGCCTGGAAGTCTAGGCCTAGGTATTAAGAGAGTGAAATACCATGTGTGGATGGATGGATGGATGGATGGATGGATGGATGGATGGATGGATGGATGAATGGACGGATGGATGGATGAGATAGCCGGAGTAAGGATGAATTGACAGATTTGTGGGTGGATACAGAGAGTATGGGTTCAGGGGAATGACTGATGGATCAGGACTGAGAGGGCTGCCTGGCTGGAGATGGATGTCTGTAGACCCTGGAGAGGCAGGTGGATGGATGAACACTGATTGGCCCTGTGTTCCCCTAAGCTGTTCAAAACACAGGCCTGGACTGTTCGAAGCCAAGACTCTGTGTTTATCCTATCCCCAGATGAGTTCAGCATTTGTAACTGAGTGATGGATGTGTCTTGCTGGGAAGGAGTCTTATAGGTCTAATATTGCCTGGTTAATGACTTATGGATCGTTCTCAAGTCCACGAGAAGGGAGACCAGGGGTTGAACAGGCCTTGGAACAGATTTCATAACAATGTCACATCTCACCAGCTGGGGGCTGCGCACAGCCCTTTTCTGGAGGGAGCCTCGCTGCTGTTCCTACCCCACTCTGTGGAGGAAGAACCTGGGGCTCAGAGGGGAGATGCTGCACTCCACTTCCGAGTGTGGAGGTGGATTGTCTGGTATGCAAGCTCCAGCCTTTGAGTTTAGTCTCTTAGTGACGGGAAAATCTCAGGTGCAGATGGGTAGAAGGAAGGTCATAGGGCTCTTGTACTAGATCTCTAAAGTCCCGTGACATTCGGCACATGGGATACCTTTTGCTTAGATTGGGCTATTGATATTTTTTAAAACGACACCATCCTAGAGATAACCCTGATTTCCTCCCCTTTCTCTTCTCCGTCTTCGTCTTCCTGGAACAGCAGAGATGGGTACATCTGGTTTGCCTTCCTCTGTCTGGTTTCTACCTGTTCTCCTGCCACTCAGGAGCAATCAGGAGCTGGGGCGTGTTTCTCCTTTCACAGAGGGAAGGAAGTCAGCCCTTAGCTTGGAGAGGCGTCCAGCCATTTGGAGGGTAGGATTCTGTGTGGTTGCTCTGGGACTGGCTATGCAGAGGAGTTACCTTTACGGGAATGAGTGGCCTCCGTGGGGTTTTCTTCTTTCCCACCAGCTGGTGTGGTGGTAGTGTGCGTGGGCTCTGAACAGAGCTCCCTAGGATGGTGACAGCTTCTCCTTGCTCCCCTCCTCGTTAGCTCCTGACCCTGCCTCCTTACACTCACGATCAGATGCCCAGGTGTCTCTGTCCTAGGGTGGCTGCCTCTGTCTTGGAGTGCATCTAGGATCAGGCACATGGTTCTTTCTTGGTGAGGGACCAGGGCTACCTGCTTATTCTCTTGTGGCCGCTCGCTTTTGAAACACTGGAGCTTTCTGGGGAAGGAAGTGGGGGTAGTAGCCTGGCCTGAGGTCTTCAAAAGAGCCATGGGCAGAGTGGGCCCAGGGGGCACACAGGGGGTCACAGTGTCTAGGGTCCTCAGTTTCCTTGTCTGCAGAGCATGGGGCAGAACAAGAAGACCTCTCGGCGCCTCAGCACTCACTGCTGGAGGAGTCTTAGAGTTGATGGGGACAGTCTAGAGGAGTGCTTCGGCTCCAACAGCCTCTGCACTGTGTGGCCCAGTGGACCTCATGCCCACCCTGTCTTTGGGAATGGTGCCCTGTGAGCACTAGGCCAAACCTGACACACCCCAGGGCCAGGGAGCTGGGCTCTGCCCGGTGACGGTTATCTGTGGTCCAACCATCTCTTTCTCACTCGCCAGCATCCCGGGGTAGCCAGCGCTTTCCGTATCCCTGCTTGCACGTCCCTTGGTTGTTCCAGGCACGACTGTGGAAGCATGGGAGCTTTGACCTCAAATAGGACCTGGCTCCACCATCAATTTTGGTATTTATTAATAATGAGACGTCTAATTTATCAGAGGCGTACTCCATGCCGGACATGGTGGCAAGTTTAATACAGTAACTGCGAGGTATCTGCTACTGTTAAAACTTGTTTAATAAATGTGAACTTCATACTCATTTTAGAGATGAGAAACTAAGGTTCGAGGATACTCCACCTACTTTAAATCCTGAGTATATTTTTTTTCCCACTCTGGCCCACCCTACCTAAAGTAACAGTTTGCCTCTACTCAGGGACTCACAAACTCGCTTAACACCTCCTCTCTTCGCTCTCTCACTTGGGATTTCCTAACACACGAGAACTTTACCACCGTGTTTATGTGAGCACTCCTTGCCACGTGTCAACATGGGAGGGATGTTGCCAGAGCTGTTCACCGACAAATATCCAAAGCCACTAGAATAATGCGCAGCACATAGTAGGTCTGTAGCTGATTATGAGTGACTGGTTAGTTACACAACTCCCTCAGGTGCAAATTACCTGGAAACTGACAGCACGCGGCTGGTTTAGGAACCCAAGCTGTGGAGTCGACAGTTTGGGGTCCAAATTACAACGTTGGCCTCTTCAGTGAACTGTGACCCTGTGCAGCGTGTTCTCCCCGAGTCTCAGTTTCCTTGGTAATAGAGTAGACCGGTAACATTTGCCTTCCGGGATGGAGTAAGGGTTAATGCAGACACGTATGCAGTTTTTGGCATATAGTGGGCATTTTGTAAATGTTAAGCTTCTCCCTGAGGATGCTCTGGTATCTTCTTGCTTCTCATTTCTCCTCTGATGGTCTACCCTCTGACAGAGGGTCTACCCTCTGACAGATCCCCTGCTCCACAGTGGCAGAGCTGCTGAGGGTGGAGGAAGAGGGGGATTATCTGTTCTGCTAACTAGCCCTAGCTGTCCCCCTTCTCCCTCCCTCCAGGATGTGCCTGTTGCCAAGGAGACACAACCTCAGCCCTTGGCAGGTCTCTGACTCCCTGTGGCTTGCTACTGAGCTTACAAAAGAAATGAGACACCAGTTGACCATGGGCAGAGAGGTAAGGGGAGGGACTTGACTGTCCTCCTGGACTGGGAGTCTGAACCCCTGAACCCTGAGATCGTGAACTGTTCTCTGTGTCCATGTGATTAACAGAGGCTGTGGTGGAGTTCTTGCTTGGTCCAGTCTTGTTGGTCGGGATGTGATGCCCAAGCCCTGGGAGGGGGCCATAGCAGCCAGAGTGACTCATATTCAGACTCCTGGCCTTCGGAATGGCACCTTCCCAGAGTAGGGACTGTTGGTGATGGAGGTGACCGGGTATGGGACTCTCCACGGTGCACTGGAGAAAGTGAGCGGGCAGGCCTGATGAGGGCACTTTCCACATGGGTGTGGCCTGCTCTTCCTACAGGCTTCGGTATGAGCCTGGTTGGACTGCTTCAGCTCTCAGCACTCTGGGGACTCTGTTTCTCCCTTCCCACTTAGCCCTTGATTCTGGGGAAGGATGAGACACTGTGGCTTCTGCCCAGACCAGGTGGCTATCTGAATGAAGTGGGCAGGGAAGCATGCAGGTGGGAGACAGCCAGACTGTCTGGGACGCCACCCCACCTTTGCCTATCCCGGCTGTGTGATCCTGGGGAAACACTTAACTCATCCCTATAATTACAGCCCTTTTCCTCTGGAGATTGCTGCAGGGATCAAGCGAGTTGGTTCTTGTAGAGTTTATATCCTACCCAGACATGCTGAGCTCACTCGCTGAAAGCTAATATTGTCATTCTGAGGGGGAGACATTCCTGGAGGAGGCTGCATCAGACAGAATAAAAGTGATATTATTGTTGTAGTTATTATTATTAAAACCATTAAAAATCATTTTTGGGGTGTATTCTTGAAAAAAACAAACAAACAAACATGGGATGAAGTCTGGAAAGGATTCCGCCTCTGGCTTGGCTGGAGTTGATTGGTCTGTTATTCACCTGCTCTGAAGGTCTTTTCCAGTTTTAAAATTTTTACAACTTGGAGTATAACCTAAAAAAAAAGATGTCAGGATCCTAAGTGGGACAGAAGAAAGATGGGTGTGTATGCTCAGAAGGGGACAATGAGGTCTCAGATGCCATGGGCCTCAGAAAGAGGAAACAGAAGGGTTAAGGGGATGGGGACACTGGCCTGGTAAACCTTGCTGACGCTTGCACCCACTCAACCTTGTTGACACTTGCACCCACTCATTCGTGGCTGATAGCCCTCAGGCAGTGAAATGAAGGTCTGGAGCCAGAGGCACCGGGCTCCAATATCCGGATGCCTGGTGAATGGCGCACCCGGGCTTGGGGGCAGGAGGAGTTGTAGTGCAGTAACCTGAGAAGCTAGCTAGACTTTTAAGAAAGCCCGTTATGGTCCCCTCCATCCTGCTGGAGGGAAGTCGGTGTGCGGGTGGGGTATCCACTATTTAGCTTTATTCACTGTTACAAACCTAGGACCCCATGCAGGCCCTGTGGTAGAGCAGGGGTCTAGACAATAGCTGTGGGATGAATGAACCACGTGGAAAGACTTCTCACCTTGAGTTTGCTCTTAGCAGTTAGGGGGCCTACAACTTCTCTTTTTGAGTCCTCAGACCTTCCCACCAGATAGGATGAAATGGCACAGCCAGACCCTGTGGCCCGAAACTCAGCGGGCTAGGGGGAGGCGCGGGTGGATTAGGCATCCTCTGGGGTTGGCTGTCACACTTGGTGTCCTCGTCAGGCTGTCTCGATGGCTTTTTTCCTACCCCCCATTCCTCACGCTGATGTGTGTGGCCCAGTCAATGGAGCTTGTTATCTTGTCATTTCCTATTGCCACTACTGCTGCGCTTGCAACCAGTCCCTGTGGGCTCTGGGTCTTCCTTGTCTTGCTATCTCAGATCCGCTTGTTCATTTCTGAAAAGACGACGGCTTCCGGGGATGAATAGGGAAAAGTGTGAGGACCAAGTAAGTGTTCCACCTGCTCACCCTTACTTAGCAAGATGGCAGGAAAGGGCTGCAGCCTGGCTTGAGAGCCAGCTGCTTCTGTGACCTTGGGCAGGATGAACTCAATCACTTCGGCCCTCTGAGTCTCATGTCTGGGGCCCCGGCAGATCTTTAATTCCCTGTCGATACGCAGGGTCGGTGCTGGTGGAATTGGAACGGTTTTTAAGTTGTTATGCGCTTCCCAGGGAAATTGTAGCTGTTTTCATTTTAAAACTTTTCATTTAGGCTCTGGTTCTGAGTGTAAACACAGCACTAGCTACAAGGAATTCATAGTTGGTGATTTATTGGGAATATTATTATGGGATCAGAAAAGGGTGGGTTTTTTTTTGTTAAATATGTTTTTAAAGGGCTTGCTGCATTCTTAAGCATGATTTCATTATATCTTCAAGCAACTTTTTCCCCCCACGAAGAATATATCTGTGATTTATAATGGCCCTTCAATACCAGAGCTGGTCATGATCATATCCAGTGGTGTTACATCGTCCCCGAAGAGTACTCTGGCTACAGGCATTTCCAGGCTCCTAAGCATATTGCAGAGGCTGATTGTTAAGTTCTTTCTAGAAACCAGGACGGCTGGAGACTAGACACACCTACGTCCAGTTGCCCAGCGGGGAGCTGGGGAGAGCAGGGGGTGTATGGATGTACTGACCCAACTCTCTTGTCATTTACAGAAAGGCAAGGGGGGGGGGTCCAACTGGAGATGTTAATCCCTGGTAGGGTGCTGTGCAGACCTCCGCCTCCATGTCTGCCCCTTTCCTTGCCTGGTCCTCCAAGTGTAAATGTTTCCTTTGCCCAACCACATGGCTGGTGCCTGAGGCTGGCACTTCCCTTACGTCGTGACTTGCTTCCATGTACCTCCTGGTGGAAGGGTCACAGCTAATTCAACACCCCGACCGGCACGTGCTCGCTCAGATACCCCTCCCCCACTAGCTAATATCCAGCAGATAGTTTATTGGCATAATTTCTCCAGAAAAAAGGCTGGAAGACTTAGCGGGTTCAAACTTAAGCATTTTTTTTTTTATCAACAGTCCCAAAGGGCCACCCTTTCCCTTCCCGTCGCCACCACCAACCCAATAAGGCTTTTGTAATCATAGGAAATCAAGTTGTACAAAGCAGCAACAGCACAGGCCAAAATCAGCAGGCACATGATACATTACTGAATCAATGAGCAAGCAACCACCTGGGAGCCATCTTTGTTAAGGGCAAAATAAGACGCTCGTGGAGATAACGCTCATGGGCTCTCTTGGTTCTTCTGATGGAATGAGGGGTGGGTGTAGAGGAGATACTTTCCTTTTCTGTTTTCTCAGAAAACATGCAAAGAAAGGCTTCACCAACAACTAAGGTCCCATCAGTGTCTCCCAAACTTCCCTTTTCAAAGATGGCCACCCCTGCTGTCCATTCAAAGGAGCACGTGGCAGAATCTATTGGGTGTGGAGAGAGGTAGGCAGCAGGAGAGATATAGTTTTTCCACAAAGGTTGTTAGATTTTTTTCCTTTATTGATGGAATTTAAAGTGCATAGAATTGAAGGCAGAGTCCTAGGCCTAGAGAAAGATATGAAGCCTGAGAGAGAGGCTCAGAGAGTCTAAAGGCAGCCGAGGAATACCCACCTAGAAAGGCCACTTGAGCTGTAAAAAACGAAAGGGCAGGGAGGTAAAAGACGGGGAAGAGAAAAAGGGTTGGTTGGGAGGGAGGATTGTGGGAGGAAGGAGAAGACAAACACTGGTTCAGAAATTATCCAAAGGTGACTACTTTCTACCCTGGCTATGGAAAAGCGGGCTGACTGCCAGGTCAGAACACGTGCTTCAGGAGCCGTGAATAGAGTGATAACCAGAAGACCAGGATGCACTACCCCAGGGCCCTTCCGGTGGGACGGTAGTGATGGGTCCTCTCCAAGCCTCGCAGGGTCTCCCCTGGAGAACTCGTGTTTGAGTCTAGGAGCATCTACCAATCCAGGGGGGATGCAGGGGCTAATGACTGTGGCCCAGAGCCCACTCAGAGCCACCCATCCCTCCCTGCCACTCTCCAGCACAAGGCATGTGTCCTTTGCTACTGAACGTGGCCAGGGTTCCACTCACCCACGCAAGCTGTGCCATCTTCGTTGGGCTCATAGCCCCGACTGCATCTTTTATTGGTCCGGCACCTGTAGCTTCCGTAGGTGTTGACGCACACGGGTTTATCTCGAGGACATACAAATGGGAACTGGATGCATTCATTGGTGTCTGCAAGGCAAGGGGGCCGCTCACCAGGGACGTGTGCGCAGCATGCCCTAGCTTACGATTTGTCTGCCCACTGATCTGTGATCCTGGGCGTGTCCCTCCTTGCTGGGCCTGTCTCTCTACATCAGTGCCTTTGGATTGCTCCTCCTATCCTGGACCTGTGCATATTGGGAGGGTTCAGGCTTGGTCCTGGGTCTCTTCTATACACACTACACTTCCTCTAGATAAACTCTTTATGTGTGGATGAATGCAAACTTCCTGCCTTCAGCCATAACCTTTCCTTTGGGCTCCAAGCTCATGAATCCAATCACCAACATCCTAGAAGGCAGTTCCTCCTGGATGTCTAATACACACCTCAGAGTGATCATTTCCAAAATGGAACTCTGATTTCCCTCAGCCTTTAAGCCTCTTCGGTCCTGTTTCCATCTTCCACAGTTCCATCAGTGCTGCCACCAACTGTGCAGCCATACCAGCAGAAACAGAGTCATCTCCAGGTCCTCCCCTTTCCTCACCCCAGGGTGCAATCCCACAGCTGGGGTCCTGTCTGCCTTCCTCACTCTGCCACCACCCTATACCCAGACCCCACGGTCTCTTGCCTGGATTTCTGCAGCGGCTGCCTTACTGGCCTCCCGGCTTCCATGCTTCCCTCCAATTCAGCCTGCAATTCAGCAGCCAGAGTGATCTTTTAACAATGTGAATCGCACCAGGCCACTCTCTTGCTTAGCTTCCGAGGGCCTAGGAACAAAGTCCAGACTCCTTCCCGGGGCCTCAAGCCCCTCTTTGACCTTCACTATGCTCTCTGCCCCGTCTCAGCTGTAACAGCGTCTGTGACATGCGCACACGCACGAAGCCCTGTGGCAACCCCATGCCCTCTGCCTTTGTTCTGCTCTGACAGGAAAGCTCTCCCACCAGCTTTCTGGGGCTGGTCCTTCTATCCCTTGAGGTCTTGGCTTTAAAGTCGCTTCACCAGTGGTACTCTTTGATCTCTCTGCCCAGAGTCCCCAGAGATCCTTGCTGACAGGGTTCTTAACCCATTCTCTCATGCTGTGTGATCCTGTGTTTGAGGGCTGGGCCTCTCTACCAGGATACAAAGGTAAGGCACTTGGCTGCATCCTCAGAGCCTGACGCGGTGCTTAGTATCATGTAGGAGGTCTGTTGGATGGCAGAAAGGAGGACTGTGCTAGGTCTGGGATCTCAAAGGGTCCTCTCTGCATGTAGAGAAGGAACCGAGGTCTCTTGAGCCTCTGTTGTCCATGTATCATGTGACCAGGATGAGGACACGGACTGTGAGGGGGAGTCATATCTTCCTCTGCCACCCTAACCCCTAGTTTCTATACTTCCTCATTTTGCATTCCTATGCCCAGGCAGCATCCTCCATGGGTGCGCTGACCCTTTCTGTGGCTGTCTTATCCATCCCTCAGGTCCCAGACTGAACTCCAGGTCTCTAGGCTGCCTTCTGGCGTCCACCCCAGATAGTTTAACACCTTCCTTGGTGCCACCCTGCCCATTCCATGCCTGGTCCCACATATGGCCATTGGCAGTTTTTATGTGGGCCACTCTATTGCCAGGGGGCTCCCACAAGAGTACGGCTGTGTCTAGTTTTTCTCTGGGTCTAAGTCCTCATTGCAAATCATCAGGATGTAAGGCTTTGGGTTGGAGGTCTTCTGGATGATGCTGGTTTGCTAGCCTTGCTGAGCTGGTATCTGGCAGCTCCCAGCCTCCCCTGTGCTGGACCAGGCTGCAGTACCCTATCTGCACCGAGATCACATCCCATGTCCTGTTGTGCACAGATGCCTTCCTCGATCAGCTTCCCCTCCGTCTCTCTCACCTTCCTCACTGGCTGCTTCTCGGGCTGGCCATAGAATGTTTCTGCTCTGCCTCTGCCAGGGTGAAGCTTATCCATCATGGTCTCAGTGTCTGTGTGACAATGTGTGCCATCCCCAGGTCCGTTCTGATATTCATGGCAGGCAGGCCCTGCCAGTGTCCAGCAGTGAACTGAATCAGCCAGCAATTGGTAATGTCACGTTCACCTTGGTGAGTCATGGAGTTGCTGTCTTGGCATCTGGAGCCCTAAGGACCAATGGCGCCTTCCTTTCCCTATCTTTCTAACCCCTGTCTGCATCTTGGGTCTCGACAGGTCAGGCTGATTGTCCCCAGTAATATCCCAGCCTCTGCCCCGTCCTCTGGTGCCTTTAGGCAACTCACCCATGCAATGGCCATTGTCCTGCTGGGAGAATCCTTGGCCGCACTGCAAGGTGGGCAGAAGCAGAGACACTTGTGAGTTGAGAGGCCTCATCTCAGTCCCCTCCTGGTCACAGGAGCAGAGTAGCTGTCACCCTGATTGCAGCTTGAGAGGTGCTCTTAGCCTGGGCCTAAGGGGAGTCTCTCCCTCCCATTTTAGCCTTAAGCTAAGAGTGGAGCAAGAAGGTGTGGGCGGGGAGAGCAGAACAGCTGTAATCCATGCTCTTCTTGTACTTGAGATCTGTGTACCTCGGATAGACCTGAAACTGGACCAGAGCTGACCACTTAAAAGTCTCCGGAAGTCTGGTGTACGCTCTGAGCCTCATCTAAGGACAGGAGGAGGCCTCTTCAGGTATTCAGAAAATACCAAAACTAGGCATCAGTTCTCAACACCTTAGCCAGCCTTGGGTTCATTCTCTGGGCCTCTGGCTTCCTCCTCTGCCACCCCCCACACCCCAGGATTCTGTGAGAAGAGATGCGGGTGTGGTGTGTTGCTAAATCACAAGTGGAGACATCGTCTGAAGCCCGCCCTTTACAGAGACCATCTCCATTATTCTAGAGGGCAAGTCTACAGATTTACCCCTAGGCTCATGGGTGACGCTTGCTTTTGATTATGCTGCTCAGAGGCTTTGGCCCACCTCTAGTGGGGCTGTGTTCTGAAGTTTGTCCTCATCCCGGGGGTAGAGGATCTCCAACACCGAGTTCATCTCCCTGTTGGCCACACTTCGGCTCAGCATCTTGCCATCTGGCCACGTCACCTCTACACTGCTGGCTTCGTCCCTTCCTGTGGGAGGAAGGAGAGGGGTCAGGAGCGGAGAGGAGAGGGCCGCTTGGAGTACTCGCACAAATAATTTAACAATGGTTAGTAACTTATGACTGCACTCTCCTAAGGACTGTGGGAATGAGTAAGAAAGAGGCTCCTCTGTGGGGCCATTCAGTCAATTCTTTAGTGAAGGAAAAGCCCAGTTTCTGCCCTGTTCAGTGCACTAGCCCTTGACCATATGCAGGCTGAATTTAACATTTTACTTAATTTAAATGAATTTACATCTCAACAGCCACACTAGTGGCTACCATATTCGAACATTCTAGGCAACAGGTCAGGCACCAGAAGGTTGAATTTGGGGGAGCTGTAAGGCTCCATTGAGAAGCAGGTTGACTTCAGGCCAGGGGTTCACATCCTGGCTCTGTCACTGGCTTGGTGTGCTGAGAAAACATGGTGGGGATTCCTGGGGACAGATCCTAGTTCTCCAGCCAGCTCGTGTGACCTCCCGAGCCTGCCTCAGATTTACGGAGCAATGCTAGGAGCCAAGCCCCTCTCCTGTCAATGAAAATGTCTCCTCATGGATTTCCCTTTCCATCTGGGAGGCGGGTAAACAGACAAAGAAATAAATAAATCATGGCATAGATAGACAAGCCTTGTGAAGAAAGGGTGAGGAGGTGTTGGGGGGCTGGCCAGATCCTATTCAGTGGCCAGGGTCAAACTCCTGGGGAGGAAGCATTTGAGCTGAGCTATAAGTAAAGAAAGACCCAGAAAAGAGGTGGGTTGAGGGCGCTTAAGGAAGGCCACTGCAGGTCTGAGCTATTTACAAAAGACACCTTGTGAAGCTCAGACAGTGTCCCTTGTGAATCCGTCACACACATCCCCTACAGCAGCAGCATGCTATATCAATACACGGAGAAGCAGGTTGGGAAGGTTGGTCAGGTGGTCAGACACTGCCGAGGTCTGCTCAGCCTTGAAGCAGGCTAGCCCTGTGGCAAGGTCTGGCTAATGGTGGTGACCTAGGTGTTGATGAGTCACACCTGCTAGCCTCTCTCAAGCTGTAAGGGAAGGCGGGTGGTACCCACACACGGCTGGAAGAGTGCAGAGAGAGTCGTAGGAAGGGTTCAGAGGACTGGGTTAGAACCTTCAGCCCTGCCCCTCCCACTGATCCCCAAGGGGCTTGAACAGCTCAAGGTTTGTTCCAGGTTTCGCTACATCTAGATCACCAGTTCTCAACCCTTCTAATGCTGCAACCCTTTAATACAGTTCCTCATGTGGTGGTTACCCCCAAACATAAAATTATGTTTTGTAAAAAAGTTAATTTTTTTATGACTGTAATTTTCTTACCATCATAAATTGTAACAGAAACACCTGTGAAAGAGCCCTTCAACCCCAGTGGGGTCAGGACCCACCGGTTGAGAAACCCCTATCTAGTGAGAGGCAGCTTCTCAGCAGGCCTGACTGCTATCCTCACAACTCCCAGTGCCAGGTTGGGAAAGGACCTAAGAAGGACAAATATAATTCTTCTGTTTTAAAACAGAATCGTGAGGCACATGAAATTTGGCATTTTTAGGGTGTGCAAGTTCCCAAATTAAGTGGCACATTTGAAAAGCAAACATTTTCCCTTAAAAAAATAAAGAAGAGACAAAAGCAAGTGTTTCTCACCTAAGCCAACAGAACAGCTCCATGAATACATTTTACAGCCTGAAGCCACAAATAACTCAAAAGAGTTGAGGAATATTCATAAACTCAAATTTGCAGCCCCCACTGGGACATGTGGCTCTGGACTGGGTCCTCTCCCTGTGCTCCAGGGAGGGGCTGTTAGATAAATAAGAAGCCATCCTTTTACAGCCTTGGCTTATTTGTCTGAAACTTGGGGGTGCTGGCTCACGGCCCCTGGGCAGCACAGCCTCTCTCCCCTGGATCATGAACACCTCCCCACTGATTATGTATCAACCCTCGGTACTCTGATCAGTATCAGCTCTTAGACAGCTCAGTAGTAACGCTGAACGCTGACAGCATGCTCCGACCAGAGCCAACACTTCACGGTGTCAATGTACCACTCCTCACACCTTTACACATCTTCACCTTAGAAACCAGAGCACTGAGAATTGAAGAGGCCAGGGAAATTACCCAGTCACCCCAGAGTTCCACCCATCTTACACTGCCCCCTACCCAGTGGCCACCATGTATCAAAGGTTGAACAGGGATCTAGGATTCAACCTTGAATGGAAAGGACTCAAGCAAGCTAGAAGAAGCAGATGGCTGTGGGCAAAAAGATCACAATGTTATCATAACAAATGAGGAAGGTGTCGGGACAGAGTTGCTGACTCTCAGTGAGAACAGCGGGCTGATTCAAATGGTTAGAGACAGAGAAGAAAAGTGTTCAAAGGGTTGGGAGCACCTTGGTAAGGTCGAGGGTGTGAAAGGGCAAGTTATGTCTGAAGGTGCAGAAGTTCGAAGTTGGGGGAAGCAGAATGGAAGAATGTTCCTAGGTGGGGTGTGGGGGGCAGGAGTCTAGGGAGGAACTCTGGGCTTCATGCCCATTTTCTGGATTTAGACACCAAGGCTTGGCAAGGTAGGAAGTGACTTGGGAATATCAGAGCCAGGGCAGGACCCAGGCTCTGTCCTCGGATAGGCAGAAAGATTCCTCATCCCAAGGCTGCTGTTCCAGCATCTCCAGTGTTCCTGAAGCTGGAGGACCTGGCTCCTGGCCTCCGACGCAGCCACTCTGCTGGGCATGTGTGTGTGCGAGTGTGTGTGTGTGTGTGTGTGTGTGTGTGTGTGTGTGTGTGTGCGCATGCACGCGTGCGAACGGTGTGGGTAGGTGATGGGGGTCTGCCTAAGAGGCACCATTACCCAGTAGAGACATAGGTCAGAAACAGCAGGGAGTGGCCTCTGGCAGCTTTGAAAGGACAAAGGCCAGGGAGCCACATGGAATTGTGCTCTTCAGAATTACAAGCAAAACAGATGGTGGGAATACAGTCGGTGGAATATTTTTGCACTTTAATAAAGGCATTTTTATGTGGGCCACTGAATTTTCTTTCCCTAAATGAGCACCAGCCGGTTTGGAGGCAGCTTTGAGTCACTTACAAACAATTAACTGAAAGGAAGGTGCGGTGGAGGGGGCGTGGAGGGTGGGAAGGTATCAATGCGCGGGGTTGGGAGAACTTGAGTGGGTGACCACAGTGGGGGCATCCAGGGGCCAAGTGGGTTGGCAGGACTCGTTTGTATTTGCTGGGTTTGGCTGTGCACTGGTTCAGCCTACTGGCAGTCAGGAAATGCAGAGGCAGCCATGTTGGGGGCTGGGTGGGCAGTATTCAACACTATAAACAGAAAGGCTTATTTATGAAGCCAGCAGGTGGTCTGCACCCCAGAGGAGCAGAGACAAGGTTGGGGGGCAGCTGTGCAGGAACTGCTGAATGTGGTTAGGTTTCCCTGGAGTGAGACTCCTGGAGTGAGGGCAGGGTCAGCTGAGGAGGAACAAGACCCATAATGCCCTGCATAGCTGAATGGGTTCTCAGGGGACCCCTAGAGATCAAGGCTAAGAAAGGTCCCAGCGTTTTTTGTTTTTTACTGCCTGGTGTAGCACAACTCAGGTATTCTAGGGAGGAAGGTAGGATTACATGAAAGGTATCAATCTACTGTTCTTAGTGTTCCTGTACAGACCTAGTAAGGCCCGGAGCATGCAGACAGGCACCTGCAGGCAGGTGTGCCTCAGCAAGTGCAGCTTCTGGGAGTCTGACCCAGCATCCCCGTGGACTGGAAGTGCTGAGGTAGGCATACCTATGTTCTCACCTCTTTGCTTGCCCTCCAGTACCAGTTCACCACATCAGAAAGGAGCAGTGGGGAGGTATTCGTGGAGTGAGGACCACCAGGGAGTAGGGTGGATTAGGTTGAGCCAGAACTGTGCGCCTGCTGTTGGGAGGGCATCTTGCAGATCTGGCCTCTGGACACAGCCTTACTCTACTTCTCAGCCATTCAGAACCCTAGGGCAGGCCTTTCTCGGAGACACCTTCTAGACATCCACCTTCTCACTCGCCCAACTGCTCAGAACTGGAAACATTCTAGCTGCCCATCAACAGGGGACTTGGTAAATAAATTATGAATGCTGCCGTAAAGTGCGATGCTCCAAGGCGCTGGAGGAAAAATAAAAGAAACGCATAGACCTGGAGGGACAGCCAGGCTCTCACTGTTCAGGGCAGTAAAAAAGCAAGTAGAGAAAGTATTGTCATTTTTCTTAAAAACAAACAAACAAACAAACAAACAAACAAAGCCAACCAAACAAAAACCCCCTAAGTAGTATGTATATTTATATATGTGCCCCTGTGTGCGTTGCATGGAAGAAAGGCTTATTTGAAGCCTGGCCTCATATTTGAAAATTGCTGTTGTCACTTCTCCCCGAGTTCCTAACTCCCCTTTCCTGCTTGGCATTTTCTTTCTTTGTAGCACCTAATACAGTCTTAACATGGTCTATTTCACCTACTTAACTCTGTTCATCGTGTATTTTATGATTTTTCTCACTAGAACACAGGGGTTCTCAAGGCAAGGCTCTCGATGCAGTTACTGCTGGGCACCTAGTAGGTGTTCAGTGCACATGAACGGGATGAATGAATCGAATGGGGCTGGGGTGAAGGAGGAGATGTTTGTGTTTTTTACTTAATATTCCAAGCACTGTGATGAGATTGTGGGTGATTTTTACTTCTCTTTATGATTTGTTGCATTGTCTCATTTCCCTATAATCAATTCACATTGTTCTCACAATCAAGAGAACATTTTTAAGAGGCCTCTAAGAACAAGTGTTACCAGGGGATACTGCCCCTGCACACCGACTCTCTCTACAGTGCTGCCTCTGGCTTTCCTGAGTCTGACAGGACACTCCTGTCTCTCATGCCCTGTCCAGCTCCCCCTCCCTACCCTGGGGAGCTAGGCTCAGCCCCCACTTTCCAGGCTCTGCCCCTATCCCTCCAACCGAATATTCCCATCACTGGGCCTTGGTTCAAGCTAGCCGGGCCTCTGAAATGCTCTCAACCTTGCCCCTGCCTTCTAAGTTCCTACCATTTTGCAAGCCACCCCGCCCTGGTCCGGTCTTCTCCTTGGCAAAGCTGTCCAGAGCAGTGTTGGTTTCACTTGTCCCATCCTCTCAAAGCTCCATGTCAGTCCAGGGTGCATCCGAGTCAGCCTTGCGTGAGACTTTCGGGGTTTACCCAGCAGACTGGAGCGTTTCTTCTTGCTTCTTTCCCTGTGTCTCTGCCTCGATTTCATTCTGCTTCTGCTCTTTCTCTTCCCTTGTTCTTTTCCCTCAGTCATCCCAATGCCTGGTTTCTCCGCCTGCCTGCTCTGCCCTACAGCTGGCTTCCCCATCGTTTAGGAAGGACAACTCTGTGCTCAGCTCATAAAGAAGCTGTTGGAATTCTGAGGGGCTCTGAAGAGGCAGGGACAGAGCTGGCCTGCCTCACTGTTCAGGCTTCTGGAATGATCCCTGAGGCTGCTCTGATGACTGAGACCCGTCTCAGGCAACTAACAAGGGTCCGATCTGGAGAATAGGCCTCCTTTTAGGGTCCTTCTGGGAATGGAGCCCTACAAAAGAGGAGCCTGAGAAGGGTAGGGTGTGGGACCCTTGTGGCAATTTGGTGTAAACCAACAGCAAATCCAATTCTTTGCCTAGAGTCGAGGGCTGGCATCAGGAGGGGCCCCCAGTCAGATGCAGTGTAGACAGCCCCAAGCATGGGTGGTGGATGATCCTGTGAGTTGTCCAGGCAAGGAAGCAGGCTCTAATGGCGATGACAGATTGTGGACAGAGAAAGGACCCAGGGAGGTCTCCAATACACATCTTAGAAGAGCAGAGGCCATCAGCAGGATGTGAGGCCAGACAGTCTGAGCTCTGCTCTTGCCTCTCTGCTGGTTTGCTCTGGGAGCCTCAACTTCTTTTTCTGTCCGGTGGAGCGGGGCTGATAAACATTTCACCTTTGAGACGGCAGCCACCTTAGTGCTTGAATGGCCTTCTGGGATACCCAGAAACTGAGGAGATAGACAGATAGCTGTCAGGAAGAGAGAGGCAGAGAGGACCCAGGAGGTGGAGTCACAGAGCCCAGCAACTCAGTGTCTAAGGAGGAGTCCAAAGCCAGCCTTTTCCTATCCTCAGGAGCTGTGAACTGAATCAGTGCATTTAGCCTTAACCTCCGTTTTCTGTAAAGTGTAGACTACAGCTTATAATTCATCAGATTCCCAAGAGAATTGATGAAGAATTTAGGCAAAGCCTGGGCATGTGAAACATTGTTACGTGTCAGCTACTGTTAGTTTGTGAGAGGGAGGACTCCATGTTTAAAAGTCAGCCTGTACCTTTAGGGCCAGCATAGCAAGTGGCTGCCTTAGGAGTGACAGATGCCCCAGGCCCAGGCTAACCCATCCAAACGCAATAGCCCGGGAACATGCTCATATAACCAGGCCCGGGTCCCCTAAATATTTATTGCTTCTTTCCCAGACTACATAAATATTATGTGTTCTTTATAAAAACCAGAATGTGCATGCATATACTAGAACATATGGTAGGAATCACAAAGCACATTTTCAGGCAGGCCTGGGTTTGAATCCCAGCTCTGTCATTTGAGAATCACGAGCGCCTGGGCAGTCTTCCTCTAACGTTAGGATCCACAGTTTTTCTCACATTTGCAAGATGGAGGTAATAATGCCCACCAGGGGTACTCATGAGGTTCAAATCATGAGAACTGAGTGCCCTGCACTGTGCCCAGAACAGGTGGCAGTCCCTGCAGTGATCTAGCCATGCAGATGAAATCAAGTGTGTATGCTCTTTGCTTTTCCTTCCTGTGTACATACGATGTGTGCCTAATATTAGTGGTGGTATGCACTTATCGATTAGAGAACACGTTGCCTAATCTTTTTATATTAAGATCACATCACTCCACGAGATGCTAACACATGGCAAAGCATCTGGGTAGCACTTGGGAATCTTTGACTCAAGTGCGTTAACTCCCGGCTCGCCCCTTCCCCAGTGCCCCTCGGTCTCTGCCTCATTGATTGTAAACCCTGCATCCTCCCCGTGGAGTTCTCACATCTTCTTTAACCTCCAGGCTTTTAAAAAATGGTTTATTTTGAAATAGCCGGAGACACAGTAGGTAGCTCAGATAGCACAGAGGAGTCCGCATACACAGTTGCCCCTGTGGTTATGGCTTGCTTTAGGATTGTATCACGCTGAAATCAGGGCTTCGCCATGGGAACAGGTGTGTGGATGGTTCTGTCATGACGGTGCATTAGATTCATGTAGCCAGTGCCACGGAGACACTCACTGCCCATCCCTGCAGAGATGCCCATCCCTGCAGCATCTGCCCATCAGCATCTCCTTATCGGGAGCCGTCTGTCCTCAGCTCTACGACCTCATCATTTTGGGAAGGTGACTTTGGAGACAAGAACTCTTTACTCAGCAAACAGCTCTAATGGCCGGGTCGAATCTGAGTCCCACAGCAAGCTGAACCATGAGCCATTAACCAATAAACACAGGACGCCCGCATTGTTTCTGAGACAGGGCTTCTCCATGTAGCCCTGGCTGGTCTGGAACTTGATCTGGAGACCAGTCTGGCCTAGAACTCAGAGATCCACCTGCCTCTGTCTCCTGGGTGTCGGAATTAAAGGCGTGCACCACCGCCCACTGGACATTGCTTTTGATTTTTTGTCTCACAGGTATACCACTACTATGAATAACAGTGCAGAGATCTCTGTGTCTAATTTCCCATTCTGGGATACATAGTTAGGGAATATTACAGATTGCCCTCCAACTGGTGCTGGCATTTGTGACTTTTTGAGGTGAAGACCAAGAGATATGCAATTAGAAACTGAACTAGGACCATGAATGTGTTTTTTTTTTTTTTTTTCCTGGTCCAGTAATATGTATCATGGCCCTCCCTTGGGACATTGGGCAGTGGTAAACAGTCATGAAGGGGACAGCTGACATTCTGCGGTATACCATGCTGCTAACTGAGGACGTCTTTGGTAGGCTGAGCAACTCAATGCCTTTCCGACTCAAGATCTTTTGACTTACCTTAGTAGGAAACCCCAGTATAGATCAAGGAGCACCTGTAACTGTTGGGGCATACCTAATAGTTTTTATTATTTCAAAAGAATCCACCAAATAGTCCAGTGAGATGGCTCAGCGGGTAGAGGCATTTGCCATGCAAGCCCAGTGACCTGAGTTCAATCCCTGGGACCCGCATAAAGGTGGAAGAGAGAGCAGACTCCACAAGAGTTGTGCTGTGACCACCGCATGCATGGATGCTCCCACTGCTAACAGTAAATACAAAACTAAAAACACGGCCCACAAAAACGTTTTTAGAGCGGGAGCTTACACACATCCCACAGCTGTCACAGAGCCCGTTTCTCCTGTGGAGAATCTGCTACTGTTCCCATGGGCCCCGACTCACCCAGGCCAAAATGTGCCACGGGCTCCATTTCACACAGGTAGCCGGAGCCCCCATCAATGATCCGTAGGTGCGCCCCACTCTTCTTGGTGTAGAGTACAACCTTGGCGCCCCTGGCGAAGGCTCCGAACCGAGTGCGTGGCACCACACGCAGCCAGTTGTTGCTGAAGCCCTGGAGGGAGGAAGGTGGCAGGCATCAGCCAGGGTGGCACAGAGCAGGGAGGCAGGAACGCTGGGAGGGATGTAAGGAGAGGGGGAGGGGAAGAGAGGAGTAGCAGAAGAGAAAAGAGGAATGTGGGCAAAGCTTGCTGTAGAGAGGAGGGAAAGCCAAGAGACTGTGGGGTAAGGCTTGCGGCAGACAGCCGAGAGTTGAGCAAGGGATTCTCCCGGAAGTGTTCCTTCCTGTAAAGGATTCTCCCGGAAGTAGTCCTTTCTGCTAGGAACTTAGGTTTTTCTGGTCCTAGGTTCTTCACCACGCTGGCCAGCGAGCCCGGGTTTCTGTACTCTAATGCACGCACACACGTGGCGCGCACACATGTGGGTCCCCAGTAGCACAACCAGGCTGGGAGCTGAAGGGCCTGAGGTCAGTGCGTACCTGATTTCCCCGGAAGACAGACAGTGGCTGAGCCATGGACTCTCCATGTGACAAGATGAGGTCCAGCATCCCATCACCATCGAAGTCGGTCACTACGCCCCCTACAAACAATGCAGAGTTCCTCTCTGGCCATCGGCATCTAGACTCAGGGGAAGAGGGGCTCCCAGGTTTGATGACAATAGATAGCTAAGGGTGTGAGAGGTAGAAAGAGCACAGTGCTGGGGCAGGACTGGGGCTGCAGGCTCGTTTCTCTCCTGTCCATCATCCGGCTCAAGGCAGGAATCCACAGACAGGCTTCCCTTCCTTCCCTTGACTTTTCATGGAGGGGATGGGTACAAGTTATTTCTGTCTTCTGTGGTTTGAATGATTCACCTCTTTATTTACATAGTGGGGTTTTTTGTTTTGTTTTGTTTTGAATGTCTCCGGTGTTTGCATGTCTCTTTGGTCCTCTTTACAACCCAAAGAAGTGAGAAAGGCAGATACTCCCATTTTGTGAAAATCAAAACCCAGAACACAAAGCAGCTACAGACCTGTGTGTCCTAGGACTCCCAGTCAATTGCCCTGTGTCTGACACTGACCTGGTTGCCAGGAGGGGAAGGGTCAGACACAGGATGCCTGCCAGGGAGCAGAGTGGGGCACATTCCTCAGCCCTCCCATCTCTCTACACAAGGCAAGGCTAGAGAAACTACTACGGCTCACAGATCCTGCCCCTCCCCCAGCAGCTCTGAGGATGGGATGGTCTCCTGCCTCTTGTCTCTAGGTCCAAGGCTCCTCCATCCTCACTTGGGTCTCAGCCCTCATATCGGCAAGGGAAAGATTGGCTGCCTGGCTTCTTGATCCTCCCTCCCCAGGGGTATGAACTGTGCCGAGCTGGGTGGAGGAGCTGCAGCCTCAGGTGCCTCACCTGTACCCCGGCCCTCAGGCTCTAGGGCATCACCAGGATTGAGCTCCTCGATGAGAGGATCCCCATGCTCCCTGCGGATAACCCTGTGGAAAAGATGGCATTGTCCCAATATGGCCACCGTGGGCTCCCTAGACCCACTGGCCCAATCACTCTGTTCCAAACAGCCCCAACACTGTGCCCTGGAAGCCCGTGGGATGTCTCTCTGCTTATAGACCCTGCCTTCATGATGACAGGTCTCTTCTTGTGTTTTAATTTATGTTGATAAACATTGATTTTTCCTTCTCTAATAGATGAATTATAGACAGCCTGGGGAGGGGCAGGTGATGGATGGGGAAGGGCAGAGGCACAGCCAGCTACCTTCAACTGACCTTCATGCTCCTCCAAAGGGTGCTGGACTCCATAGCGCTGGATGTTATCTAGGCTTCAACCCCATGCCGGGTCTCCCTCCTCAGCCCACTCTCCTTCCACCTAGTGGCTGTCCTGCCACAAACCATCCTGGATGCCTCTGCCTTTACCGCTCTCCTGGCCTTTATCACTTTCTGCCATGTTAACTCTGCATGCTGGTCTGCGAGCTTGCTACAGGTTGGGACCTATCTCAATTCATCCTTGCTTCTCCCATAGCATCGAACACAGGGCCTAGGTCCCAAGCAAGCTCCAAGAAAGCACATGTTTGTGGGATGCTACGGTGAATTTCAGAGGCAAACAGAACAGGGAAGGTCCCTTTGGGCTGTGAGATCCCCTCTGCATACTTGGAATACCCAGTCCTGTCCCGGAGCACACCCTTCTGAGACTGTTCCTCTTGTCTGCCTATCTCTAGTGAAGTGAGCAGTGTGTGGTTGATGGTGGTGAAAGCCTCCCTCTCTAGCTTCTCTCACTGGTTGAATTCTGTAGCTGTGGATCCTCTGCCCTGGCTGGGTGAGGAGCCTGGGGCAGGAGGAACTTGTTTTCCTCTCCTATCATGTCTGCTCAAACTACAGAGGGGGTCTATGTCCTAAGGGCCTGTGGTTACTGGATGCAGACCACTGCAGAATTTCAGGGTTATACAGATGCCCATGATGCATCTTCCATTCACCCAGGGCATCTAGGTTGAACACATCCATGTGTGCATGCGGATGGCATACAGTGTACCTGGGAAGGCTGCTGTGGGTGTGCGTACACATGGGCAGGTGCTCATGTGATAGGGGAGTGACCCTTCAGCTTATTGTCACACCCCGTCCTTTTGACCACAGGCTCTGGTGCAGCTCAGCAGAGACAAAGGGTGATAAAGAGATCAGGGGACGGTCAGACTGGCATTTCAGCTGGATGCTCTGATGGACTAGACACTTGGGGAGGGTTGGGGTGGGCACAGAAAATTTCACAAGACCAGAAAATGGTATAGGGAGACTTGAGAATAGAACAGAGGTGTTTAGATGCAGTTCACATCCCCCAGTAGGCCTGGGAGAGTCCTTGCTTGCATGGTCATCACAGGCTTGTACCACTGGGGCTTGGTTTGAGTGATACACTCCCTGAAGCAGCATTAAAAGGCCATGAGGCTTTGGGCCCTCAGTGCCTGGGCATGTGACAGGAGAGACACTGAGCTCTGGGAGCTGGTCCCTTCAGTGATGGCAGCAAAGGGACACAGTATGGGACGAGTGGGGGGGTTAAACTTTCAAGCTTCCAGTTGAACAGCGGTCCCAGCTGCAGCTCCTCAGCTCTGTGCTCAGGACTCAGCCATCTGCCTCGGGGACTCAGGATGCAGCCGTGGACCTAGGCAGTGGCTTCTGTTGCCTCTGAGTAGAAGCCAACTTGCCCCCGGGTGCAACCATGTGGTGACTTTACACTGATATCCCAGGGCTAGCCCCCTGGGCTAGCTTCTCAGGGCCAGCCCCTCTCGGACAGCATGAACAACCGGGAGGTTGAAGTGGGCCAGGAAGGTGGACAGGCAGAAAGGTACCTGGGTTCTTAGGCCACAGAATCGGAGCCCCAGACAAGTCGGTGCTCAGGGTCCCCAACAAGTGACACTTTATTAGCCAGAGAGGGAAAGCAGCATCTCTGTTAACGAGCAATTGATCTTCTGCAATTAATCTAGAAGTTGTGAATAAGCTTTTTGCAAGGCACCTAATTAGTAAATCTGGTGCCTTCAGGGGGTGATTACATCCAGTCAGGATTGATGCCTGGTTAATAATTATATTTTAAAACATGCTTAGTCACAGCTTGTGGCTTTTATTAATAGTTGAGCCCCCCACCCCGAGAGAGGGAATAGAGCCTTGGAAGGCCAAGCAGGTGACCCGACCCATTTCCTGGCTTCAACACCCTTGTTCCATCTCCCAACCTAACGTGTCTCAGTGGCATCGTGGACCCTGTGAGGTTTGTCCTGCTGTGCTTTTCAAACGTCCATGTGGAAGAATGGCTGTGTGTCCACTGCTTTTGCGAGGCGTACCGACCCCTGGGTCTCAACCTTTGAGATCTGACCTGGAGATCTGAGGTGGGCCCTCAGGCTCTGCACAAGCACCCCGGGTGGTCCCTCCAGTCCCGGGGAAGCTCAGATGTTCAAGGACCCTGAGATCTCCTCTCCATTCTCTACCATTAACCGTCAACGCCAACATTCCCCAAGAATGCTTCGACGAGCAGTCCTCCTCTGAGAAACACCCCTGAAAGACGTGTCCTGTGGCCAGATCTGTTTGCAACACTCCGTCTGTCCATCTTTCAGAAAGTTGAAACACTCTGAGGTTCTACTGTAAATGCTCTGAAGTCTGCAGTAAACAAGCCAGACTCTCTTTGTTTAACCCAGATCTTGCTTGGCCTCTGTACTCCCCTCTCTTTATTAAGGACCATCCTGCCCCACCCCAGTGCACTCCCAGGCCCAGCACAGCCTCCCTGACCCCTGGAATCCTGCCCTCTCATTTTCTAACCACCACGGCCTGGGTATGGTACCGGAAAAGGCGATTGGCTGAGGAGCTGCGGTAGGCGATGTTGTTGAAGAAGACTTCCAGTTCCTGGTCATTGTCGAAGTCGGCAGCAATGACAGTTCGCACAGGGGAGGGCGTGGAGAACTTGGGTGAAGCAATGTCCTGGAGAGAGAGAGAGAGAGAGAGTGCTGAGGGTCAGAAGAAGGGAGGGTAGCAAGGAACCACACCCATCTATTGTACATACATCCCCTCTGTCATGGCCTGGAGTGGTGGCCCTTGGGCTCACACAAAGTTCAGGCTGCCTGCAGACCATGGAGGACAGAATGACAACAGCTGCGGGTTCATGTGGGAGCTCAGAGCTGGATCTGGGTCCAAAACACACTTAACCCTCCTGCCAGTCCCCTGAGCAGCCTGGTGTCAGCATTCCACTTTACAGATGGGATAACTGAGGCTTGAAGAGGGAGGGGGATTAGTAATGATGGGCCCAGAGCCAGAGCTCCAGATTGCAGATTCTGACCAGACACCCTCTTCTTGAGTGTGGAACCAGAAGCCATGGCAGAAGAGGTGTCACTTATACCTGCCCAGGACTTAACAGGGAGACTCTGGACCCAAGACAGCTGAGCTAGGAACCCTCCCCGGTGGTTCTGGCTCTCATGGGAGGGTCTGGCAATGGGTCCTAGGTGTGGGATTTGCCTCTGAAAGGGAAGAAGAGCTGTGTAGATGGTCTTTTCTTTCAGACGGGAATACTCCCATTGTGGGGAGAGGTTGTCCCTTGAAGACACTCAGTGGCTGTCCAAATTCCACTGCCTACGTGAAGAGAGCTGGGAAGAGCTGAGCTGTTCCCTGGGAGCCCCAGCCCTTGAGTCAGGCCCTGCCCTTGCATCAGCCCCTGCCTTCTTCTCTCTCTGTGGCGTGTTTTGGAATCACAGGAAGGAGCTTTCTTGGCCAGGCTACAGAGATGCTTGCTCCTGGAGGCAGGGGAGGGTGACAGTCATCAGCAGCACTGTAATGAGGTTGATTAAGAGCCTAGCTGGCTGGTCAGGGTGGGCTGAGCAGGGTCTTCACAGCCGGGGAACAAGGAGACCTGAGGATCTCTAACTCATTACTGCTCCATCGATCCTGTAAAAATGGAAACTTACACAGCCCCCCTGGGGTTGCCCCTCTGCATGCCTGGGCTTCAAGATAATCTATGTAAAGCTTTTATCAGGGATCCTGGCACGTGGGTGGCACGTGATGGATGGTACATTTGTTATTATTGTTATTGTGCTGCGAGCTCTGTGGAGACATCTCAGAAGGCTAGCATAATTCTCTTACCTAAGCACAGGACATCCGGAGCCAGGTGACCCCAGAGCGGGGGCTGTCCTGTGCCTTGTGAGATGTCTGCAGCAGCCTCTCTGGCTGCTTTTGTCCTTTCCCAGTCAGGACAATCTCAAATGTTCCTAGACTTTGTCAGATACCCTGGGGCAGGGAGAGCAGAATCATTTCTGGGCCAGATAAAGAAGGAACTCACCCAGAATCCCGGGATCAACGCCCTCGAGTTCAAGGCAAGCACCCTCCTCTCCAGAAGGCCTGGAGGCTCAGCAGGGAAGGGAGACAAGACAGCTGTGGGAGGGGCCTCTTCAGTGTCTCTCTCACTTTGGGAATCCTGGACAGTGCTCTTCATTCACAAAGCTGGGAATACCATAACTTCCTACTTCCTGTTGACTGTTACTATTTACCAAGTCCTAAGTATTTCAAGAGTAGTCTGGCCTCTTGATGATATCAGTTTCATCAGGTCCATACCCTGTCATCTGCTGAGAAAGTCCCAACCTCAGTCTTGGCACTGCCACCTATCAGCCCTAGAGGAGAATACCTGTCATTACATTCTGCCCACAGACAGCCAGCTAGGCGGGCAAGGCTGGGTGTGTTTATCCTATCCTTTAGTTGACCTTGGGGACAGCCAGGGAGCTCCCTGACCTCAACTGGTCTCCCGTTTCATCGTTCCTCCCTGAGTCTGAAGCTCATTTGGAAGGTCCGGTCAGAAGCTGCAGGCAGGGTGTCCCTGAAGCCCTGAGGAACTGTGGTTACCAAAGCAGGACTTTTCCTGCAGGATTCCCGTGGGCTACCTTGGAGGACTCCCTTTCTCTCTGGCCACTTGCTCTTTGCCCAGAGCTCAGGCTGGTGGCCTGGATGTTGCCTTCCTTGAGATCTCAGGAGCCCTAAGGACTCTTGGCCTTCTCAGGAGGCACAAAGGCAGGCTCCATCTCTGTGGTCTGCCTAAACACCGTACAGGGCCTGGCTGCTCTTACCCTAAATCGGACCTTCCCGTGAGCACTCATCTGCAGATAGAGGCGGTGTGGGCCATTCCAGTTGCCATAAACGATGTCTACTTTGCCGTCACGGTTGAAGTCTGCCAGGGCCACACCTCGGCCATGCTGATGAGGGTCGTCTACACCTGGGGAGGAGAGGAAGGGGGTTCAGGGTGCTATCTCTTGCATGTTCCATAAACATTCACCTCCAGCAACAAGAAAAGGTGGCCTTCATACAGTTCCCGTTTTCCCGGGAAGATGGGGGGGGGGCAGTTAAATCTTTGATGTTCTCATGGGGGCAGAAGGTAGCATGGCCATCCACTCACATGCTACCTGGACTCATCTCAGGGTAGTATGGTTCAGGAGAAGGAGAGTGTGGGCATTCTTGGGGACCAAAACCTTTCCCAGCACTGTCGCAAGGCCACAGAGAGACATTAAGCTCATCACATCCCTCTTTGATGAACTCTCTCAAGGGTTCACCAGTACCTCGGGTCAAGTTCAAGTCTGTGCCTGGGTATCATGGACTCTGGCTTGCTGCGCCCCTTATTTTTTATGTTTTGCTGTCTTCTTGAATTTCTGGGCTCTGATCACCACAGTCCTTCCATTCTTTAAGTGAATCAAGTTCTTCCTACATTCTGGATCTTCTAGTTGGTGTCTCCTCTCTCCTCCCCTGATACTTCCTGGGCTCTAGAAACTTAACTCCTTAAAGAAGCCTTTCATGACCTATGCATACACAGCAGCCCACAAAATAAACCAGGTTTCAGAAAACAAATGTGACGAGAGAGAGAGAGAGAGAGAGAGAGAGAGAGAGAGAGAGAGAGAGGGAGAGGGAGAGGGAGAGGGAGAGGGAGAGGGAGAGAGAGAGAGAGAGAGAGAGAGAGAGAGAGAGAGAGAGAGAGAGAGAGCCAGCCCACAGGTAGGATTTCTCTGTGTAGCCCTGGCTATCCTGGAACTCACTCTGTAGACCAGGCTGAAGTCTCAGAGATCCACCTGCCTCTGCCTCTGCCTCTGCCTCCCAAGTGCTGAGATTAAAGGCATGTGCCACCATGGGCCAGCAACATGTTTTCTTTCTTTCTTTTTTCTTTTCTTTTCTTTTTTTTCGGAGCTGGGGACCGAACCCAGGGCCTTGCGCTTGCTAGGCAAGCGCTCTACCACTGAGCTAAATCCCCAACCCCATGTTTTATGTTTTCTTGAATATGTAGACTCCAGGTTTAAATTCACATGTGTACATGCATGCACGCACACACACGTACACACACACACACAACTTGACATGAAAGTTGAAAGAGGGCTATGAAGGAAGAGGCCTAAAGGTGCTGGGAGAAGAAAGGGACTAAGGAAAGGCAATCGAATATCTGTGCCGTGAAAGCAAAGGGAGGAACTATTCGAAAAGGGAAGTGAGGGAACAGCAGGACAGGTGACAGGAGGCCGGGAGGAGGTGACCAAGACCGAAGCATGATACATGTATGAAGCTGTCACAACAAAACGCATTATTTTCTATGGTAACTAAATGAATTGATAAAAAGAAAGAAATGCAGCCCCCGAAGGAGCCCCTCCCACCCGCTCCCCCTTATCATTCTAATTTTTCCCTTCCTGGTGCTGGTCACAGACTGTGCTCTTCAGGGGTCTCTCTGCTTGGGATCCTGACTCTCCATCTGCCCCACTCTCTCGAGGTCCGCCCCGTCCCCGTGGCTCCTGTGTGCTGCAGGTCTACCTCTGTGCCTATGGCTGCACGGCAGCGTTCAGTAAGTACTTGCTGACTGAATGAATGAAGAAACATAAATAATTCGACAGCAGGCAAACTGGGGATGCTGGTGACAGCAGAGGAAATACAGCAATCATGACAGAGAAGCCACAGCAGGCCTGTGAGAACAGGAAGTGCCCTGCCCCCAATTTCACCGTCCACTGAGGAACCCGCCTATCTTGGGGAAGAGTGCAGTGGGCACAGCCCTGAGATCTCCTCCGACTTGGATCCCCCTTCTTGGATGTAGAGGCAGATCTCTGCTCCTGGCCTAGGCTCAGGGCTAAGCAAAGATCACGCTTCCAAAGGACAAAGAGCTGCAGGTTGTCCCTTAGGTATAGGCTGCAGGCTGCCCTTGGGTACTGAGTAGTAGGCCAATGGAACAGAGGTTGAGAAACAGACATGCTGAGGATGAAGGTCTGGAGAAGGCCGGGGTGGGGGCTCTGAGAACCTTGGAGGTGTTTGCATGGAGAAGGGAGCCCTGGAGCTGAGCTCTGATGGGAGACTCAGTTCAGGAGGACAGCACTGCAGGGACTGGGAGGAGCCTCTGATCCCCAGGGCTGGCATTCCATTAATTCTCTGCAAACTCTCTTGCCTAAGCGTCGGGTCGGTGGCCTTCTGAGCTGGCCCATTTCTCTCCTATCCGTGAGGCACCTTGACAAGGAGCTGGTTCCTCTTCACGGGACTAAGCAGTGCCAGGCTGCATTTCACAGCGGCATCTGTTTGGGTGATGAATGCCCCCTTGACATGTCTTGTTAAACCCCTGCAATCGCTCTGACTTTCAATTACGGGCCTCGCACCTTTCGTCTCCTCCCGCCTGATACCTTTTCCCACTCCAACTTGTTCACTCACCTCTGCTTCCGTCTCCTTCACACCTTATCAAACCCTCCCAGTCTTCTGTGCCACCTCCTCCTCTTCAGCCTGCGATTTCTCAGCAGCAAGGCATATACTGCTGGAGCGTAGCCCGGGTAGGGGTGGGCATAGAGGGCAGGCTACATGACCACACCCCTAATCTGTGGGGTGGGTCGGGGGGCACCAGAGTACCGGGCCAAGGGTGACAGGTAGCCAGCTCAGGTAGGCAGTGTCTCAGCTGGGGTGGAAGGGGAGGGGGAGACACTCTACTTAGGAGAGGAGGGATTGGGTTTGCACTTGGAGCTTAGATGTTGCTGTCTGGAGAGCTGGTGGCTTCAGATCCTCAGTCAGCACCTGCTCAGGCTCCGAGAAGGAGGTGCACTGAAGCCTTCATTCATTCTCAGGATTGGAGGAAATGAGGGACGAGGAAGGGGCTGAAGGGCACACACCTCAACCACGACCTTTGATAAAGTGTTCATTCTGCCATCACCCGGGTACCAACAGTGGACAGTACAAGACCCCAGTCCTTGTCGAGCACACAGGCTGGTCATGTAGGCAATGTAGAGGCCCGAATGAGAGGAACATGCCAGGGGCAGAGGAAACACAGAGGAGAAAGAAGGAATGTCTGCCAGGGGGCACAGAGGAGGTCAGACAATGCTTCTCAGAGGTGACACTGAACGGAATGTTGACTGGCATGTGGAAGTTCTACAGAGAAGAGGGAGGGCATTCCAGCAAACAGAACGGCACACGCAAAGGTCCTGAGGCTGATGGGAGATAATCACCAAGGCAGGGATGGGAGTAGAGCTGGAAGCCATGATGGTTTGGGTTGCATTTTATCCTGCTTCTTAGTATGGCTGTTCATGTAGATGTATGTTTCTAGAGTGTTCGTTCCTTTCTTAAATGAGGGGAGGTCTCAGCCTTCCTCAGGTCAGTGTTCCCAGATCCTAACACTAGCCAGACACTTAGCAAAGCTTCACCACGTGATTGTTGAATTAGCTAGGCGTCATGGTGCACACCTCTAATCCAAGCGCTCGGGAGGCAGAGGCAAGCAGATCTCTGTGAGTTCAAGGCCAGCCTGGTCTACAGAGCAAGTTTCAGGACAGCCAGGGCTTCACAGAGAAACCCTGTATCAAAAAGTCAAAACCAAACCAACCAACCAACCAACCAACCAACCAACCAACCAACCAACCAACCGAACAAGAACCAAACTAATTTAACAATGATGGGCTACTTTGAGGCTCACACCATGAAAAGCAGCCCATGATGGACTCTGCCTGGATGACCAGAAAATCAGAAGCTGGACAGCCCCAAGACCTGGGATAGGGAAATAATCAAGGACCTGATTCCTAGTGATTGATATCCTACTATACTCATAGATTGGTGCCCAGTTCAGTCATCATCAGGGAATCTTATTCTAGTAGCTGATGGGAGCAGATGCAGAGGCCTACAGCCAAACACTGAGGGTGGGGGTAGGGAATGAGCACCTAAATTGGAGATCTTCATCAGATCCGTTCTCTAGGTGCTTAGGAAACCCTTGGAAGAGGGGGAAGGAAGGATTGTGGGAGCCAGAGGGGTCAAGAACACCAGGAGAACATAGCCTACAGAATAAGCAGGGCTCAGAGAGCCTGAGGTGACAACCACGAATCCAGCATTGGCTGCACTATGTCCTTTGCAAATACCTTATGGTTGGCTTGGTGGTTTTGTGAGATTCCTAAGAGTGGGGGTGGAGGTGTCTCTGACCCCTTTGCCTGCCTTTGGGACCCGTTTCCTCCCACTGGGCAGCCTGAATGTGAGCGTTGGCGGCCAGTCTTACTGTAACTTGTTATGCCGTGTTAGGTTGATATCCCTGGGTCTTTTCTGAAGGGAAACAGAGGAAGTGGATCTGGGAGAGAAGGTAAGTGGTGGTGGGAACTGGAAGGAGTGGAGGGAAGGGAACCGCTGGTGGGATGTATCGTATGAGAGAAACATTAAAAAAAAAAAGGAATGGTTATTGGATTAAACTGAATGTTTATGATAATCAAGGGAGATTTATCAGAGGGTAAAGGCCTGCTGCCTGTGGAACTGAGTTCGGGCCCCGAGAACCACGAAGTAGAGGGAGAGGGCTAGCTTTTGCAAGTTGTCCTCAGATCTCCACTTGAGTGCCTTAGCATGCACATCTCCACACACATACACACACATCTACACACAGTAAGTTCAATGCAAAAGAAAGATAAAGGGGGAGAGGCCAGGCTGAGGAAGGAGAGCTTTGGGGAGATTTGTGCTAGTAAACAAAAGCAGACCCAGAGGACAGCAGAGAAACCCATAGTCTCCTGGGCCCAGGGACCTCAGGAGCAGAGGGAAGGGTCGCATCTACTCACCGGCACTAGCTGCAGCATCCACGAAGGTACCATTGCCTTGGTTGTGGAAGAGGAAGTTGGGCCCATTCTCATTGTCACAGAAGATATCTGAGGCACTGTTGCTGAGGATGGGGCCCACGCTGACACCCCGGCCCGCTAGAAAAGGTGAATCCACAGTGAGTGCCTGGTGCCCAGGCCAGCCCCACCTAGAGACTGGGCCGCCCAGGCACCAGATAAATTACTTTAAGGAAACAATTCAGAGAAACCTCAGGGATCTGAACTTTGGGATGCTTCCAACCGGGCTAGACCTCAGCTGCCAGTCTCTATAACTCTGATCACACTGAGGCCAGAGGGATGGGACCACTTTGTGACAAAGGCTTCATTCCATGCTCCAGGAACACAGGATGAGGTCATCATGCACACCAGATGAATCACAACATCCCTAAAACCAGCTCTATCTATCCCTGGAGGCAGGGGCAGCTCCCAGGACCCTCAACAGTGCCTCACTTCCCCGTCAAGTCCCAGACACATCTGTCAGAACCTAGGCGTGTGTGTTTGGTTAAGAATCTGAGGAAGTCAGTTCTACCTGCAGGCTCTGACAGGCTGTGGGGTCCAGCTGTAGGCCCAGCGATTATCTGGCTTTGGCTGATGTACTAAGCAGTTTTGTCCATTGATAGTGAGCTGGCAGAAAGGATTATGGTGTATCCATATGGTGGCTCATTCTGCAGCTATAAAAGGACTATGTAGATCCATTTGTATTGACTTGGAGGGACGCCCATGATGGTTAGAGAAGAAAAGAGAAGAAAAGGAAAGAAAGAAAAGAAAAGAAAAGAGCAAATTGGCAAGTAACTGTTCTATGTGATCTTGCATTTATTTTAAAAAAAAAAGAGTGGGAAAACTCTTAGTATTCCAGAATATATATATGTGTGTAAGCTGTTTTGAAACTGGGGAAAGTGAAGAGTAAGGTTAGACTGACTAGCTGGATCAGGAAGAACTGGGGAAACGGAGAGAGATGGTAATGGGCCTTTTCTTGACTGTTTCCTGCTGTTTGGCTTGTAGCAACAAGTCTTGCCTTTGTAACTTGAGAGGGGAAAATCCAATAGAGTATTCACATTAAAAAAAAAAAAACAACCCCCACACACAAATCAAGTCAGCTCTACGTTAGGCTTTGAGGACTAACATCAGTTTTGAGCTCCTGATATGCAGAAGTCTAACCTTCGTGCACCCTAAACAAAGCGTCTGCAAGCAGTGATCTCCCTGGAAAAACCACCCCCATGTAGGAAGCCTCAGCAGCTATGGTCCCTGGATGCTGGGCAACCGTTGAAAGGACCCACAAGGAGCTGGCATGGATTCTTATAAGCTGCTGGAGTATAGACATTTTGTTCCCCATTGAGCGTCAGTTTCTTCTGTTAAATGGGGGCTTTTCTGACTTGCCCTTTCTGTTCCGGTCCTTATAAAAATCAAATCAGTCCTTATAAAAATCAATTGAGAGACAATGATGGCTTACAAGCGTCCAACCAGAGCGAGCAGAAAACGAATTCCCCCCTTAATCACAGTTGGAGGGAATATAAATTAGTACAGCCACAAAGCAGTATGGCGTACCCTCAGAAAAATAAAAATAGAACTACCATATAACATAGCAATTTGGCTGCTGGGCATGCATGCTCCAAAGAAAATGAAGGCAGCAGGTTCTAGAGTTCTGCACTCCTGTGTCCACTACAGCAAAATCCGTGGGTGCTAATATGAAACCACCCTCCATGTTCATCAGAAGACCGAAAAAAGAAAATGTGGTACTTTTCCGCAATGAGATGTTATCCAGCCTGGAGGATAACGTACCAAGGGGAGATGAGACATATACAGGAATCCCTAAGGTGCAGAGTCCGGAGAGCAAGCTACAGAGCAGGACACAGAGTGGAGTTACCAGGGTCTGGTGATGGGGGGAAGATGGGAAGGGAACGGTTAAACAGAGGGGCTAAGTCAGAGAGACTCTTAAATGGTTTGGCGACTGCAGTTAATAATCACGTGCTGTTCTTGCTGTCTATGATAGTGGGTCGTGAGTGACCTCCCTGCAAGTGGAGAGTCACGCATGCTAGTTCCAGCCAGCTACTCCGAAAGGCACACGCATTTCAGAACGTCACGTCGTGTGTGATAAATATGGAGTTTTCGGAAGTCAATTTTTAAAAACCGAGGTGAGATACATGGAGGTTCTCTGACGCCTTCAGCCTTGGCCTGTGGGCCCACTGCTGGGGCTTCTCAGAAACACAAAGACTCAGACCCTGCTGAATCCTGCATTCTGGCAAGACCACCGTGTGCTTTGCATGCCCCCTGAAGGATGAGGCATACTGCTCTAAGGAACGAGCTCTTAATGTCAGGAGGAAACTAAGTAAATGAGAACCCAGCAGAGTCATGTGATAACGGCCAGGCCCATGGCCGCCAACCTCTGGATCAAGTGGAGTGACTGGGCTCATCTGAGAGAAGGGTTCTTGGGTACCTACGGTCCTTCACCCCGAGAGATGCTCCCCGACAAATTATAAGGCTTTTTTCTCAATGTGAAGGTAGCTGGGGCAAGGGCCCCATAATGACTTCACTGCTTACATTATTACTCTTGCTGGACTTCTTGCTAATGCCTTGTAGGCATTTCCTTCCCAGGTACACAGTGTGTCTCAGAAGAGAGTCCAGTCTCACACAAATGAGCAACAGACTCCCCATTACCTCTGAGGATCCTCCTCCCAGGAGGCCTCCCATAACATGAAGGCCATGGAGCAGGGTGATGGCCGGTGGAAAGAATGCTGGCATGTAACCTGGACATCGTCTCTGACTGTTAAAAAAGAGGAGCTAGGGGCAGCTGTCCCTGCCCTGGTTACTGCCAGACTCCAGCCCGGGATAAGGCTTCCAGAGATTCCAGGTGGGACTCAGGACCTGCCACCATGCAACTCAGTCATCCCCTCTCTGTGGCATCCTCCAGTCTCCTCTGCCTCTGGCGCCCAAGCTGTGACACATTCCCTTCATTTTCTACAAAGCAGGTTATTTCCCTTTTGGACAAATTTCTAAATCTTTCTAATTAACTAATTGGGTTGGGTTGAAGCCTTGCACCATTTGTAACCTGTAATTACTAGAAAATTGCCATGGTAACCACACTACTAATTAGCAGCAATTTATTGCCATAGCAACCGGACCATAACAGAGATGTTACCCACAACTCCTTCTTGGCAAGTTGGCCCCACAGTTGGGGAGCAGGTGAGTCCGCAGTCAGGGAGCCAGCCTTTTGGGGCTCATTTCCAGAAGCTTTAGGATATGGTCCAAACTGGGGTCTAAGGCAAGGCGGCCAGGTGCTGTGCACCTTGCTGACGCCACAAGATTAACTCTCGAAATCAACAGAAACATCCCGTCATGACTGCTTCCTTCCTCTCCTCCTCTTTGCCGGTCAGATGGGAGTAACAGTATCTCTTCTCCCAGGGCCCGTCTCGGCTTTTCTTCCTGCTTTGTGATATCCACCCTCCCCTGCTCTCCCTAGGCTCAGGGCTACCCAGACAGTGGCTGTTAGGGATATCTTTGTTTAGTCTTGGAGAACGACATCCTAATGAGGTTGACTCCACCCTTTTCAACGAACTCCTTACTGTCTGGAGCCAGCACCTTCCCTCACAGACACACAGCTGGGCCTGCAGGGCTGTACTGGTGGAAGGCCAGACCTCAGGACTGGCGATCCAAGTTTGAGGCGTGTGACCTTGGGCACATCACTTAACCTTTCTAGGCTTCTGTTTTCTCACCTATGAAGTAAGCTGGTAATAATAATAGCTCCTTCCCAGGGGTGTCATAAATATTAAGTGGAATGAATTTTGGAAGGTACCTTGGAAAATGTCAGGTGCCACACAGTCATTAGCCGGGACTATTTACCACCTGCCGAGTGAATAATATCACTTTATTTTTGCCCAGCTCTTCAAGCTTCAAAGGCCCCTTTGTTATGCTGTGGGCTTTGAATGTTTATCTCTGTCCCCATCCTTCCCAAGGACACGTGTCCACTCTGACAAGTCTGTCTGAGAAGTTAGGGGTTCCAGGGGGGAATGACCCTCTTTGGTCCCCACTTCCTCTGGTCACATGTCAGGCTTCCTTGCTTGTCCATTGTTTCCCCAATCCCTATGGGGAAGCCGTGGCTATTCTCAGTACCTGCATCTCTAGACCTCCGATCCCTGATGCTCTGACAGTGGTCTCAAGTGTGATTCTGGTGCAAGGAGTCTACCTCCCAGCTCTCAGGAATTAGATGGGGAGGGAAGGGAGAGGCTATGGGTGGAGCCCACACTCTGAACTGCTCCACCTGACCCGAGAATGAAGCGGCCCACTGAGATCAGGTTCCTAGGAAGGGCCTCTGAGTTTTGTGCAGGGCCATTGCCTCTCTCTGGTTTTGGGACCTTGGGAAGGTGTCCTCTGGGTATCAGTCCTCTGCACTGCAAAATGCAGGGGGTGGGGTGTCGAGAAGGCCCTTAAGATTTTACTTTTCAACACGTTGAAACAGTTGGAACGTGTTGGAGGCAGTTTCCTGCCCCACATCTTGTCGGTCCTCATCAAACGGTTATGGGACCCGTGACACTCTCCTGTGGGAATCTTGTAGAAAACACGGTTCTTGTAGACACCAAGGCCCATAGGCTGCCAAGAGCATCCAAGATATTATAAAGGAGTTTGTCTAAGATGCTGGAAAATGCATGAGGCAGAGGGATGGGAGGTGTGAGTTGGAGAAGGGGCAACAGGTAGGGCAGTATCGGGGTCTCCCTCTCTAAGTTTGTTTCCTGAAGAATTCTAAATTAAGGTGCTGATGCTGTGTTGGTGCTGGGTGAGCCTGCTGATGCCAGGCAAGGCTGGATTGTGAGGCTGTGTGGGTGCCAGAGCTGTTAGACAAGGACACCCACACTCAGGACTCTCTTTTCCTAGAAGGTTTCCAACCTGTCACCGGAGGCAGGAGGAAGAAGGGCCCTTCGTCCCGTGTCCACCCTGCAGCAAGGAGTCAAGCAGAAGCTATGTGAGGTCAGAACAGGCAAATGACTGGAAGAAAGAGCCTGGCGGCTCTGTTCTGTGTGCTGGGCACAGGTGAACTCATCTCACATTAAGTGTCCTGACACCTGGAGGTGTGTCTCGTCACCACCTCGACTTCTTAGCCGAGAAATACGTTTATCACATGCAGCATGTTTTTGGAGAATGCATATGCTATGAAATGGCTAAAATGAGCTAATTAACATATGCATGATCTCACATATTTATTATTTAAATTTTGCGAACACATAGAATCTATCTTCTTGGCTTGGTGCAAGAACACAAAAGACTGTTATTAACTGTGGTCACTGTAGTGTTCAGTGGAACTCCTGAACACACTTGTCCAGTGTAACGAAAGCATTGTTTATTTTGGCAAATGCATCTTCAATGCCCCCCCCCCCCCCAGTTCCCTTTATTTTCCAGGCAAAGAAACCCGAGGCCTTCAGAGGAGCAGTCACGGTTGTGAGGTGTTAGGGTACCAGCTCAAACCTGCACGCTGTCCCCTCAGCTTGCTCCTCTTAACACCTTAGCTCAGGTCCCCTCTCAACAGGGAGGAGACCGTACTGCCACCTTGGGGTAAAGCCACTAGCTTCATCTCTTTACAGTCTCTTGAGACTGCTGGGGAAAATTCGTGTAAAAAAGCAAAGTGTTAGCCTATCAAACATCTACTCGCTTCAGAACCACGACAGACCACTGTGACAATCACCAAATGCACCTGACACCCCTGGGAAATGGTTCTTGCGAATCCTGAACTTTGGGAACCCCTCTGGGGACCCTCCCAGGGTTTCTGAACCTGGCGGAGGTACCCGTCATCCGGCCTCTCTGGTTCTAGCTCCTAGAGTGGGCTGAGCTACTGCTAGATGGCGACACCCACCTGGGAGCCTGGGAGGCTCCTCAGCCCCCACCCGGCAGACACCAGCCATGCTACTGATGGCTGTGCCAGAAGGGCTCAGCTGGGCTTTGGGCCTCTCCGTCTCTTCCAATAATGACTTCCTATAAATCAGATCTGCCCTCCACTTTGTTCCACACTGCTCCCAGCCAACAGCAGAACTCTCCACCCAACATCATAAATCCACCTCCATTTTCTTTCCAAATTCCCTTAAAGTCTTCTTTAATCACCACCTTGCAGCCTGGGCAGATGCTCCCTCAAAGGGTGAGGGCTCAGTGCAGAGAGGTCCCGGGGAAAGGGTCGAGCCTGGGGGAGGCCATGGGAAGAGGGAAGGATGACAGAAAGCTGGACTCCATTTAGGGAAGGAAGAAAGATGCCTCCATGGTGTCCTAGGGGGGAGACAGAGACTCCATGACAGGTGGGCTGGCCCTCTCAGCTCCATCCTTGATGTCCCAGGAGATGCCCAGCAGGGGACCCTGGTGCCACTCTGTCAGAGCCACAGGGCCAGGCCATGGACTAGGTATCCCCCGTGATATTCTCTGAAACACTGAAGGTAGAATCTGTGCCGGGAGAGGTCACTGTCTTCTAGGGCTGTCCACACGAGCTGGCACGGTCCAGGCAGGGTCTGCAAATGGCAGCCTGCTTCCTTTAGCTTCTCTGTTAGTTGGCTGGGTCAAGGTGCCTGGAGATATGCCACAGGACTACTGCTCTCTTTCTCTCCTATGCCAAACCCTCTGAAGGATGGAACTCACTTCTCACGGTTCCCACACATCTCAGCTCCCAGCATTGCCTGGCTCCCAGAGGTCTCTGGTAGTTGAAGAGGCCTTGGAGTGTTCAGGGAGACACAGCAAGGGACAGCAGGCTCTAGTGCCCAGGTGGGACTAGCAGCTCAGGTTCTGATGCCCTCCAGGGGCCCAGTCCCCTGAGAGCAGGCATTTCAGCCACTAGATGGCACTGTGACCCAGCACAGTGGCAATGGATGCCAGAATCAATAGTGTCTGGAGAGATATCCCCTCCCCCGTTCTGCACATCTAACAACTTGTGCATGGTTTGCGTGCCATTGCCTCCCCCCCAGCCCCTGCCACCGAAGCCTGCTGTCCTGAGCACCCCAGGCCAGACAGCTGCTTTGGCCTGACAACCTGGGTACACAGTTCAGGGCTGTCTGCCAATGCATACCCAGAGGGTGAGAGGCCTTCCCTTTACCAGCTGGGAGTAGCAGGCTCCAGTTGGAGGTCATCAGAAAGGTCAGCTGGTTATGGCTGGTTTAAGCATCAGGAGATAAGCCCCCAAGTGCTGGCTTTCTACAAGTCTCCCAGGTGACCTTGTGCGAGTCCTTTCTGCTCTTTGGACCTATTTTGGACCCTCTTGGTAAATGGGAAGTCCTCCCACACAGTCCTCATGGCTGCCCGGGAAAAACAGAGCCGTGCAGCTTAGCTTCAGAAGCCTCAGTTCCCTGAAGCGCATCTGGCCACTGCTTGCTTCCCTTCAGTCTGCTTAGGCCTTGCTCATCCCTCCTGGCTTCCCAGACCCCTTGCACTGTCCTGGCGACGAACACTGGCCACCTGCCCAGAGTCTCAGCCATCGGGCTGGGCACAGCATAGTGGCCCTTACATTTGGGGTTCATTCCTAGGGCTCAAGGGAGCACTTGGGGGCCATTTTCCAGCCAGATGTCCATGTGTCATTAACCGAGTGACAAGTGGGGGTTGCGGGATAATGTTGGGGGGCTGGGGAAGGCGGGCAGACAGAACAGTAACTTGGTGGGCCAAATTGGTTCTTGCCAGCCAAATAGCTTCTGGAAGTCTGCAGAACTGCTCTTACGTGTCCTCTGGGCATGCCAGCTGCCCCGGCCTCCTCCATCCCTCCACAGAAGCTGCTGCCCCGGCCTTGGGTTGCCCTATCCTTCCGGCACGGCCGGCACAGTTGGCCGGGGCTCCCATCGCATCTCTGCTCCTCAGCTGTCTTTGCTTGTGCCTCCCCCTCTCCCTCCTGGGTTCTGTGCCAGCCCAGCCAGCGTGAACAATGCCCCTTCATGCTCCAGCCTCCTGAATTCTTCCATTCCGCGTGTAATGCACTCTCCCTGTCCTTGCCTCCCTTCCATCTCTCATTTTCAAGTGTTTCATCCCCCAGCCCACACCCCTCCCTCTCCTGCAAGATCAAGGCACTTAATTGCCAAGCCAGCCCAGTACACAGAACTGGGAGCTTACTCAGAAAAATTGACTGTACCAATCTGGGCTGAAGCACCTCATGTTTATTCCTCTTCCCAGGGAAACATGGTTTATTACTGACACTCAGCCTCTCCGCAGCACGTTTATGCCCAGGGCTCTCAGGCACGTTGATGGGGCTTGAGCCATGCAAACCATTTTATTGTCTAGTCATTCGTCCCCACAAACTTTGTCAGATAGGACAGCATCAATCTCTGTCTTTCATGGAGGTGGCAAGTTGGCTCGGTAAGGGCACCATCAACTCCTAGCAGGCCAGGACAACCTTTCCTGCATGGAACTCAGAGATTTGCTACCAGTCAAGTGTCTGGAGGAAGGGAGATGGCCACATGTCCCCCCACTCCCACCCCTCCCCCACCACTTTCCAATTCCAAACCTTGAGTGCAGGCTGGCGAACGCTTTTGGTAGTGTCCGTGGTATAACTTGGAGCAGATGCATGGGGAAGGCTAGCTAACAGGAGAATTTCTACATCCCCAACTGCAAGGCGGGTGTGAACAAGACCAAGTTGTTATGCACAGGCCTGGCTTCCTGATTTTTGGCACTCAGAACAGGAACTGGATGGCTGTGCCATCAACAGCCTATTGGCAGATTATCAGAGTTTAGTCAGCAGCCCTGCTGGAATTAGAAAAACAGCCTTCCCTAGAAAGAGCTCCTGTCAGAGGCTCTGACAATAGGTCCCTCATCCAGAAAGTTGAGGGGGGAGCGCACCTTCCATAAAAAAGTGCGGGAGAGGGTTTGGAACAAGAACACAATTCTTTGAGCTCAGTTATCCGAGACGGGACCCAGCCGGAGCTTAGGGACTTAGCGCTCAATTCCTGGCCGCTTATGTGTAAGTAAATAATTTCATCTGCTGTTGGGCAATAAAGAAAGCTTTAAATCTCAGCTCCTGTGATCTGTCAGATTTCTCAAACGCAATCTGCTCACTCACCATCACTGGGGTTACAGCAGGGGAGGGGGCAAGAGGTTCCTGGGACAGGATGACATGGCGTTCTTTTCCTTTCACTTTATGCCTGTCCCCACACCCACCAAGCTCATGCTTGCCAGGGATCTCACCTCCCCTTGGAGGGGCAGCATACATGGTGGGAAGGGAAGATGTCTTCCTCCCTGCTCAGGGATTATTAACATTCTCTGTCCTCCTGGTTGCTGATGGATTAGACACAGCTCTGTGGGACCCTGAATCCCAGCCCCAGCCCTTCTACTAGCAGCCTCCATAAACTCGGCATACCTGTGTACTTGCTGACCCCAGCCTCAGCAGCCACGTCCCTGAGTGCTAGGATCCCCCGGGACAGGTCACTGGCCTCAGGGTCCATTTCGATGAGGGCATCAGGCCCCACATCACCATAGGCATAGTTCGCTATGTAGATAGAATATCGTCCGGAGCCCTGAGGAAGAAGGGGAGGAGGAGGGTGAGAAGCCCCATGTTAGTCCTGGCTTCCCCAGAAGTTGTCCCCACCCCAGGGATCACAGCTTTATCAGTGGGCTGAAGTCTGTGCAGCTACAACCCCGAGAGGTGTTCATCACAAAGGCTGCATGCGAATGACGCCCCCCTCCCAAGCCAGACAACAAAGCAGCCCTGCTTGTTCCACCCTGTTCCAGAAGAACACATCTCTCCCTCTCCCCCACAACCACCTTTTTATAGACAATTTTCTAATGTGCCTCCCTCCAGCTGAGCTCGCTCCAGCTGCCAGCCAGGGTAGCTGCTCAATAAATATTTGCTGATTGATTGATCTACCAGTTCCTATTATTCTCCGTCTCTCTCGCTCCCATTCAAGCCCACTCCAGCCAAGATGACAAGCAAATTCCTGAGCCTGCTCCCTCTCCTCCTCTCAGGAAAGGTACACACTCTCAGGGTCTTCTGTCCGCCTTCCACTCCCATCCCATATTACCAAGAGGAGATATTTCACTGTTTTGGCCTTTATAATACTGTCTCTCTCTCTCTCTCTTTTTCCTTTGAATCTCAGAGAAGCCCTGGGCGCTGGCTTTTCCTTCAGTAGCCATTCTTGGAAGTCCAAACCCGACAGATAAGATTCCTTTATGCCCGTTATTATGATGGTGTTATTTCTCCAGTGGATGCTTCCTTCTTCCCAGGAGATACACACAGTTTCTAAATCTGTTTCCAGCTCTTCCTATTATCTCCTCATCACGTCTGTCCAGAAGGCATTTCTCCAGCTCTCACCGACTACACGGTGTTCCTCGATAAATTTTGAACCCACAGATCCTGTCCTCAGATGGCTTAGAGTCTAGAGTGGAAGGACAGACGGAGTGGAAAGAGAATGAGCTGAGCTTGAGGTAACAAGGGGATGCTGTCATCCTCACTGACTTCTGTCTGCCTTGTTCTCTTATCCTGCGGCATCTCAGTCAGGACGGCCAGGGTCCTCACTCCATACCTTCTTAGGATCATTTTCTCTGGGGCCGGGGGAGTTGATCCAGAGACACTCGAGTGTGGGTGACAGGGAAAGACACTTTGAGTTTCTGGGGGACACAGAGGTGTCAAAACCACCCAAGTGCATGGTGGATGCAAGATGCAGGGTTTCTGGCTGGCAGCCTGGAGGCAGGCACCTCGCTATCCCAACTTTAGGGAAGGTTTTCTAAGAGGAGTCCGAGCCAGCGAAGTGGAGGGGAAGAACCTTCTGGGCAGAGACAGGGAAATGGTGGGTTCTCGGAAAGCATGGCTGGTTTGGTGTCACCAGAAGGTAAGACACGAGGCAGGAAGTGTTAGGGGATGGAGTTGGAGACTGGGAGGCTGTTGCTGAAGACCTCGCTGCCTCTTCTCTTTGGGATAATGAATCTCAACCCGGGTATCAGGGACTTTATAACTCCCACTGCTCAACGTGGCCCCTGGAGAGGCACCCTGATGCCATCTGGGAGCCAGTATTAGAACTAAAGATCCCCAGGGCCCACCTCAGACCTGCTTGCAAGAATCTATATTTTAATAAGACCCCATAGGACACTTAGGCACACTGAAATTTGGGATGCTTTATGACCCATCGGTTTCTCAATAGAGGAAAACTTTGGAAGGTTCTCATTCTTACCCACCCCAGGTGCTGGATGTGTGTGTGTGTGTGTGTGTGTGTGTGTGTGTGTGTGTGATTAGATGAAGAAGAAAAAAGAGGGCCAAAGGGGAAGGTGCCCCAGGCTGAGCCATCCCTTACTCCACCCCTGCTTAGCAAGCTCATCAGCAAATGGACAATTAAATCCACATGGGCTGAAGTGCACTCTGCCACAAATCGGGAGATTTATATAATTCAGTTATACCCAGATCCTTACTTTAATCCATCAGGGTGACGAAGCAGATAAACACAGACTTATTATAGCCATAGGAGATTGCAGAAACTCACATGTGAACTTGACCACAGTAATTCTAAGGCGGTGAGGCAGTTTCAGGAGGTGTTTCTGGAGCTCCGGGTCTAGAGGAAGGTGCAGAGGTGTTTCCAGATGCGGAGTCTAGAGCTAGCAGAATCACCTGGAGGACTTGTTAAGCACAGACTCTGGGCCCAGTTCCTACAGCTTCTGTTTCAAAGGATCCGGAATGGGCCTGTGGTGTGTGCATCTCTAACGGACTCTCGGGTGCTGCTGAGGCTACAGCTCAGGGGGCACAGTTATTGCCTAGCATGAAGGAGGCCCTCGGTTCAAAGCCCAGTACAACCAAGAAATGGAAGAGGGAAACAGATTCCCAGAGCATGCTGCTGCTGCTGCTGACTAGTGACTCTAGTCCCTGAAAAGCACCGGTCAGAGGCTACTAGCCTAGTCCTGGTCTAGCCTCAGGCCCCGAATCACTCTTTTTTTTTTTTTTTTTTTTTTTTTTTGGTTCTTTTTTTCGGAGCTGGGGACCGAACCCAGGGCCTTGCGCTTCCTAGGTAAGCGCTCTACCACTGAGCTAAATCCCCCAGCCCCCCGAATCACTCTTTAGCTCTGGGCACATTCATCAAGGTCTGCAGGCTGCCTCCTGCCCGTCCTGAATGGGGACCACCCTGCTTCCTGGCAGGCCCCTGCTTCCTAGCAGGGTCTGAGACGCTAGAATGAGACAACGTATGCGAAAGGCCTCTGGGAAGATAAAAATGCTATATAAACACGAGGCATAATCGTTATTGACCAGGGAACGCTTCTTGTAAGGGATCAGCTTTGAGCTCGATCTCGGAAGGTGAGTGAGTGATGGGTCAGCTGGAGCTGAGGGCAGGAGCTGCTCTCCATTTGAAGCAGGGCATAAGGGACGTGTGGCTGGGCAGGGACACGCTCACCTCAGCACATCATAACCCTTGCTGGTCCCCAGGAGTCGAACTGTGACCAGTTTTATCCCTGATTTTATTCCTGATTCAGCTGGTCCGGGGGATACAGCAGGCAGGGCCTGTTCATGGTGTCTCACTCTACATGGACCACCATATTCTCCTGAGACACGGTTTCTTACTGAAGCTGGAACTTGGCTGGTGGTCCACAAGCTGAGTGATCCTCCTGTCTCTAACCCCCACAACACCAGAATCACAAGCACTTGCAGAACCACACCTGACTTTTCACATGGCATCTTGGGATTTGAACTCAGGTCCTTATGCTTGTGCAGCTAGCAGTCATCCCCATAGCCTCTGAATCGTCACTCCTAACAGTGTTTGTGCCAACAATAGTCTGGGGTCCACACTCTGAGAACCAGTAACCAGCAAGCCCAAGCACCCCTAGGTGGGGGTTGTGGGGGTAAGTGAAGATGGCTTGAAGGGGGAGGGGCTTCAGGAAAGCCTGTCTATTATCATGTACCCAGAGCCAGCATAGCAGGGCAGTGAAGAGGGGTGAGCTCTGCTCTCAGGCAGACAGAGTTCAATTCCCAGCTGTGCCTGCATTTATTCTGTGACCAAGGTCAAGTTGTTTAATTGCTTCGAGCCTTAATTTCCATATCTGTAAAAGGTGATAATGGTAGCTTGTACCCCATGGGCTTATTGTGAGGATTCAGAAAGAAGGGGCCTGTGGCGTGGGCTCCGGTGCATGGTTGGCTGCGCAAGGGCCGGCTGTTTTTGCCTTTTGTCCTTTTCCATTGCTTTTTGTGTTTTCTAGGCCACACCGCATTCCTGTCTTCTAGTCTCTGCACTGCCCTTGGCCTCCCAGCTCAATCCGTACAATTCGTAGGACACACGAATGGACAAGGTAGTAGCGGGACTCAGAAAGCACCTGTTTCCCTGGTGGTGACCCACTGAAAGGCCTCTTCCAGTTCTCCAAGGCCTCAGACGGTGCAGTGAGGCCAGGCTGGGAGCAGAGCTTCCGAGCACCGCCCACTGTGCAGAGGGGCCACGCCCTCTCCCTTCTGCCTTCCCCACAGTGCTTTTGTCCCGTGGGTAAATGCCAGTGTGCGGATGACCTTTCAAGGACATAGAGTGCATCTCTGTGATGAACTTCCAGCTCCTCCCTCCAGTTCTGGGAGAACATCCTTCCTTCTTCGACCAGCGTGGGAGGTTAGGACGAGGGAGGTGGGGAACAGGAGGAGTGTGGACAAGATCCCCAGCTGTGACCAGACCTGACTCCTATGGCCCTTCACATCCCAAGGCTGTTCAGACCGGCCTCACTGTCCCCTCCCACCAGGCAGGAGTCCAGGTGGCATGGATTCAGGTCAGGGCTAAATGTGGCTTCACAGCCCAGCTTGGCTTCTCTTCCCAGCACCAGCTTGTTAAGAAATAAATATTTATACCTGGCACCTGCCTTCTCCTTAGGCCTGGAGGCCCCTGCTGCGAACATTCACGCTGAATCCCCAATCCCTCTGTGCCATCTCTTGGAGCCCACCCCTTCAGCCCCACAACTGTGGTGCGGGGCAGTGCTGTGCCCCCGCTGCTGCCGTGATTACAGAGCCAAGCAGGTGGGTGGCAGGGGAGCAGGTGACAGGGTAGACAAATCACTTCCTCAGAGGTCTCTGTCTGTGGTAGGGCTGCTGGGACCCAGCTACAGGCACAGAGAGCAGCCATGCTTGCCCATGTTCTGGGTTGGACGCCGCTGGGTAGGAAGTAGGAGGAAGGTATCGGTGGAACCATTGATGAACTATGGTTCTAGAACATTCAGGTAACCCCGCCTTGACTACCTTCGAGCTCCCCTGCCCCATCTTCGGTATTATAAAAATATGTACAGCGTCATGTGACTCAATGCCCAGCTCACTGAAGCATTTAATTGAATGAATGAATGAATGAATGAGCACCCCATTTAGTACTAGACTTTGCTTCATGTCTTAGACACGCTACTGATCTTGTTTTGGTTCCCCAGTTAAGCCGCTGCTCTAAGGAGAGTGCCAGCCTTCCCCCCAGAATACAGTATTCATGAGGATGATAACTCTTACCCCTTGACGAAGGTCACTGGGAGGATGCACAAGAGAACGATGTGAGTGACGTAGTGTCCGAGGTGGGACAGCCTTGGACCCTCTGCTTCCTCCCAGGTCCTCATGGGCCCCGGCACTTACCGTTCTGTCCACGCAGGCCACTGAGCGTCCTGCAAAGAGGCTGGCCACTCCACGGGCCACGTTGATGTCATCACTCAGGATGTCTTCCCACCGGTTATTTCGAAATTTGAACAACTTGTCTGTGTACGTGGCCACACCTGGGGAGAGGAGGCAAGGATGGCTGGAGGGCAGTGGACAGGACACAGGGAGTCTCTGGTTCTGTCCCTTGACATTTGCTATAAGGAGGCTGGGGCCGAAGGTGTCGGGTGGTTAAAGGCGGGGAGGCGCTCTGCAGGCCAAGCTCTTTTCTGTTTCCAGCTGAGGATTTGACTTGAGCTGTTCCCAGAAGAGAGGCTCAGGCTGAGGGAGACAGCCTATAGGCTGAACAAGAGTCCCAGTCTCCATTAGACCTAGATTCTGGACTGTGGGCAGGTTGCAACCGAGATTCAGTTTTCTTATCTGTACGTGGGGACGACAGTAGCCACATTCAAGTTTGTTCTGAGCAACAGCTGAGAGGCTGGAAACTGCTCATCGCAGTGTCCCCCAAGGGTAGCTCTTATTAGGTGGGGATTACTTCCCTCTCCTGAACACTCACTCGCCAGACGCCAGATCCCCAGTTCACAGTCCGTGATTCTGAGAGTGTGGCCTCGAATGCAAGTGTGCTAGAGTGAGTGTGACCATGGCGTAAGAATGGACCCATGTGCAGGGCTGAGGTGTGCAAGCGAGAATGAATGGGGGAGAACGAGTGGGTGCTGAGTGTGAAAGTCGGAGCGTCCGGGATGGATGTGCCAGTGTGAGCGTGAGAATGCACGTAGCCAAGTGTGGGAGAATCCATGGGGGGGGGCAAGTGTGCACTGGTGGGAGACTGAGAGTGGGTGTGCAAGAACATACACAAGTGTTTGTCGAGGATGTGTGATGGGAGTGTGCACGCATGTGGGATGTGTGCAGCGGCGGCAGCATCGTGTGCACAACCCACCAGGTGGCTCACTCAGAAGAACACCGTGTGAGGAGCAGGGAGACTGACTGCGGTCGTGGAGGTGGAAGTTTCTGAGGAGTCACAGATACAGGTCTAAAGATGCTCTGCCTTGGGAGGGCCGATGTGGTGTGTGTGTGGTATCTATGTGTTTCTGTGTGTGTGCATGTGTGTGTGCGTGTCCGAATGTGCGTGTACACACACGGGTGTGTGTATAGTCGGAGGTGGTGTTAAGTTCTTAATCCTTCTCCAGCTTCACTTTGCTTATCCGAGAATGACACGCAATGGCTGTCCTTGCTCATGGTGTGACCGTGGCAACTGTGAGAACACGCACACACAGCTCGGTCACAGGTCAGACAGGGCGAGAGAGCAGGGTGACAGCTTTGCATCATCCCTGCAGGGACAGAGCCCCTCGGCTGAAATCCCTAGGGGCCTAATGTGTTTAAAGACCTCGATGTTTCTTCATCTTCTAAGAAGGTAGCATGGCACGAACAGTGTTGATTATATAACACCCCCAGCAGGGACTGGGGGCGGCACCCCATAATTAAACACATTAATAATTCTGCAATGAAACATGAATATTCACACTCAGTGGGATAAATAAAGCTTATAAATAACTCACACATCAGACCAGGACAGGTTTTGTTATGTAGTGAATTTCCCACAAACTTAAAAGAAAGAGTGCTGGAGGCTTCTGAAGTGTTCTTGATTCAGATCTGTGGAAAGTGACTTGTGCTGTAAGGTGCCATCACTATGGCTGTGTGAGGTGGTAGCCGGCCTGTTGTTGCTCGCAGATCCCTGGGGGCTTCTTAAGACAGTCCCCGCAGAGCTCCAGCCTTCCCCAGCAGAGAGTATCCCTTGTCTGTCGCATTCACATTGGGGCTCCCTTAACTTTCCTACCCATGTCCTGAAATGATATCAAATACGGCCCACCAAAGCCTGGTCAGGTCGAACCCTGGTTCCTGTGAGTGAGTAGCCTGGATGAGAATTCCATGACCCTCCAAGCTTGGGAAAGATTGCATACCAGCCCAATTTTCTAGGCCTCTCAATAGTTATCAAATTATTAAAAATTTGAAAAGATTGCAACAAATTGTCTGCTTAATTTTACTGAGCGCAGCCTTTCCCAGATGTCCTTCGCGGTGGAGCCCTCCTTTGGAGGCTGTCCAAGAGTTAAACGGTCTCTGGCTTCGCTAGTCGCTGTCTAGGGTGCTGAAGTCTGAGCGGGGCTTCGGTAGCCAAAGAATTCGGGTCTATCCCTCTCGCTGGTACTATGCCTTCTGGGCTCACCGGAGGTGCCCAGAAGAATAAACTAATTAAGGTAAAATGTGCAACAGCGATGTGGAGCCTTGTAGATCATAAACGGGAACGGCAAAATCAATGGCGGCCCCTCTGTAGGCAGAGGCCCAGAGGCCTGGGCGACAGGAGGGTTGGGAGCCTGTGATTTAGGAAGAGCAAATGCGCTGGCAGCTGCAACCTGGGTAATTAGGTGTGTCAGGAAGACAGATAAACAGCGAGCTGTGCAGGTCGATGGCACAGGCAATAAACACCCAGCATTGGCCCCTGGCCCAAGTCAGTGCTGAGGTGGGCCTCACCTCCTGGCTCCTTGTAGCTGCACTTTGTTTTGGTCCAGGGTCCCACACTAAAGTGGGCCAGAGCTCAGAAAGAGGAGGGGCTGTCAGCAGGGTGGGAAGTGGAAAGAGGCTCTCCCGAGGCTCTGGAGAAAGACTGAAAGAATGGGGGCCCAGGAAAAGGATGCCACTGGGCAGGGGAGGGGGGCTCCGTGGGTCAGCGTTACAGAGGTGAGTCTGGGAACTTTTAGGCACGGAGGTTACCACCAAACAGCTGAGTGGCTTTGTGACAGCCAGCAGCATCCATTTGTGGGGTGATCGTGGGGAGTCACCTACTTATCCTTCTCTCTTAGCTACGAAATGGGGTAATGGGAACGGCTGCCTCTCCATCAGGGCTATTATGAGAGTAGGTTAGTTAGTGTCTGTAAAGTGCTTCCAATGATGCCCGGACACAGGATAAATCCCGCAAACAACAAGAGCCTCTCTGTCCAGTGCTTCCCCTTCCTCCAGGGAATTATAGGGCATGACCAGGCCAGTCCTCAACAAACCACATCCCAGGAGGCAACTGTGACATTAAGTTTCAAATGCCTCACAAGACTCAGTCAATGGAGAGCCAGCAGAGCAGTGATGGCCCCAGGGGAGAAAGAACTAGTCCAGACAAAGGCTGTATTTGAAAAGAATGGACTCAGACTCACATGGTCTCTGGTGGAATACCTGCCCTCTTCTCCCTCCCTCTATCCCAGAGTGAAGAGGTAAACTCTGCCAGCTCCCTGCCAGTGCTCCCCCACTAATGCTCCCCTGCTAGTGCTCCCCTGCTGGTGCTCCCCCACCAGTGCTCCCCCACCATCGTCCTTAGCTTCCTCCAGAATCTCCCCAAGAAAACTCGTGCCACCTAGATAAACCGTGGTTCAGGTATCCACTCCTCTATGTGAAGTTGCACAGATACTGTCAGATGGCAACGCCCAGCTCCAAACTGGCATGATGTGGCAAAGCCTTCTCGGCCGGTGTTACAAGGCTAGTGGGAGAAGCTCTGGGTCCTTAGCTAAGACCAAAGTGGTGAACTCTGGGACCCTGTACTCCTACCTGTGCTTTCGTGCATGTGTGCATGCATGTGTGGGTGCTGGTCAAAGGACAACTCTGTGTGTGTGTGTGTACAACATTGGGTGTCATTCCTCAGGAGTTGTCCCCCTTGTTCTTGCTTTGTTTTCCTCTTGAGACAGGGTCTCTTACTGGCCTAGAGCATGCCTAGTAGGGCAGGCTGGCTGCCAGTGAACCACTGGGATTTACTTGTCTCTACCGTCCCGGAGTTGGGATTACAAGCATGTGACATCTGCACCTGACTTATGGATGTGAGTTCTGAAGAGCGAACTCAGTAGCACTTTACTGATTCATCTCCCCACTGCCCAATCCTTGTATTTGAAAACACGGTCTCATACAACCCAGGCTATCCCCTACATTCACTATGTAGCTAAGGATGACCCTGAACTCCTGATCTTCCCCCTGGCTCCTCAGGGCTGAAAGCATAGACACGTGTCACAACAACTAGCTTTCCCACACTCTATGGTGCTGCTTTGGTGGTCTCTCTTCGGGCATGCTGCTCATGGTCGCATGGGGCGGGGCACAACACAGGCTATATGGGGAGTGCAGCTTCTAAGCTCGTCTTCCAAAGAAGCTAAGCTCGGGCAGCTGAGGACCAGGACTCTGCATCTAAAGGGAAGTAGACCGGGGATGCAGAGACCCGAGAATCCATTGCAGGGCCTGAGAAAAGGGTGGGGTTTCAGAAATAAATAAGATGGCGTGCATTAAAGCACATCTCAGACTTGACAGGGCACAGGAAGCTCCAGACAGCAATGTGGGTACCGGGCTAGCAGGCGCTGTGTAAAGCTTGATTTTTTTTCTGAGTGTCTAGTGAATTCCAAAGCTTCTAGCACAGGCATCACACTATGGGTAGTGAGGCACAGGGCCTCTGGTTGCAGCTGGAGCCAGCCTGGCTGAAGGAGGAACTGGGCAAGAGGTGCATCTCCAGAGAGCAGATGGCCCATCTGCTGTGTAGGCAGAGCAGGCTGCCCAGATCCTCTCTCTCTCTAGCACGGTGACTGACACCTCATTTCCTCTCTGGGAGGTTACGAGTGTCCCTGCAGAACACGGAGTGTCTCCTTAGGTGTGACACAGCCCAGAAGCTCTAAAGGAGGAGTTAGAAATCCGAGTTTGTAAAAACCAAAGTTTCTCATCTTACAAAACCCACTAGGAGCGAGGCCGGAAGAAAAATGACAAGCCAGGGAAAACCAACCACGACGTGTATTTCAGACAAAGGGCTAATTTTCCTAATTTATAAAGAGGTGTTCCAAATCAATAAGAAAAAAAGACCAATAGTCAATAGGGAAAAAAATGGGCAAAAGCTAGGCATAGACAAGAGAGTCAAATATATAAAAATATTCCCGGCCTCACTCATTTAAGAAAAATGAAAATTAAAACTGCTCTTGGAAATCAATTTTTTCCTATCAGATTGGCAAATACGGAAAACAGAGTTGATGAAATGTTGTTAGTGAGCCTTTGGCAAGTGTTTGCGCATCAGACACCCAAACAGCGAGGCAAGTGCGGCCCCCAGGGAGGGCAGCCTGGTACTCATGTGTGTATTCCCTTGACACGGTCACTCTGTTTCTGTCAGTTTATCTTAAAAATATCCACGCAATCATGGAAAGCAGGGGGTTATATGAGCTCATTCACTGAGTGGCATTCTTTGTAAGGAGAAAAAGAAAAGAAAACACGGTTTCATATAACCCAGGCTATCCCCTACATTCACTATGTAGCTAAGGATGGCCCTGAACTTCTGATCTTCCCCCTGAATTGCATGCAAGCAATACCAGTGTTTGCCCATCGAGAAGTGATTTAATTAATGGCGTATCTATACGTGGGAGTACTATACAGCCATAAAAGAATGCAGGGTCCTTCTGTGTGTTGTTGTGAAGTAATATCCAGAGCATATTTAAAATGCAAACAGCAGAATTGAGATCAGGACCCGCTGTGTGCATGCAAGATGGGGAGGTCTGTGAAGCAGAGCTGGGAGGGGGGCAGTTAATAGATATTTTAATATAGCTTTAAGCACAGGGCTAAAACAGAGGCCCTCAAAAGAAAGGCAAGACACACCCAAAAGCACAGCTGTGAACTCTCCAAAGAAGAGTCATAGAGAGTTAGTGTGGTCGTGGGAACCTCCAGGGAAAGCCACCCAGACCACGGACTGCAATGGTGTCTTCTTGCACATGCCAGTCCACTGCTCATCTTTTTAACTGAGTGGGTACAAAGAGAGTGAGTGCTGCGTTCACAGTTGGTGCTGACCCACCCACTACCACACACCAGTCAGGGGCAGGTGGTGACAGGGACAGGTGTGTCAGGGTAGGAATTCCAGAGGATGGATCTGCCTAAAAGTTAAGGGGTCCCAGGCTCACAGATGCGGAGGGAGGCCCTAGCAGTCTCTTGTCCCCTCCTGTCTGGTGCATGTTCCCACAGAAACCCTGGTTTGTCTTTTCCCAGAACAGTTCAGCACAGGTAGGCTTCCAGGACCTGGCTTTCTTCAGACTGGTTAGTTCTCTTCCGTTCTCTCTCCAATTCTCAAGCCTTGCCCCAAGCCCACTTTCAACTCTCAAATGACAGTCTCCCCCTGCACCTAGCCCTTTTGCTGCCGGAATGGAGCCTATTACCTCCCTCTCAGGGCACCTGTGGAGGTGCTGGCCTTCTGTGGCCACTGAATCACCCTGTGCTGTCAGGGCGTATTTAGCAAATGCAGGTGCAAACCACTACGTTCTTTTCACCCTTTAACCCAACTCTTCACACAAGAGTCCGTATTTGACACCAAGTTGACAGGCACCTCTCTGAGTTCTGGAGTACAATGCTGAGCTAGACAACGTATGAGAACTGGACAGAGCTAGCATATAACCCACTCCCAGACTCAGGTAAGAGGTACGAGGACAATAAGCTAGTTAAAGAAGTAAGGGCATAGGGGTTGGGGATTTAGCTCAGCGGTAGAGCGCTTGCCTAGCAAGCACAAGGCCCTGGGTTCGATCCCCAGCTCCGAAAAAAAAAAAAAAAGAAAAAAAAAGAAGTAAGGGCATAATTTAAGATAAGGTGCCTCTTGGGGGGGCCTTACTTGAAGAGTGAGCTCTGCGAAAAGCATTTCAGGCCTGAGGAGCAGCAAGTTTGAACTTCAGGCAAAGGTGTAGTAAGTGGAGAAAGGGGGAAAGGTTAGCACAGTCATTTGGCTATGCCGGGAAAGGGTTGCAGGTAACCTAAAGACCTTGAAAATGGTCTGCAGTGCCACTGGAGGGAGGAGACTTTATGAAGTCTGCATTGTTCATGTTCTATTGATGAGTCAAGACAGAGGGGTCAAAAGCTTGTCTAAGGTCACCCACAAGTTTGCAAAGACTGACTCCCAGAGGATATTGCCAGGTACTTTAGTGTTAACATCTCACTGGGGGCTGGGGGAGAGACGCTGTCAACACCCCAAAAGGCCACGTGACTACAGTGGCTGGCTTAGGCTCTCGAAGAAGCTCTCAGGATCTTCACAGAGGGCAGGGTAGCAACGGCTGAGTGCTGTCTGGGCTGGACCAAGGAAGTGCTGACATGACACAAATGTCCCTGTTCTATGCCCACCCCATGTTGATGAATCAATGGATCACTCAACTACAAAATTAACTCAAACCCACAGACATCCCTCAAACCCACAGAAGGTCATCAGGAGGGGTACACGAGGCTGAGACTGCCGGATCAGTCTCCTAGAGCCAGATCTTTTGGGCTGTGGTGTTGTGACATCTCTCTTGGCTTTCTTCTGCTTGGGCAGGGACTCGCTCTCTGTTTCTTCCTGAGACTTATTTAGTCAATTTTAATTAAGCTCTTGGGATAGTAACGACCTGGCTAGGGCCACTTGGAATCACACAGTGACCTTTTCTCTTGCCTGGGGTCACCCAGAAAAGTTTGGGTGGACTGACTCCCAGAATATATTGTAGGATCTCAGGCGCTTCTAGGCACTTTAGTGTTAACATCCCAAACCTGGTTGCGGGAGCCTTTAGAGAGCTTAGTTGTGGGGCTTAGAGACCAGGGACTAGGAGAGGACGCCAGATGGTGAGAGAAACTATAGGCTGTCCTGGGAAAAGCATGGAGGGATCCCCAGTGCTTAGAACAGTGTTGACACATAGTAGGTGTTCACTAGCAATTTGTCCAAAAAGTAAGAACATCAACGGGGACTACTCATTGTTTGGCCGACCACAGACTTGGGATGATTCCTGGGTAGTGAATCACAGTCTTTCTTGGGCTGCAGTGTGGCCTTGAGAGTTAAGTGTCAACAGCCTGGTAATGGGTTCCTATCCTATTCAGCCTTCTAACCTGATTGTTGCAGCTCAGGCGGAAGTCTTCTACCACCTCACCCCCCCCCAATAACCCTCTACGGAACCTTTGCTCTGGGATTCACAATGACTACTCTAAGAACATGCACGAGGGGGGCTGCTGCCTCAGAGACTGCCCTCAGGTCCCCTCTCAGTGCGTTGTCTGGGGGAAGCGGTCCCTTACTCTGGCATCTTGCCTGAAGAGCGCAATCAGGACAGTTGTCCCCCGTCCTGCTTCCTGGCATTCCAGGGCCTTCCTGGGGACCTGTCCCTTCTGCAGGCATCCTCGACTCTGCTTCTTTTCTGACCTTGCCCCACATTAAAGAGTTGATCAGCCCATCAATTAATCTCGTCCTAATCCAATCTCGGCTTGGTGGAGAGAGGGCAGTAAATCCAGCTGGGCAATCATGCCCTGATATTTGTGTTGGGATAATTACCATCTCTCAGGCCTCACTCGGTGGCAAGATGAGATGAAAACCCATAAAACACCACTCAGGGCTGTGGCTCATTGTTTCTTGGCGGCACAAGACTGGCTTGCAGCCAGCCAGCCTGCCCACCCCTGCCCCTGGCGTGGGGCCCCAACCTTTCCCCCCTCTCATTCATGCAACTGGCTGATCTCAAACTCCAGGAGCAGCCTGGGTGGGATGCTGGATTACCACTGGCAGTGGAAAGCCTGTGGGTGTTGGTGGGGAGTGTTGGGGGGCGGGGTCCCACAGTCAGGCACTTGTTAGCCTCCTGGACCTTGGAGAGCTCGGGGCAGCATTGGTTTGTGGAAATCCAAACCACAGATTAGACCAAGAGCTGGCTATTATCTGGAAGTGTCCTGAGCACAGCCAACGTCTAGGGGGCGCCATGGTTGGGATACTCTGCTGGGTTTGGGTGAGTCAGCTAACTTCTTAACACCCTAGTTTCTTCAATGCAATGTTAGACTGCTAATTCCTTCCTAACAAGACTGCTGGGAGGCTGCCTGAGAGAAAGCACTGAGGGTTGGGAGCCAGGGCCTGGCACACAGAAGGTGTTCTTTATATTAGTCACCATTAGCCTGGTGGACATCAGTCTCCTGGCTACCCAGTGTGGTCTCTGGGCCATCTGTACCTGGTAAACCCAGGAGCTGGTAGTTAGGAATAGCAGGCTCATGTCCTGACCGGAATAGTCGGAACGCATTTATGTAGACACTCACTTAACAGGGATGCACGTGGCGGCATGAGAAGAGCTGGAGGAAGCACCAAGAACTCCAAGGTCAGCCTTCCTCAGAGTCCTGTGCCCACCACCGCCCTGATACCCAGAGTCTCTGCCTGGCACACAGGAATCTGTGGGAGGAATCCTTGCACTGGGCTAAAAGCTGAGGAGGCAAATTCTAGAAGGTCTCCAAAGTGCTGAGAATAGCCTAGGAGAGCATGGGAATAGTCCAGGGACATCTGTTGATTCCAGGAGTGATTCACATGAGCTGAAGGGCCACACAGGGGTGGTGGAATGGCAGGAGGGGAGGGCGGGAGGAGGGGAGCAGGGGGAGAGAAGGGGAGGAAGACACCTCAGGCCAAGGGAGAAAATGATGTTCGGTCTGAGGGAGAAGGTTCTTTTTCATGCCCCGGTGTCCCAGTTCAGGGTCCCGAGGATGAAAATCCAAACTCCATCCTCCCTCCCCCAGGAGATGAAGGGTCATCCTGGGGTCTCTGTCCAGCACAGGAGGTCTTGGAGGCAGAGGGGACTGGCTGAGAAAGGGCTGTCAGTGAAGGGAAGAGGTATCTGGGGCAGGAAGAGAACTGACAACCCGACCCTCACCTGAGAAGGCGTTATTGGTGTTGAGAAAGTAGATCTCCTCACGGCCATCCCCATCGATGTCACAGGCTGTGACCCCAATGGCATTCCCTTGCCGATCTCTCAGAGCATAGTAGGGTGAGCTGCGCTCATCCACTGCGATGTTCACCAGCCGACTCTGGGCTCGGTTGTACTTCAGGACCAGGTTGGGGCCATTGTACCTGAGAAGGAACAAAGAGAAGGTTTCGATGGTGAGTCCACCCAGCTCAGAGTCCGTTGCACTTGAGGAAGTTGGCCCGTGGCATACACAGGAAGGAGCTTTGCCTCAGGAAGTCCTGGGTCTGAAAGAAACTGAGGTTAGAGAGAAGTGGATCAGAGCCATGCAGAACACAATTCAAGGAGTGGGCTGGTCAAGGGGAGCGGGCAGCCCCAACTGAGGGCCTGGCTGAAGGAAAACCTCCTTGACTTTTACCTTGTCCATTTCACGGTAAACGGCATTTTCCCACCTATGACTTCATTAACTTAAAAAAAACAACAAGCTATGCGGCTAGAAATTCGCTTCGCAAGGGAGAAACAGATGAGGTCCCTCAGAGAAACTGCAGCTCAGAGGAGCTGAGTGTAACTCCCTGGGGAGGGAAAACGGGATGAGGTGTCAGTGCCTGTGCCCAGGCACCTCTCTGCTGCTCTCCTGGGACCTCCTACCCACAATCCGCACCCCGTGTGAGTTATCCCTGAGAGTCTGCTAGGAGGAAACGCCAGATCATGCGTGAGATGAGAGACGACCCCTCTCGGGGTTGAGGGTTACCGGGCTGGATACTTTTCTTAGGGAGTTGGGATGAAGTTGAAGCTGCCCTTCACTCATGCCTGTCTCTCCTGAACCCACGCAACCCTCCTTATCACATGGAAGCCCCAGGTTTGTCTCTACATGAGGGACTTTGCACTTGCTGTGCCCTCTAGGTGGGATGCTGGTCTAGACAGTCATACGTCTGGCTTTCCCCATCCCCCCGCCCCCATGTTCTTCAAGCCCTCACTGACCGTACTCCCTGCATCTGTATCTCTAACCACTCTTCCTCCGAGTTCCCCATGCAGCCTCACAGCTCTAGCAGTCTCTGTGTTTTGGCTCGTCTTTCCCTGCTCTCTCCACTGGAACGTTGGCTCTGTGAGAATAGAACCTTCTCTTCTTGCTGTGCTCTACAACCTAGCACAGCACCCGACATATAGTAGGTGCTCACTAAATCTTTACTGAATGAAATCTCTGAGTCCTGTGGGCTCGAGTGTCCCATGGTCGCTGCTTTCCCACCCCTCTTCCACCTGGGGGAAGTTGAGGGTATCCAAGGTTCTTCCAGGCAGCACAGCCAAGTATGATGCCTCCCACCCCAGAACTGCAGCCTGCCAGAGAAACCCTCATGCCCCCATTCACCAGAGACTGCCGGCTAGCTTGTGTTTCCAGCTGGGTGGTGCATCCACCATGAGCTGGCTTAGATGACCCAGGGAGGACAATCAGTTCTTGTAGGTCTTTGGGAGAAACCTCGCCTTAGTCCTGAAATAGATCCAACCTAGCCCTCTCCCTTGTCACCAGAAGCTGGAGAAGTTCAGGGGATGCTGGTGGCTGGCCAAGAGCCTTCTGGTACCCACAGAGTGAAAGGGGAGATGGAGCTCACGGGGGCCGAGTCAGCACTGGGTGATGGGAGGGTGCGCCTTAGACACCTTGACGAAGTGTGTCTGAGAGCTGAGCATCAAGGACGGAGTGTTACCTTTAGAGACACGCGGCGGCAGAGACAGAACACGAGTTCTAGCCCTGTCAGCAGCTGGCTCTGGCCCCAGGGGATGGATGTGACTTTTAGTGTAAAATACTAGTCCTGAAAACCCCAGGCCCTCACCTCTTCCATCGGACTACATCTGTCTTCTCAGACCATGTGTTCACTGGGTGCTGGCCTCACTAAGAGAGCACACTGTCATTCAGTGTCTTGCTCAAGCCCCCACACAACACAGAAAGGAAAAGGTAGGGCATATTTCTGAAAGAGCAACCAAGAGTTGGAGAGGCCAAGTGAGGTCCAAGGTCACACAACCTGGGCTTCTCCCTTCAGGGCAGGAATTCTATGTTCTTTCCATGCTGGCTGAGACATCACTGCTCAGTCCTGTGCATATTTGGCTTCCCCAAAGTAGCAGCTCTGAGGAACGTAAGTGGTGGAGGCTACAAGAACCGGACATTTTAACAGCACTTGACAAAGTTTGCGAAGTGCTTTCCGATCCTCTGCTCCATGGAGGCCCTAACTCTGCTGTACTTAGGGCTGTGGCCTTGGGCTCTAGACTCTGCTGTTCTCTTCGGTGAGGTGGAAACTGGACTAAACAAGGAGACCTGAGTGTGGCTGTGGGGCAAGCATCCAAGCCTGCTCTCTCACGAGTGTGGCCGTGGGAAGAGCATTCGAGCCTGCCCTTTCACATTCAACCAGAATGATTCCAAGTAGATGATTTCCACCATACCCTTCATCTTCCAGAATCTGGTGAGCAAGGGGTCCCCAGGCTGAGTGGGACAGCCTGGAAGTGCTATGGGTCCAGGGGTAAAAGATGGGTAAAGCCAGTGTCCCCCCATGATGTGGTGGGGGAGTCCCCACCTAATGCCCAGCATTGATACCCATTTCATCCCCTACCTCTTGGGTAATGCAGATGTTTGCCATGCTCTGGGGCCAGCTCCCAACAGGAGGGGAGGAAACATGGCTTCCCCACATGTTGGAGACTAGACCTTTTATCCTGAATCTGAGTGACTGGGGTGGGCAAACGATTCTTGTCCCTATGAAGTGGCCCTTGATCATCTCTTCTTGGAAGATTATGGGGTGCTAGTCTCAGGGTGTTTCCTATGGAGATTGTGGGTGAAGTAGACAGGCTGGGTCAGCCTTGAGTGGCTACACAATTAGCACATGTCAAGGGGCTCTCCAAACTTACATGGGACATGGGAGGAGGTCTGACACTCTGGTCACATCTCATCAGGGATTAGAGACATAAATTCTGTTTTGTGTGGGGGTCTGAAAACTCTCAAGGCACAGCCAAGTCAGGGCACTGCCCCAGAGGCCAGCCTTCCCTCCATCAGTTCTCCCTTGGCTAGCCCTACAGCACTAACATCTGCTGTCCCAGGCTGCCCCCAGGAAAACCCCCACCCTTCGTCTCCAGGGAGCTGTTGTTACAGCCTGCTTCCTCACCAGCCCCTGAAGATGTACTGCCCTTTCCGGCTGCACCTGTGTCTTTGTTCAGCTGCAGCCCCCTGCTCCATGGGGAACATTCTCCCACCCTCCTGGATCCATCCTGTGTGAAGTCAGCCCCACGTGCTAGACTAGATGTGACCTTCTCTCTTCCGGGTATCCTGCAGTGTCTTGCCTTGGCGAGCTCTCGAGAGGGCAGAGGTGAGTCTGTACCACATCCCTTCTCTCATTAAGTGCACACTGCCGGAGTCCAAAAGGATGTGTGTCTCTCTGCGTGTGCTATGCTTCGAGCACTCTATGGCAGGTACTCATACACAGACCCCAAGAAGGGCTTAGGGGAGAAGGGGTGGAGGGGTGGGTGGGGATGGAAGGCGTGAGGGGTAGCGATGGGAGGGTGAAGGGTGAAGGATGAAAAGTGAAGGAGTGAGAAGTGGAGGGTAAGAAGGGAAGGGATGGTATGTGTGGATGCAGGGGGGAGGGTGGGTGGTGAAGGATGAGGGGGCGAGGAGTGGAGAGGGAGGGTCAGGATAAGAAAGGATGGGTAAGAGGAGGAGAGGGAGGGGACTGGGGGGATGAATGGGGAGGGGTAGTAAAGAAGATGACGAAGATCAAGGAGTGTGTGTGTGCACGTGTAAGCATGTGTCTGTGTGAGTGTATGTGAATGTGTGTGAACATGTGTGCAAATGTGTCTCTATGTGCACGCATGTGTATATGCATGTGTGTGCATGCACGTGTGTATACATGTATATGTGAGTGTGTGCATGTGCACACACATGCATGTGTGTCTGTGAGTATATATATGTGCGTGTAAGTGAGCATACATGTACATGCCTGTGTGAGCGTGCATGTGTAAGTATGCATGTGTGTCTGTGTATGAGTGCACGTGTTTGTGTGTGTATGTGTGTGTGTAAATGAGAATGTGTGCCAAGCACTTTTAAATCCCACTTCATCGTGATATGCCTGGGACACTGGCCCTATTCATGACCCCATTTTATAGATGTGAACACTAGAGTACAGAGGTGATGTGACTCATCCACAGTCCCTCTGTGGTATCAGTGCCGCTCTGAGGAGCCTGGGCAAAACAGAGGTTCTGTGCTTCTCTTCTCTGACACTTGCTGGGGAACATTGGGTGTTTGTAGAAGCCCATGGGGCTTTGAAAGCACAGTTAAATGGAGCCAGGAAACCGGGCGGGGCCCCACGTTCTTGAAAGATAGCTGTGCTGTGTAATATCAAAGAGCGTGCCAGCCATGGTTATACTAGCACAGTCTTGGGGTGCATCCTGACGGTGGCTTGAGCTTGTCACTCTTCTCCTCTAAGTTTTCAGCTTCCTCATCTGTAGCTCGGTGCTGCTCACACCTTGAAGGACCGCCGTGAGGCGTGTGAGAGTATGTGTGACAACACTTGGTAAACTGTGAATAGTTACACAATTGTAAGCTCTTATCATTAAAAAAAAAAAATCACAACAAGCCCAAGGCGTGACCTTTTGCTCCCCGGTGATCAAGTAGTTAGTGTTTAAACATGCTACTACTTCTCATACCCAAACATGCTACTCTGGTTAGGTAGGTGGACTTCTTTATCTATTTCTCAAAAGAGTTGTCTTTATAAGTGGTCTCAGCTTTCCCATCATGCATTTCCTTTTCCCATCTAACCTTGGTTCAAAAAGTCGCTCTGGTTGCTGTCCTTGGTGGCTCTAATGTGGCCAGATTGAGGGAGGCCCTGTCTGCCCTTATGGAGTTTAGCCTCTTGGAAACCAGTGGCACTGTGGCAACCCCCAACTGTCCTCCACTCTCCTGTAGGACAGCCTATTCACCAGGCTTTACAACGCCCTGCCTTACTTTCTTCCCTCTCCGGCTTCCTCTCCTTTTCCCACACTGCTGGGTTCCTTTTCCTATTTTTACCTTCGGACTGCTGGAGTCCCCAGGTCGGGCCTTGGTTCTGTTGTCTTCTCTCTCTCTCTGTTTCCTAGTTGGTCATATCCATTCTCATGACTGACAACCCCTAAATTTATATTTCTAGCCCAGGCTCCGACTCATATATCCGACGGCCTACCTGACATCTCCCCTCATGCGCCCGAGACGGAGCATGTCCGAAATGGAACTATTGATTGCGCCATTTCTCCCTCCCCCAAGTAGGCACCCAAGCACTAAACCCGGGAGCTTGGCATCGGCCTCAGCCTCCCCTCCCCTTCGTTTTCCCATCTAATCCATCAGCCCTTCTTGTCATATCTACCTCTAAAAATACCTCAGCGTTATTCTTTTCTTCCCTCCCCGACTGACTGCCACCATCTCTGGGGTGCCTCCTTTCTCTGTTTTCCTCGTTCGCCTCACTGATCTAATCTCTTTTATGAGTCAGAAGCATCTTTTTAACACATAAGTCAGAGCGTGCCAGCTACCTCCTTGAACCTCTTGGGTGGATGCTGTGGTTTGAGTCTGATGTGTTCCTCACAGACCCGAGTTCTCAAACCCTTGGCCCCCAGCAGGTGGAGTTTTCTTAGGGGGCGCTGTGGAACCTTTTGGACAGGAGGCGTGGTTGGTGGAAGTGAGGGTGGGGCTTTGATGATTAAACAGGATCTCCTTCTGGTCTTATTTTCTGCTTTCTGACCCACCAAAATGTGGTCAAAACTTAGCCATGCCGCCACGCCGCCACGCCATCTCTGCCATGGTGGATTTGATTTCTGATACCAATGGCCAAGACAGGATTTTCTTCCTGCTTGTTGCTTCTGTTGGGCGAGGAAAGTGTGCGAGCTGCTGCTGCTGTGGGTTTCATTGGGTCTGGTCTGGCCCCGCCCACTTTGCAGCCGCCTACTTGACTGGCTGACTCTGCCCTGTAGATTTCATTCTACTTCCTCCTGCTGCTCCCCAAAGCTGGCCCATCTCCTCTCTTAGGGTTCACCTTAAAAGGCAGCTCCCCACAGAGATCGCCCGTTTTCCATCTCCCGATTTCTGCACCCTCTTTTCCGCAGTTACCTGTTCTCTCTCGGTTGCCTGTTTCTCCCAGAAGGCTACAAGAGACAAGTGGATAGGGGACATGCTTCCTGTCCTCCACCCAGTCCACACCAAGTGTACAATACAGCTCTTCAGAGTGAAGAATTAGTGCCAGTTGAACAAAAGGCACAGTGTGCAGTCTCCTGGTTTGTCCTTTTTTTTTCTTTTCTTTTTTTTTCGGAGCTGGAGACTGAACTCAGGGCCTTGCGCTTGCTAGGCAAGTGTCCTTTTTTTTTTTTTTAATGGCACTTTTTGTTTATATTTTAAATGTTACCTCATTTCCCAGTTTCCTCTTCAGAAATCCGCTATTCAACACCCCCTTGCTTCTATGAGGGTGCTCCCTCACCCACCCACCCACTCCCTCCGGCCTCCCCACCCTTCCATTCCCCTACACTGGGGCATCGAGCCTTGACAGGACCAAGGGCCTCTCCTTCCACTGATGCCCGACAAGGCCATCCTCTGCTACACATGCGGATGGAGCCATAGGTCCCTCCGTGTGTTCTCTTGGGATGGTGGTTTAGCCCCTGGGCGCTCTAGGGGTCTGGTTGGTTGTGTTCTTCCTATGGGGCTGGTTTCTCTTTTATCCTCCAATTTTGGTAATTCTCCAAACATGTACAAACCGCCATGACAGAGAGGATGTGGACAGCTGATATCCGGGGTAGAGGTGAGGAAGAATTACTGACGGAGACAGAAGAGTTACTTTGTCGTTGGTGGTGTTGCTATTGTTGGTCGTGCTGTTGTTGTTGTTGTTGGTAACTGTGACCCATGTGAGGGGAAAAATCCTTTAGCTAAAAGGATGTAATCACTAAGAATTTACTGCGTGCCAGGTACTAGGCTAAATAATTTGCATGTGATATCTCTTTTTGTAAAACAGAAGGCTTTTTAGACATGAGAGCTATGTAACATATCCATTTTGAGAATTAAGAACAGAAAACTTCTTTCTTCTTTATATAAAGTAAATTATGAAAAAAATCTACCTGACATAACAGTCAGGAGAGGAAGAAGCAGGGGCCTGGTATGGTGGTGCGTACTCGCAGCACTAGGGAGTCAGAGGCAGGGGGATTTTTGTTGGTTTGAGGAAAGCCTCGTCTACAGAGTGAACTTCAGGACAGCCAGGTCTACGTAGAGACCTTGTCTCAAAGGGGGAAAATCCACAGAGGGAGGCAGGGAGGGAAAGAGGAGGGGAGAAGGGCATCTGCATACAGACAGACTGAACGCTGGAGACAGACAGACAGACCACACAAAGATGGACACAAGCGTGAGCCTATAAGCAGAAAGACACACATCAACACAGATGGAGGGTGGGACTCAGACCAACAGAGACGCACAGAAAGGGGAGCTGGTCAACCTGCAGACCAGACAGACGGAAAGATTAGCTAAGTCAACGTGATTGCATTTAGAGTTACCATGGAAACAAACTTCTGGGCATGGCTGTGAAGAAGTTTCTAGATTGGGAGAACTGAGGAGAGAGACCCAGCCTAACTGGTGGTGGTGATGACACCATTCTGAGGTGAGGTACTGAACTGAAGGAAACGGTGCAAACAAGCTGGGTAGGAGTCTCTCTCTCTCTCTCTCTCTCTCTCTCTCTCTCTCTCTCTCTCTCTCTCTCTCTCCCTCTCTCTCTCCTTCCTGGCTTTGAAGCAGCTTCCTTAAGCTCCTACTCCATGCCTTCTCCACTATGATGAGCTGTTAAAGCAATGATGGTATTAACATTTTTCCCATTTTCCCATTTTATTTTATTTTACTTTATGTGTTTGAATTTTGCTTGTATGTACACATACCATGTCCAAGCCTGGTGCTCAAGTAGGCCAGAAGAGGGCATCGGACCCTGGGGAACGGGATGCAGATGGTTGTGAGACACCACGTGGGTGCTGACAGCTGAGCCTGGGTCCTCTGCCAGAGCGGCAAGTTCACTTAAGCACTGAGCCATCTCTGCCGCCTCTCAAAGCAATAATAAAAGTAACGAACACAGCGTGTCACCAGGAGGCCAAGATGTTGTCACCGGGAAACAGTCCCATATGGTGGGTTACCTTAGACAATTCTTATAACAATGTTTTAAAGATATGTTGTATTTTCATGACTATGGGAGTAAAAGACATACTTTATATTTGGTCATGTTAATAAATACCCTCAGCTATACGTTAAAAGAAGTGAGTTTCTGGTAAAAAGTGATTAGCTAGCCATTAGATAAGATTAATTGAAAGACAAACTTATATTTGGTCTAAAGCAATAATCAGCCAAAGAACAGTATGTGGCCTCCTGCCTGCTTTTGTAAATAAAGTTTTATTGGAACATAAGCATGCAAAATTCATGTATCACGTATAGCTACTTTTGGCAAAAGACAGGATTGAGTGGTTGCAACAGGGACTGTATGACCTAAAAGCTAAAAATACCATCTGGCTCTTGGCAGATAGAAACTGTCATCCCTCATCAAAAAGGTGTTAGCCATATACATTATCACAATTTACATCTATAATATCTCAAATATACGATATATGATAACATATGTATGTTATATAACACACATATATGATGACATATGTGACATACAATACAGACACAAATATATATGAAACATATATATTTGCAGGTGGTAATATACTTTGAGTCTGGGATGGCTTTGTGATTTGCCTGGACAGTGAAAACATGGTGACAATGACGATGTGCCAGTTCCAGTCTCAGCCCTTCAGAGGCCCAGCAGTTTCCATCTGTCTCTGGGGAAAGACGATTACCACGTAAGAAAAATCTGATGCTCGTAAGATAATCAGGAGCTGCAGAAGTCGAGTCAGCTCCATGGATGAGGCACCAGGCAGGCAAAGTAAAGATCTCTTTGGCCCTCAGTCTAGCCTGTTGATACTGGAAACAGCAGCACCAGGCTACACGGGGATTGTGTAGAGGAGAAGAACTATCCAGCAGGTTCTAGACCAAAATCCTGAGGCACAGAATGGGAGCAATGATAAATCATCTTAAAGCCATTAAGTTTTTGGAAAGAGATCAGATAACAATGAGCTATCACCTCAGACCTAAGGGAAAGAAAAATATATCCCTGGAAAGTAGGAAAAAGGATTATTCATAAATCAGTGGAGTTCTCTGGGCGAGCCATTTGAATTCACAACCAGCCTGTCTGTCCAGTGGAAGGCTGGATACAGTTGGCTTTTGGATGGGTCTCAGAATATTGGACTGTGTCCTCAGAGCCCGCAGAGAAGAGCTAAGAATGAACAGGGAGCCTGGCGTGGGGGTGCATGCGACAATCCCAGTATCTGGGAAACTGAGGCAGGATGAGGCAGGAGGAACACAGACTGGAAACAAATGAAGAAAAACCGAGAAAACCAGAACAGTCCCTACCGTTCCCCACAGGGACTCCAGGGATCACCGTGTTTTGAGTTCTTATTTTCTTTCTAGCGTATCACAGCTTGGATGTGAAAGATCTCTCATCTGCTCGTGTGTTTGAAGACTTCATCCTGGGCTCATGGTGCTGTGTTGGGAGGTCAAGAAGTGTGACTAAGACAGAAGTGGGTTTCTGGGGACCGGCCTTGGGGGCAGTGCCTGTATTCTGGCCCAAGCGTTCCGAGTCATGTTTCTGCCTGTACCGCTAGCTCTCATTGCCCAGGCCCAAGTTTTTCCAGGCACCGCATCTTCCCAACCGTGCTGGACCACACCCTCTGAAACTGTGATGGGAAAGCACCCTCTCCGCTCTGAAGCTGTTTCTGTCAGGCATTTGGCCGCAGCGACGGGAGAAGTAACTCCTACCCAGCTGTAACTAAGTTTCCCACTTTTAATCGAATTCCTTTGAGCGCAGATTATTTCTCTGGAAGTGTACAGGATGATCTCCCTTCCTTTTCTCATGCTTACCTCGTTGAAAGCCATTGGAGTTAAATAGGACCCGAAAACATATGGAAAGGCATTCAGACAGGAGGTTTCCATGTTGCCTTTCCAATAGGATCCATCTGGAGATCAAGGATTCGCCGTGAAAGAGCACGGCATCGAGAATGGGAGGTTCCTGGGTGGGGTGAAGGGTGTGGGAAGGTCAGTTCTCTAAGCTGGGAAAGGACATCCCGAAAGAAATGCAAGGCAGATTTGATCTTTATTTAAGAGTGGGCCAGGGTGGAGAAGACCTCACAAGGACAGAGCTCTACCGAAAACAGTGGCTAAGATGAAGGGAAAACCCCACTTCTGTCCTGAAGGGTGGACCGTTTTCCAAGAAAGGGATGCTTGGAATGAAAAGGTAAGAATAAACTGCGGCCACACGTGTCTGTGTTCTGTAAAAACTCCACATGGAGTGATTGATGTACGATTCATTCCAAAAAAGCTCTGCCGTCTGTGCTCAGTGCCTTTGGGGTTTCCTGTTTTCTGATGATGCACAGAAGCACCTGGAAGGCAGAGACCCTCACTGGCAGTTCTGTCCCCCACTGCTCCTAGGACGACGTCAGGACTGAGCAGGTGCCCGCTCCTGCCTGCTGATGCTGACAAGATGGTAGAGAGGAAGAAGACCGTGACTCTATTCCTCAGTGTATTTCCAGGAAGAGAGGGAGACAGGGGGGCAGGCAGACATTGTAGAAACTGTCAAAGGAGGGATCCCGGGGCCAGATGGAGGCTGTTAGTCAAGGCTTTTTGATTGTGTGCGACAAACACTCAGGCTGAACTAGCTGAGGAATTTCTTGGCACGGATTCCAAACTACAGGAACCGTGAGGGTGTAGCTAGACCTGCGGGAGACCCGAGGGCACGTGGAGGGAGGGCTAACAGCCGGGGACTGTGGGACTTTGTCTTCTTTCCCTCTTCTCTGTCTCTCTGGTGGCTTCATGCTCTCACACATCCTTCTGCTCCAAGGGTTGAATGGTGACAGCGTCCCAGCCTCATCCAGGAGCCCTAGCCTCAGCCTGAATAGAAGGCACCTGCTCCTTCTCTTCTCTTTCTTTGTTTCTTTGCGGGGTGAGGGGTGGGACTTTTCTTATTATTTTATTTAGCATTAGTGTATGCGAGTGATGTGTGGGCAGAGTGTGCACACACCATGATGTGTGGATAGAGTTGAAGCGCAATTTTTTGGAAGTTCTCCTGCCTTGCTGAGGTGGGGGGGGGGGTCTTGCTTGTTTCTGCCACGGTGTGTATGCCAGAGTAACTGGCCGGTGAGCTTCCACATGACTCTCCTGTCTCTGCCTCCCATCTTGCTCTAGGCATGCTGGGATTACCGGATGCAAGCCGCTGTAGGACAAACATCAGGGAAGATCTATGATTGGCTCAGCTGGGTTCTTATGGCAATGTCACAGCCAGGAGATGGGTGCCTGTGATTGACAACTTTCAGGTAGGAGCTGTGTGTCGTTAAGAAGAGAAGTGTCTGGAAGGATGAAGGATGCGTCTCTAGGTGACAGTGACTCATCGAGTCTGCTTTGGAAACACACTCCTTAAGGCCTACTGATGGGAGGCAGAGCTTCCCAGAGACATCTGGATACCCTTCCATTCTCCTCCAGACACCAGAGGGAGGTCAACACTGAATGTGGATAGAGCACCTGCCTGTCTCACTACATTCTGGAAGTGGGTCTTGTTTTAAATCTCTTTGCACGGTCCTCATCCATGTATCCAGAGGGCAAGTCTGGGCTGTAGCAGCCATGACTCCAGCATGTAGATCCAGTTGTTTAGGACTTGGGGAGACCATTAAATTCTTTGTCATAAAACATTTTAGATAGCTACTCAAACTTTACGGCATGCTATAACTACCCAGGGTCTGCCACTTCAAACTGCTGGTGCCTCTTTCTCAACTGAGGAAGTATGACAATTTAGGTCCCAATGGTGGGGCACATAGCCTGTAGATGTTTGCTTCTTCTTTAAGAGCAGAAATGGTAAGTTGATTATTGACTCCATGCCATCCCACACTGGTATCCTGCTTAAAATTAGGACCACTGCCAGGTACCATGATGGACATACATGACCTTCGGTATAAATCTCTGCCCAGGGTCTCAGCCTGGTGTAGCTTCCCGAATCCCAAGTGTTCAGGAGACAGAAAGGTAGCTTACATTGGAAGACTTCATAAAATTATTTTTGACCTAGAACTTGAAGCATGCATAGGCTCTTAGTAAGATATGTATAGGCAAACATCTGTAGATGAAATAGTACAGGCTAAGGAACGTCTGAGAGCAGAAAATCTGCTTAAGGATTGGGTAGGTTGGCTGGACTGTACAGCGATGTATGTGACGTTGTAGCAGAAGTAACAGAAGGCAAGAATAGTGACCATGCAGAGAAGCCAGGCTGGTGGTCCTTGCGGCATCATACCAAAGCTTCAGATTGTCCTGGGCAGGGATTGGAGAGGGGTGCCAATAGACTGTCAGCAGAATACGCTATCATAACAAAGTTGCATTGGAGAGCATTGTCTGTCGACCATATGCATGAAGAATTGACCAAAAGACAGAACTGAAGCTGTGCAAGCCAAGCATGGGTGGATTAAACCTGTAATAGCAGCACTTGGGAGGTTGAGGCAAAGGGATGAGCATAAATTTGGGGCCAACTTGGGGCTACATGTTGAGTTCCAGGCGGGCCTGAACATTGGAAGTCCATGTGATTCCATAGAATCCTTCCAAAAGGCTCCTTTGAGTTAATCTAGGTAGATTTTGGCTCCTTGTAAATTAATGATGTCTAAGACAGAATAGTGGGGAAAAAAAACAGAAAGACAAGATTTCGAGCAAGGGGGGCAGCTACTAGTTCCAACTGCTTCAGGATAGAAGTGTTGAGTACTGGACCAGCAAATGTGTGTGGGGCAGTGGACCATGTCAGGAAACTTGGGCAGGTTGAGTGGGTTCAGAGACCCTGGCACCCAGGCTCCCAACCAAGGATGGTAGGTGTTTCCCTGTTCCTTATCAGATCTCTCATCTGGAACACATGACCACACTCCCCACATAGGAACATGACCAATAGTCACGTAGATCAGAACAGAGATCTCTATGCTAATGAGTATCTAGATGGGCCCTGAGGGTTTAACCAATAAGCTTCCCTTCCTAGACACTTCTTCCTTCGAAAGGCATTTAATTTCTGGTTCAGCCTGAGGAGGTGGTAAGCACCCATTTTCTATGATGAACAGTCAATAAACCCTGGGATTTCCAGTGGTGTCTGGGTATTCAGGAGTGTGGGAACCCCTGGACACAGGCTCATCTTCCTCAGCCTGCAGGCCCTGTTTGTTCCTGAGTCCATCCGTTTCCAGCAACAACTGGATGACCCGGAGCTTGGGAACCCCAGCTTTCTCACTTTCTATGCCGTTTCTCACTCAGGCTGAGGCCCACGTCTTAGGCTGAGTTTTCCCACCACCTGAACGGTGTATCTGCGCTTCCCGCAAGCCAAGCATCTGATGGTGGTGTGGGGTAAACGCAGTCTAGTGTTCTGCATTTCATCTGCCTGGTGGAGTTCCCATGCCTCTGCATCGAGGCGGAACATGGAACCACAAATGTGTTCGGGAATTTGGAAGCCGCTGGTAACCTTTAAGGTGGCTCTTTCTTAGAGAGGACAGAGGCTTGGAGCTGCAGTGTAGACAACTCGTTGAAGGTAAAGGGGTTCGCAAAGGCCGAGGACCTCATGGCCAGGGGACACAGGTTGATTAAGAGTCTCAATATACTGCAAGCTTTGAGCATGTGAACAGCAGTGGATTGTCAGGATGCCTGGGCCAGGTGAATAGGAGAAACAGATGTCAAGTTCAGCTGGTTTGTTGAGCCTGAAATCGCAAGAAAGGAAGCGAAGATGGGAGGTACGAGACCGTGTGAGAGAGTCATTAATAAGTGGTACTTGGAGACCAGTTTTCTCTTTGGCCAGTGGGTGGAATTTCTCTTTGACAGAGAAGGGGGCGGCAGCTAACTTGAGGAAAGAAGATTAAGGAAGGAACAGTGATTAAGAGAGTGACAATGGACCACTGGGAGAATGGGGAGCTACAGGTCACCAAGTATGGCCTTCAGTTCCACAAAGAAGATTGACTACCCTGGAGAGGGGACATACACGTAGGGAGGCCAGAGTGAGGTAGGGCTCTGTGGAGTTGCCACCGAGTGTCAGGGGTAGCACTGGATCTGTAGACAGAACCCGGAGGTTGAGAGGACATGAGGGAGACTGCCTGACACAAGCCTTTCCAACCCCCAGGTGTCCAGCCTCTCTCTCTCGTGTGAAATGAAGGTGCTGATACCTGCTCAAGCGCAGAAGATGACGATCTGCCCCGTGTCTCCATGACGGTTACAGCAGTGTGTGGCCCAGAGCCCTCGCTCACTGGTTAGCAAGAGTGTCTTCGTCTGACACAGAATGGTAACTCAATAAATATTTTTGAAAAGCTGAATTATTATTATTACCAGAGTAGCCTTGAGCACAGGAGACTGAGCTCCAGAGTTCTGGACCATATTTTATTCTTCTAACCCCAAATATAGGCTTGATAAAGAACCTGGTTATACCCACTAGGATTCATTTTCCTCATCCATGAGGTGGTGTTAATAATATTTGCTCTGCCTCAAGGCCAAATGACATACCGTGTGTAAACAGAGACACAGCCATTGTTTTACACACACACACACACACACACACACACACACACACACTATTTATACATACATACACACAAGCACACGCACTATATACATACATACAAACACACTACATATGTATATATATATATACACATACAAACACAACACATACACACACTATTTATACATACATACACACAAGCACACACACTATATAAGTATATACACACACAAATACAATACACACACTACATACATACATATACTATATATGTATGTATATATATATACATACGAACACAACACACACATACACACACACACACACACACACACACACACACACACACACGTTGTGTGCAGCAGGCAGAGGCAGCTGTTTGGGGCCCTCCAGAGAACTCTGTCTGTACTACCAAGTTCAACAGGAGCTGACAGACAGGCTCTGAGAGCTGCAAGAATGCTCTGGCTAAGGGACAAGATAGGCCATGTTGAGGGTCTGGTTAGCAGCAGCTGAGGTTTTCTTCACTACGTTAGAATTTGGAGCTGGACATGGACTGGGGTTGGAGAGGGGATCAGACAGCCTCATGTCTGCACTGGACGAGCAAAGAGACACAGGGTGCTAGACAAGCCTCACAGGGGCCAGCGAGAAGACAGGCTTTGAATAAGGGTAGGGCTGTCATGCAAAGATAAGGAATAGGGATGGTTCTGTTGACCACAGCTCAGCAGGGAACACAATGGCCATCTTTAGATTAGAAAAGAGCCACCCTTCTAGCTTGAGGCTCTGTAAAGCCAAGGTCCTGGACCACATGATAGCTTGATAAATCCCCATGATGGCCTGCTTGGGTCTGTAATACAAAATCACTATTCAAGTCCCCAATATCTGTCAAGTCACATGGGCCACACTGTGTCGGACCCCCTCTTCTTTCACTTGGGGGATCCTCTACGAGCTCTGTCCATACCCATGCCCATCTGTCTGCTCACTTTCCCTGGCTACCCCATCTCAACAGGGAAATCAAGTTCCTGCTAGTGTTCCCTCTCGCGCTGCAGCTAATGGGGTACGCCTGGCTGTGTCTTCAGAAATAATGGCTGGAGGAGGCAGCGAAAGTCTTCTAGTTGCTATGGAGTGTTAACTGATGAATTCAGCTCTTCATTTTGATTGGGAGGAAATAGTTCTAGAAGAGACGCTCGCTTTAAAAAAAATATAGAGCTGCCAACAACGAAATGTGTTCATTCCGAGGGGTCTTTGTTGCCAAGCTGGCTTCAATTCCCCTAGCCATGCATTAACACTAATCAGAATCTGGCTGTTGGAGCGAATGTGCATTAAAGTTTAGGGAGAGGAAATGTTGTGTGTTAAGTATTAGTGAGAAAGTACCAAATTGGACCCAGACATTTATTTCTTTAAAGTGCTCGCTGCATAAAAATTACCTACCTGACTGGCAGTTAAGATAAACAGTTATGCTAATTACAAATGAAAGGTACAAGACTATAATCTAAGATATTAGGTCAACAGGCATTTTATGATTTGAATCTTCCATTCAGAATAAAAGCCTCACTAGGGCTGGCTGATCCTCTCCTAACTGCATGAAGCAGATACGTACTACTTAAGGTCTAAGTGTGGGGGCTGAAGGCATCGGTTAGGAGCATGCTAAAAATGTAATGGGGGAGGTGTCCCAGATCTTTAGCTAAGAGTCTATCTTTTATCAGGGGCATTCGTGTGAACATCAGATTTGCAGAAGACGGGCTGAGGAGGGAGCTCAGTTGGTAAAGTGTTTTCAGTGCAAGCATGAGGGCCTGAGTTCAATATCCAGAACTCTTGTAAGAAGGCTGACTCTGTGGCAGGCACACTTGGAATCAGTCAGGGAGGGTAGAAACAGGCAAATTGCTGGGGCTTGCTGGATAGCTGGCTTAGCCTAACGGGCAAGATCCAAGTCCGAGAGAGAGAGAGAGAGAGAGAGAGAGAGAGAGAGAGAGAGAGAGAGAGAGAGACAGAGACAGACAGAGACAGAGAGAGACACAGAGAGAGACACAGAGAGAGACACAGAGAGAGACACAGAGAGACATAGACACACACAGAGACAGAAAGAGTCAGAGATAGAGAGACATAGAGAGAGAGACACACATACAGAGACAGAGAGAGACAGACAGACAGAGACAGAAATACAGAGATACATAAATACACACACAGAGACAGAGTCAGAGACAGAGAGACAGACAGAGAGAGACAGACAGACAGAACAGATAGACACACACACACACACACACACACACACACACACACACACACACACACACCCGTCTCAAATAAACAAGATGGGTAATGACACTTGAGGTTGAGCTCTGGTCCCCCATGTACACACCCACGCAAATGTGCACTTACACATTAAATTAAAAAGATGAAAAAAAAATCCACGAGGGCTGCTTTGGATCCGTGTACCTAAAGAGCAGACCACAGATGCTTACATTTGAAACTCCCAGGAACGAGTGAAAAACAGAAGTCCCAGACTGAGTACCGCCCCAGCAGCCGAATCTGTTTGGAACCCATGTTCTAAACATCCCCCAGGTGGCTTTCACGTTTACCAAGCTGTGCGGCCCAGCTCCAGTCCTCACCTCCTTTAAGATCCAACTAACACACCGTGTTCCGAGGCCAGCACAGAAAAACCCGGAAGGTGCTTGTCTCTGCCATTTAGGCATTTATAGCAACAATGCTACAGTCGAACATGCTCAAACCAAGCGGTGTGGTGTGAATACCCAGAAGGATATTATTGATTAACTCACAATTCACAGTGCATTTGGGCTTCCCTCCCACACTCGTGAATACATGTCCTCCCCGAGGGAAGAGAACAACAAATGCATTGTCTTCATCTTTCCCAGTCCTGGAGATGAGAAAATTCCCACTTGGATCCACCATTTGTTCTTCTGAGTCACTGGATGAAGCCCAGGCTGAGACCAGCCACCCTGGTGTCTTGCTCTGAGCAGACAGAAGCACTGTGACTTATTTCACGAACCTTTTCCTCTTTGTACCCACAATCCTTTCAAAGACCACGAGGACCTGCGCTTTGAAACTATACCCACATCCAGTCGCTGTGGTTCAGTAAGGGTCAGATCAAGCCTTGGCGTCTGCGAGCGCTCTGTCCTTTGGGATGGCACGGGCATTCTTCTCCTTGTGATGTGGGCATTTAGTTCCTCTAGTAAAGAAAAAGATTCAGACCATAGCACTCTCTTAGAGATAAGAGAAACCAGCCGGCATCGTTTGAAATTCAGTGTGTGACGAGCAGAGACGGGACAGCATAGAACAGAGTCTGTCCGGACGTCTCTGATGATTCGTAGCCTCAATCAATGGCCAGACGGAAGCAGGCGCCTAACAGTGTCCTTCGGTGGGACATCATCTACTGTGCCTACCTAGCCCCAGTCCTGAGGTTCAAAACATAGAGCCACAGAGGCACAGGTATAGCTTTCCATCCTAGTCAACCCCGGGCCCACCAGACTCTGGAATATCACTTCGTTTCCGACACTTAGTCTTCTCAGCAAGAAAGTAGAACTGTCACTTACCTCCCCACCTTAAATGTCACACTGAGCCTGAGGCTAGTCATGTGCCCAAGCCGCAGAGCTAGAAAGTGGCAGGCTGATGCCTGGATCTGGCTACTCCAGCTCCCAATTCTAGCTCTTCTCCCCTCCAGTCACCATGTCTGTCTTTTCTTCCTGCTCCTAAGCTAACATTTTAACTAGATCAGGGATTCCTTTTGGCAGGGCTCCCTCCACATTCTGCGTGAGCGGGGGGGGGGGGGGAGGCGAGGGAGCACGTGACACCTTCTCAGCAGGTGTGGTGTCCAACCCCCAACTCTCCCCCCCCATAAAAATACCCACAAAAGCTGAGTTATGGCTTTTTTATGTTGTGCCTCTGACAAATTCTCTGGAGGTGTAGCTGAAAAATCAGAGCCAGATGGCTGTCGTGGAAAAGTCCCCACAGCACGGAGGCTGTGAGGGCGCCTTGGGAGGGACTTCTCTGCAGCTGAGGTGCACCGCGGTGGACCTTAGTCCTCCCGAGCTCCTGGTTGTGCTGCAACAACACAGGTTTAGCTTGGCACTGTTCCCTCTCCCCCAAAATGCTGCTAGGGAAGCGGAGTCTCGGGGAGAGGACCTGTAGCAGGCACCGTGTCTAGGAGGCACTGCTGCTCATCTGGAGAGCCCCCCACGGGCCTGGATGGAGCCGGTGATAAAGCAGAATGTGACAGCGCAAATAAGGCTCCTGTCCGCACGATCATTAGACCCAACAGATAAATGCGGCCCTGTTGTCAGAAATGACAATCTGGGTGTTACAAATAACTGACTTGCCATTGTCACTGCGGGAGCCAAGCCTGGGAGGAACTCGGAAGACCCGAGCGGTGGCCAAGCTTCTGCTCCGAGGGTCACCAGAGAGCTGAGTGGTCCCTGTCCAGCTTTGCACGCAGTGGGAAGGAGTGAGGTGGGCGCCCTTGATGTAGTATTTCAAGAGCACTGGGGCATGCCCTATTTCTTTCTCTTCATGGGGAGCAGGTGTCATACAGAGGGCTGAGCCACACAGGAGCAGGGACCTGCGTTAATCTGCTGTAACCGGAGGCCGCAGTGGTTCGATGGTAACCAAAGGCCGCAGTGGTTCGACGCAGTTACCCCTCTTCCCGCAGCTCTGGTGACCAGAATTCTGAAAGGAAAAGGGTTGGCCTCGTGGCATTGCCACCCAAGGCTTTGCTTGCTGTCACCGCCCACCCCTAACACCATATTGGTGGCTGCAGTGCTGCCTTGTTTATGGAAACATCACTGGAAGAGAAACTCTTCCTAAGATCGTGAGTGCTGCCACATTTTTGCAGCTTAAGACAAAGTGCCCGGGCTGCATGGACCAGGAAGTAGACTTTGGGGGTTACCAGCCGCCATGCTCCGGACTAACACTTATTTTTCCAGAAAACGCATCAGCCAGGCTCATAAGACCACAGCTGAGAAGGAGATGCTGATGCGTGGGTGCACTGGGTCTTCCCGGCACCTGGTGAGCCATTTATTTTCCTTTCTACAAAGAGGAACAAGCCCCAAGGTCCGCACGCCTCTCAGGGGCCCTGGGCCGTGTACTGTGCACCCCCAAGGCTCCCAGAAACTCCTGCAGACCCGAGGGCCCAAGAAAGATTCTTGAGATTCTGGACAAACCTCCATCACCGACGCTCTGCCCTCCTGATGTGTCTGTAAGGCTTTCTGTTCATTCCAAAGTGTTTTGGTGAGAAAGTAAAAGTCTGTACAGCCCAGCTCTCCACACCCCACTATCCAGGGTTCTTTGAGCCCCATGTCTACAGGCAGAGTAGCGAGTGTGGCTCTCCTCACTGTCTTTTCTCCACTCTGTGTCCTTGAGCAAGTTACCTGGTGTCTCTGAGTATCCGGCTTCATCTCAAAGGGCTCTTGGGGAAGTGACTCAGACAATGCACCGCTGATGCTTAAAACCTACTCGGCAAAGGACGGGCCCCCTCCCCTTCCCCCATCTGCACTGGCTGTGCACGCCTCCACTGCTCCGCTCCCCTGATACTCAGTCTGGGACTTCTGGGAAGTGAAAACGTTCATCCAGAACAGGCGGGCCCAGCTGTTTCCCTCCTTACAGCCTCCATAAGAGTCGGCTGGCAGCCCTGGGCAACGTCTTGCAACGTCACTGTCCCTATCTCACAGATGAGGGAACCGCCATCCACACAGGGACCCTGTTATATGATGAGGGTGTGCTCATGCCTCGGAGGAGCAGCCAAGGCCTTTGACAGGATCCCCTCAAAGGCTGTGATGGCTCCATGAGGCGACATGAGACTCTCTGGATGCCTTTGATAACTGCAAATGTTTATTTGCTCACATCCATGGGCTTCTAGTGACCTTGTAGTAGGCTACTGAAACCTCAGTGGCCAAGCACAACTCACCAGGAGGGGCCGCCCGAGTGTCAAAGGGTCATGAGCATGCTTCTGTGAAGGGCCCCCAATTACCCTTGCTTCCAGATTAGATTCAACCCATGAGCTCCAGGAGGCAGGGCTGACTGACACCAAACCTTCCGCTCTACTCGAAAACAGCTGCTTGGAGCGCAGACTCTGACTGAGTTTTCGAATGCGTCATCATGACAGCTTAGCATGTATTGACTGCTTACTGCCTGCCAGGCACGGGCTAAGAACTTCATATGCACGTTCTCACATTCCCCCAAATGAACCTATTATCCCTTTTTACAGATGAGGTATCGGAGCTCAAGTGACTTCCAGAGGGTCATTTAGCTACAAAGTGACAGTGCACTGCTCAGGCTGGCATTTGCATTTCTCTGGAGGCTGGGCACCCCATCCAAGCATAGTCCCTCTCTAGTGTTCTTGGGAACGGATTGTGACTGACGGGACTTTTTTTTTTTCTTTCTTGAAAGGGCTTTATCCTCACCATTAAACAGAGATGTTCTAAATGGCAAAACTGGTAACTAAGCAAAACAACAAAACCCCACCATCACCACCCCCACAAAACGCAAAGGACCCTCTGGGTCTGATCCCCTGATTAGGCTCCTTGGAAGGACAAAGCTAACAGGATCTCAGCTATTTCCCTGGAGGCACAGTGGCATGCCAGGGTGACAGAAATGGGCTTAGATGGAGGTGTCCCACAGGAAAGCACCAAGAAACAGGGTCCTCACTTAGAGGGGGAGGATCTCTCTGGGAGACCAAAAAAAAGCCACCTTTGTTCATTTCCTTGTTTGTTCCTTCCTTTCTTTTTTCTCTTTCTTTCTTTCTTTTTTCTTTCTTTCTTTCTTTCTTTCTCTCTCTCTCTCTCTTTCTTTTTTCTTTCTTTCTTTCTTTCTTTCTTTCTTTCTTTCTTTCTTTCTTTCTTTCTTTCTTTCTTTTTTTTTTGAGGCAGGATCTTTTTATGTAGTCCTGGCTATCCTGGAGCTCACTCTGAAGACTAGGCTGGCCTCAAACTCATAGAGATCCATCCATTTGCCCATGCCTCCCGAATGCTAGCATTAAATACATACATCACCATGCTGGACCAAAAAGGCAATGTTACAAAAAGGCCAAGAATGTATGGGGTATCTCTGTGTATGGTTTTGTGTGTGTGTGTGTGTGTGTGTGTGTGTGTGTGTGTGTGTGTGCGTGTGTGTATGTAGTTGTGTGTGTGCATATGTGTACGTGTTGTGTGTCTGTGTTTGTGTGTGTGTGCGCACATGTGAGTATGTAGTTGTGTGTGTCCGTGTTTGTGTGTCTGTGTTTGTGTGTGTATGTGCATGTGTGTATGTAGTTGTGTGTGTGCACATGTGAGTATGTAGTTGTGTGTGTCCGTGTTTGTGTGTGTGTGTGTGCATGTGTGTCTGCGTGCATGTGTGTATGTAGTTGTGTGTGCCTGTATCTGTGTATAGACTTCTGGAGCCTGAAGTGGCCACTTCCTGTAGCCAGGCAAGACTCCTAATGGAGAGATAAGGACACCAACTCACCCACAAAACCTTCAACCCCAAATCTGTCCTTCTGTCCTGCCATCTGTCCTTCTGTCCTGCCTACAAAAGCACAGGGACAAAGATGGAGCAGAGACTGAGGGAGTGGTCAACCAAGGACTGGCCCAACTTTAGACCCATTCCTGGGACAAGCACCAATCCCTGACACTATTAATGATGCTCTGTTCTGCTTGCCGACCGGAGCCTAGCATAACTGTCCTCTGAGAGGCTGACCTAAATAGAGGCCGAGACCCACAGCCAAACATTGGGCATAGCTCTGGAGTCTTATGGAAGAGCTGGGGAAGGATTGAGGGACCCAGAGGGGAAAGGAACTCCAAAGGAAGACCAGCAGTCAGCTAACCTGGATCCTTTGAGGGCTCCCAGAGACTGAACCACCAACTAAGGAGCATACGTGGGCTGGACCCTCTGCACACCCGTAGCAGATCTGCAGCTTGGTCTTCATGTGGGTCCCCAACAACTGCAGTGGGTGCTGTCCCTAAGTCTGTTGTCTGCCTGTGGATCCCGTTCCCCTAACTGGGCTTCCTTGTCTGGCCCCTGTGCGAGAGGATGTGCCTAGTCCTGCAGTGACATGGTAGGTTGGTACCCAGGGGGTGCCTCCCCCTTATCAGAGGAGAAGGGAGAGGGTAGGGGTAGGGGCTGCTGTCAGGATGTAAAGAGAATAAATAAATAGATTAATGAAGAACAAAAGAAGGGTTCCTTCCCTGAGGCCCTGGGACCGTGCTCTTCCAGCAGCACATCCGTCAGTAATGACATCTGTCAGCAAGTCTAACAGCGTAACAACAGCAGTGACTGATATTTACTGTGGACCTACTATGAGCCATCTGGCCTCTAGCTGAATTATCCCATTTCATTTTCATACCCTGTAAGGTAGGAACCATTATTTGGCTCCTGATGTTTACTGAAGAGGGAGTGAGGCTCAGCAAGGTCAAGTAACCGGCTTGAGGTTGCATAGCTGAAATGCATCAGAGCCAGCCCAGTTAAAACCTGGGCCTGTGGGCTTACCACACTCCTCTTGCTTTTTCTAGCACCTGGTTGTTGCCAGCCTTGGTCTTCTGGAGGTGACACATTTTGAACTAGCGAGGGCTGATCCCTGGCACTGTCTGTGTCTACTACGCTAGAATGAAACGTGTTCTCTGCCTCTAGGAGAATGCGATTGGTGGGTGCAGGTGAAATAGTGGCTGGGAGATGGGATGCTAATGGTTACCACTTCCTATGCCAACTGGAGGTGCCAGGACAGGTCCCCCAAGGTCCCCTGCCCCTAAGCCTACTGCACCCCAGGGTTACAGGGTCCCTTCCTTCCTCACCTTTCTCATCCCCTGTCAGGACCTTGTTGCTACCCTAGTAGGAGAGAGGCCTCTGCAAACAGAATGTCCACTGCAGGGTCATTTCTACCAGAAACCTCTGGCTCTCTCTTCCTCAGGGCATTTTAGGTGAGGAATGCTGTTCAAGACAGAACTGCGTGTTCTGTACCTTCCCAGGCTGGGGACAAGATGAGCCCATCACTTGCCAGTTGGCAAAGAAAGGGGACAATTTCTTCTCTTGCAAAGACATTTCGGTGCATTTAACAAAGAGAGAGAGAGAGAGAGAGAGAGAGAGAGAGAGAGAGAGAGAGAGAGAGAGAGAGAGAGAATGGGAGTCAGTAATTTAGAAATTAGGCACCCTTTTGAGAGTGTCCATCTCTTGATGACTCAATGCATACCCCAACTCCTTTATTTTTAAAAAAAATGTACTTTATCCTTTTGTAACAGTTTAGGCTCACAGCAAAACCAAGCAGGAAGGCCAGAAATCCTCAAAGCTCCCTCCAGCTCTGCCATCCCACCCATGGAACATCTGTCATAACGACGAGACAGCACCGACACGCCCAGTCAGAGCCCAGGGGTTACTGCAGAGTTTGCTTTTCTTCCGACAGGACAAGGAAGGGGTGTCTGCCTGGAAGCCTCCAGGTGAGCCTCAGCTAGCACTCAGTCCTCGTCCCTAGCCCGCTTGCACAGACACATCTTTGCTAGAAATACAAGTGCCTGGTGTTGCAGGGGGCAGATAGCAACAAAGTGGGACAGGAGGGAGCTTCTCTGAAGCTAACAAGAGCAATGGGCCCCCAAAAGCTGCGACCATTCCAACCCTGCTGCTTTGATGGTCATCCAGCAATTTATTCTCATCCCTAAAGACACTGAGGGGAGCTGGGGGACTCCAGAAATCTGAGGACAGTAGGACTCTCCGCTTAGGTTTACAAACAAGAGTATCAAAGAACGGCAAGCCTCTTGAAGTAACACGGAGGCAAGTCTTGTGCCTAGTAGGAGTCACAAGTTCTATGTGTAAATTGGCCGTAAGAAGAATGTGGCTTTCATAGTCATGAACTCAGTCAGCTAAAGTTACCTGCGTAAGACCTACACAAGATCAAGCCAGCCAAAGTTCCCACATAGATGGGAGAGGGGCTTTCTAGGCCCCACCCATTCAGAGGAGCCACTGGCAGCTGATTGGTGCTAGGGAAGGGATATCATTTTTCTTTGAGGGTGTGGTCAGTAGTAAGTTTCCCACCCTATGTATGTATGTATGTATGTATGTATGTATGTATGTATGTATGGGCAGTGCAAATAGGACTTTGTGATAATAAAGGAGAAGGAGGAGGAGGAAGAAAGAGCAGGAGGAGGCAAGAAGTTGAGTGGGGGGTGGTATGAACCTTGAGTGAGTTGAAGTGGGGAAACAGTGGGTGCATGGGATTATATTTCATTGTATACATGTGAAACGGTCTAAGAATAATAAAGAAGTGTGTAATATTGTGAGCCAAATAATGCCTGTGGACCAGGAGTCCCTGAGACCACTCCAGGTTCAACGACTTGCTTAGAGGCCACTTAAGACTTGGCTTAGAATCCCGCTGATTGCTAAGATGTATCGAAAAGACTCAAAGCAAAATGAGCAAAGAGAAAAGGCACGTGGGTGAGTCTGAGGTTACCAGGCACCCGCTTCCAAACGTCCTCCCGCTGCAGAGCACACAGACAGCGCTTAATTTCCCCAGCAACGAGTTGTGACAACACGTGTGAAATGCTGTCCACCAGGAAAGCTCATTAGAGACTCAGTGCCTGGGGTTTTTATGGGGGGGGGGCTGGTCCCACAGGCCTAGCACATACCAAAGAAGCTGGTCTCCCAGAAGGAAGGCTAATGTTCAACAGAAACCACATTGTTTATATCAGCAGCTTAGGCACAGTGCACACCAAGCATATCTGTTCAGAGGATGGTGGGAAACAGCCCCAAAGCCAAGTTTCCAGACACCCGCCAGAGGCCAGCCTTGCCAGCAGGTCTTTCTAAGGATAGCAGCCTCCGAGCCTCAGGCTGCTGTGACTCTTTTTCTTTTTTCTTTTTTTGCAGCACATAGCAGATGCTCAATAAACTTCAGCGTTTATTGTCACAGCACCGCGTACTCAGGTCTATCTCAGCAGCAAGGAGAAGCCATCCTATCGCCACTGCCATCCTCTAAGCCAAAGGAAGTTCCCACTCGGGAAATGGTGACTAGGTGTCTCTACATACTCCCAGGTGTGCTACCGATATCTCCGGGCACACTTCTGTGCACACAGGTGTGAAACCGAGTTACCAGATGGGCTCACGTAGTAAACCTTTCCCCTTCGAAAGCTGAACTCTCATTCTTGCATCTCAGGTTCTAGCTTTCTCCTTTCGGTTCTGGTGGCCATGCCTTCCAAGCCCAGCCGAGTCCCTGATGGAAGTGGGTTCCACGATGTGAGGCCCGAGCTAGGACCTTCCTTCTGGTTCCTGGATCAACCCTCGGGATGGGATTCTAGCTAAGAGAATGATCATTCCTACTTAGAGGCCAGCATATTCAGTGTGACCAAGAATGAGTTGCTAACTGCCTCGCCAAAAGGAAAGTAAATAAAAGCATTCTGTCAGCCCACTAGCCAGATGCCTCCACATATGGAAATGAAAGTGGCTGGGTGTAGATTAAGCCTTAGCTGGCCAAAGATACCTCAGAGTTCTAGACCTTTATAAGCCATTAATGGAAGCCACTGGCTGTTCTTTATGTCTCCCCCCACTCCCCTGTTTGGAATACGTTGCCTGTTGTCCTCTGACTGCCTCATTTTTTTTTTTCTGGGATCACCACAGGTTATTAAGAAACACAGCTGCATCTTGTGTTTGAGTTTTATTTCAGATGACCAGATGTGTGCTTCCTCCGCCCTAGGCTGTGTTTCCCAGCAGGCTCGGTGGAAAGGATGGAAGCAGGAGAAACTGTAAGCTCTGATCTCACTCTCTCGTGCGCACTATGTCCCGCCCCACAACCACCCCCCACCCCCCACCCCCATCTCTCTCACTCATACCGCCACAGCAGTCGGAGACCTGAATAATTAGGGAAAATATCATGGAAGGTCCAAAATTAGGAGGTTCTATCTAGGTCATTGGACCAACATAGACAAATTTATGTGTTTAAACTTTCCAATATATGTATTGGATCTGACAATAATCTGATATAAGGAGTTATGAATAGGCAGCCTGGGTCTGAGGTTGGTGAGAAAAGAGAGGCGGGAACTTGTATACAAACCAAAGCACAGGCTCGTGTAGAGATTATTAACATCCACGAGGCCTTAAAAGCCCAGAGCCCAAGTGCACTAGGACAGCCCAGCTCTCCTCCCCCGAGGGTAGTGATGGGACTTCTCATGGCTGGTGATGTAGCTTGCCTGTAGCATGCATGAAGCCCTGGGTTCAGTCCCCAGTGCCGTATAAAATTGGGCATGCTGTTGTATGACTGTAATCCCAATATTTGCTCAAATTCGTACAAATTGAGTCTGGGCTGTGTGAGACCTTATTTCAAAAACAAACAAAAAGGAAGAGGAGAGAAAGAGAGAGGGGGAGAAGATGGGGGAGGGGGAGGGGGATAGGGAGAGGAGGAGGGGAAGGGGCAGGGGGAGGGAGAGAGAGAAAGAGAGAGATTAAGATTCCTCACAGTTTCAGAGATGTTGAGCTGATGTTCTAGATATTGAACTGCCTTCCCTTGGGATAGGCCTGTGCTAGGCTACAATATGATATTAAAGAGAACTGGTTAATTTCCTTAGTCAATGCTCAGGTATTCCTTACATGATTTATCTTTGCTGACTTAGGGCTGCCTTGGCAGGCTCATTCAAAGGACAGAAGACACTTTCCCAAACGCCATGGAACATCATTGAACTTGGGAGAATGCCTTTCCCCGATGTGGTGTCTTTATATACGCTGTTTACTGTGCCCAAGAGCACACTGGCTTCACAAGGGCTGGGGCTGGGTCTCTCTGTCCAGTTTCTAAGTGAACAGTCTAGGCCAGAGCAAGGAAAGAGAAGGCAGGGCTCTCCAAAGCAGCCTCCCCAAGCAGAGTAGAAATGGCAGACGATGGCCAACTTCCCAGGAGAACTCTCTGATGCACAGAAAAAAGGACACTGCACCAGTAAGAAACACCAGGAATCATTTTTCAGAACTAGGAGCTGAAAGGAATTAACGTAGATCACCATTTAGCGCACGCACAGACTCATTCCTCCCTCAGAGAGTTTCACGGTCATTATTAAAGGACACATTTCAGAGCATAATATTATTAGGCTATCGACTGTTGTTTGTTTCGATGTTTAATTCAGTAACAACTTGGGTTGTGGGGAACTCTAAATGAAACCGACGCTCTGAAGACCTGCGTAAATGTTCTAATTTTCCACTGGGCTTCACAAAATATTTGGCCGTGCTGTGGGGACGTTATATACAGGGGCTAGCTGAGAGCTGGGTTCTGTGGTCTTGTGGTACAGAAAACAGAAAAGATAGAGAGTCGCACACGAACCCAAACAACAAACACGCTCTCTGTCACCACGCAGCAAATGATCCGGGACCAAAATTCAATACACACCTCGGGCACTCTTGCGGAACGGTCCCCGCACATCTCGGCGCTATCAGCACCCCAGGAGGAACAGAATAGAAAGAGGAAGGAAAGAGAAAGAAAAAAGGACGCTTTCTCTGGACGAGCATGGAGATGAAAGAGACTATCCCAGGAAGGCAGCCCCTGCTGGACCACAGCACCGATTCCAAACGTATGGTCATGACCACTCTATGGTACCTCTTACTTTGTCCAGGTGGCAGGCCCACAGGGCCCTAAAAGCGTGTGGGGTACTCAGGGACTGGCACACTGGGAGCACAGACTTAGACGCAGCTGAGCACTGGAGTCTCTGTCATTCTTCCTTGTCCGTTCCACACAGAAACCTTGCTTAAAATGGGCATCTCCCCTTTCGCTGGCTGATGTCAGTTACTCTTATGTCAATGACTGGACTATGCCTCTGGGGTCAAAGTGCAGTCCCATGATTGGGTGCACCAGCATCAGGGTAAGCTTGTTATGATCCTTATTTCTCAGGTCCCATCTGGGACGTCTAGAATCAGACAGTTTGAAAAGGAAAGCTGTCTAGTCGAGACTTAGTATGGAATTTGAGAAATACACATTTTAAACAAGCCCACCAAACCCTTCTGATACATGCTCAGTTCTGAGAACCACTGGTTTGAATGGTCACAACTAGTAACCATCTCTTGCCCTCAGTTCAGCCCTTCCCCTGTCACTGAGGCTGATCTTCTAGAACACAAACCTCATCAGTTTTAATGCTGCCACAGCCTGCCACATAGTAGGTGCACAATAAATTCTACAGACAAAGTAAATGAAAGGTGACCTTTATTTTTAAAACGGACAGCTACTGAGAACACTATGAAAATGAAGAAGAGTTGGGCTGGGTGACACAGGCTTGTAATTGTAGCATCTGGGGATTTTAAAGCCAGGGTGGGCTACTTAAGGAGTTGAAGGCCAGAGTAAGCAACACAGTGAGATACTACGTCAAAATAAAAAATAAATAAATAAAAAGAAGACTGGTGGAGCAGGAGCCTAATATATGTGAGGCCCTAGGCACGGAAGAAATACATTCTCAATATGGTAGGATAATATTTGTTTGATTATTACTTGTTTATTGTTGGCACTATTTTCACTAGTACCTAGAGCAGTGGTTCTCAAGCTTCCTAATGTTGCAACCCTTAAATACAGTTCCTCATGTTATGGTGACCTCCCAGCCATAAAATTATTTCCTTTGCTACTTCTTAACTGTAATTTTGCTACCGTTGTGAATCGTAATGTAAATGTCTGGTAGGCTGTCTCTCTAGTATGTGACCCCTGTGAAACGGTCCTCTAACCCCCGAAGGAGTTGTGACCCACAAGTTGAGAGCCACTGATCAGTCTGGTAAACGCTGTGCAATATTTTCTCCTAAATCTCTCAGGCTTGAGAGGCGTGAGCGGGTAGCTTCTCTTTGTGGAGGAAGATGCTAAAGCTCAGAGAGGTCGTGCAAAGCTGCCCTAGGATGCACAGATGGCATGAGTGATGAGGGGAAATACAAGTCCAGGTGTGCGTCTCCAGGGCGCACGCACGCCTTTTCAGTTTTATTTTATTTAGAGAGAGAGAGAGAGTGTGTGTGTGTGTGTGTGTGTGTGTGTGTGAGTCTATATGTGTACGTGTGCATATGCATGGTGTATGTGTATGCGTGTATGTGTGCATATGCATGGTGTGTGTGAGTACACGTATGTTATGGAGTACATATGTATGTCTGGAGGTTAGAGGACAACTCTGAAGAGTCAGTTCTCACTCACCTTCTAAGGGGGCTCAAATTCAGGTTGTCGCTGGGGCCGTGTCACTGGCTCTGTCCTCTCAAATGCAGATCTCCATGTCCTTGCTGCACTCTTTCTAGTCACTAAGTCACTAGGGCTCTGCTGTCCAGCCGGTCCTTCTTTCTAGCATAACCCTGCCTGCTCTCCAGTCTGGAGAACTGACCGCCATCCAGAATGGCCCTGTTTCTCACTTGTGGCGAAAACCAAACAAGAACAAAGCAAACAAGCCCTTGACAGTCACACTAGTGATCTGGTGCTGTGCACATGCTCAAGGCTTAGTAGGTCTCTGAGCCCTGAGGTTACTCTGTCTTTTGCATCAGATGCTCTGAGGGTACGTGAGGAATGTAGATTCCGGGCCATGCACTCCTAGCCCCCGTTCTAACACTGTAAGCTCGGGGTATAGCTGGTGATACCTCTTCTCCAACCACCCCACTCCCCATTGATGGGTCTGCACAAAACCGTTTTAGGACCGCTGTGACCGGGTCGGTGCTACTCATGTCTGTACTGGTTGCCTGCAGTGGATGGATGCACAGAGCTGCTGCCTGACAGGCCATTGGAGAATGAATGAATGAACCCTTTTCTCTTGAAAAGGATAGAGGTGGGGTGGGGTGTCCCATAAAATACTCATAGGAGAAAAGAAACCACAGCAGAAACAGCCTTTCCAGATGTGGCACCAGCTGTTGGCACGTAAGCAACAAGCCCGAGTGTGAATAGAAGACACATGTTCCCAGCCACAAAATCTTGACGTATCGACTTTGGCAAGCCTTGCGGACCATGCAGCGCTGATAATGTTATTAACGCTGAATGTATTTGCCTGACCTTATCAGACTGTATAAAGAGCACAGGTGTCTAATTAAGTTCGGATGCCAGCACCTCTAAGTTCCTTTTCGGTAACTACTGAGCCCATCATTTACCCTGGTGCTCCTGAAATGATCATCTTTAAAACCAAAGACAGTTGGTCATTAGCATTTGTAAGGCGCTTGTCATGATTTGTGGTGGGAGGAATCTGGTACTCGGAGATGGAGGCAATTTCATTCCACTTGGCCTCACCTCAGCCGAGCTGGCAGGAGCCCTGGCTTTATCAGCGCATCACACTTGCTATCGGGCTCTGCTCTTCACCTCTGTCCACCAAGTAGCCACGCAGATGACTTGGAAGGGGACCCTGATGGGCCCACTGCTTAGATGTGCAGATGACATAAGGTTGAGAGAGGAAGCCAATGGTGGGTGTCAGAGCTGAGACCCAAAGGAGACCCATGAGGCAGAGTGAGTCATGACCGGCTGGTGGAAGGTCTTCTACTGGGATTCAGGGCGAACACTAAAACAACTGGACGTAGTAGTAAATGTTTACATGGAACCTACTACATGCCACAAACGTGTGCCGAGATCTTCGCGCATATTAGTTCAGTTTAATTCCCTACCCCTATGAAGATCCTCTGATTTTAAACCTGAGGCAAGAGCAGGTAGGTCCCCAACTCCGACGATGAACAATGGGTTGAACTGGTTTTTAGTCTCGACTCAAGTAATTCTGTCTAGTCTTTCAATTCTGTTCAAGTCTATTCAAGTCTTCTCTTCCATTGTGGCTGCCAACTGTATTCAAATACTTCCAACGTTGGAACACTCACTATTTCCAGAAAATTCCTCATCCCTCTCCTCTCTGCCTCCTCCTCTCTCTTTCTCTCCTTCTTTCTATTCCTCCTCTTCCTCCCAGGTACTCTCTCCCTTTAACTCCTGCTCACCCAATTCAGAGCATTGGGGTCAATTCTGGGACCTCGGTGAATCTACGTAGGCGGCTGTCAGACGGGCGAGCTGGTCAGTGAAGAGTATTAAAAACGACTCTCAGAGGATGTGATAGAAGCCCCGACTTGGAAGCCAGATGACAGATGAGGCAAAGGGAAGGTGACTCGGAAGGCCGCCTCTGGAAAGTGCCCTTGAAGGACACTGGGATGACCTGTTGTTAGAGTTTGGCTCCCTAGTGGCCTAAAGTCCTATGTTTTGAAGTCATGGTTCCAGGGGAGACAGGAGGGAGACCTAATGGGATCGTTAGGGAGGGGGGCAGGGGTTGTTTAGGTCACTAGGAGTTTGTCCTTGAAGGGGTTCATGAGACTCAGGCTCCCTTCAGCAGATGAGGTGAGGGCTTTGCTATC